>NW_028318009.1:2122500-2497500 GCF_062004578.1 Staurois parvus
TTTTCTATTTATATATACGTGTTGCTTACCACTACAGGAGGATTAAATCGTCATTCGTACCATCTACTAGCATTCATATGTTTTACATTGCTGTAGTGAGTAAAGTTCAGCTGGAGATTTGGCACTGACTCCTTTGCCTTCATCCTCATAAATATTAATTAGTTGGAAACTGTGAATGCGAAGTGGATGTGCGAATAAATTCTTACAAAAAAAAATGGCAGACACATTATTTTTAAATAATTTTCAGCATGCTGATTACTCTTTTTGTTGGGGCAATATTTTACATCTACCATTACTGTGTTCATTTTCTGAGCTGCTTCATCGACCAGTGTGTCAGAGTCACTCCTCTTGCAAGGGGGCTGCAGCAATTCACACTTTAATGCACTGACAATAAAAAGGTTAAAAACCACTGTGGGCTTTTGTTCGTGTGCAAGCTTTGTAGACATAAATGGCAGGAAAGCACCACCTGGCCCACCCAGATCCTTTTTTTTTAGTTTTTTAATTTGACAGAAAATTATTTTGGTTACATCATAATCTTTTTATCAACTTATTTTTTTTGTTTGGGCATTACCATCTGAGATGTGGGGGTTCAATGTTTTGTGACCTGTACTCTATCCTTTCTTAAATCTCTGCATAACAGTTTTATCTAACAGATATAAATCTGAAATCACTATTATTTTTAAAAAGAAAAATACATTTCTAATAAAGACTATACTGTTTTATATAATTAAATATATCAACACTAGCTTTATAATATAATAGTGTTAACAAATTATTAAATATAGGGCCCTATTTTTTTTAGGTCTTGCTAAGTGTAGCATTTACAATTTGAACCCTCTAATTTGTAATGTACATTGTTGTGTAATATGTTGGCACTTTATAGGATAATATTAGTAAAAATGTACATTTATGCTTTTGTGTTGCTTTATTTTTGATTTTTATTTCATAAACTTCTAGTGAACTTACTAAAATGTTCCAAGTTTGTAAAAGCAGGTGGTTCATGAGATACATATGAGGATGATCACACTAGTGAATTTATAATCCCATCAATTACAAACCCAAAGGGAAAAATAAGCAAAAAAATTAAAATTTTGCTTTGTGATTTGATGTTTTCAAAAAACATAGTCTTTGTAACATTGCATCCCTCAGGTAAATCATCCCATTAAGTGAAACGGATGTGCTGTTTGACTGTCAATTTTCTGTCAATAATGTATGCCTATGTAACTCTTGCATATCATTATTTCTTTGGTCAATGTTTACTGCTGAAATCGCCGTTTTCTAGATAAAAAATAGCAATAAGAATCATTGATGCCCTGTGACACTATAGATATAAAGGTATACAATAATTTTTTTCTCTAAAGTAATTTAAACATTTCTCAAGTCTATACAAGGCACCTAAAGTAAAACAACAAAAAAAACCCCACAATGTTCTGACCACAATCATGTAATTATCCAATTCCCATTTTAGCCAAAATCTTCGGCCTGCAACTAAGATGTTTGCAAATGGATTCACGCCCACATGGCGTATAGGCATATCCAACTCTAATTTTACAGAAATATCCACTGTTATAAATACTTTTCCATCCATCAGATGATGATAGTTTGTACTTTTTAAATAATGTAAAGCAAATATTCGAGTGTAAGGGTACTATCTCAGCATGAGTTCATCATAACTACTGAAGTCATCTTCAGGTAGTATTTAAAACATAGGATTTAATTTTAATAGGTAAATAAATAGAACCAAATATTTAAAAGTTTGGGATTAATTTACTTAAGGGGCCCACCATAGGAATAAAGGCCTACATACAATATTTGTCTAAAAATATCTGTGACAAACATTTAGTGCCTAATTAAGTTAAAGTTACTGAACTACTCTCTTAAACTTGATAATAATATAGTATGAAATTAAAAAAAACCTCTCAGTATAGATATAAACTTACTGCCTATGTTGTTTGCATCAATACTGATAAATTTTATCAAAGTAAAAAATAAATAAGAGGTTGAAATAGCAAATTAGCATTAACTGCCAGTGCATTGTCCTTCTTGCCGCCATTTTGCACGTGCAGGTTTATGAAGCGCTGCTGTTTGGTCAAACGACAGAGACATTTACCTTTCACCACAATTAATTTTCAACGACATACTCACATAGGTATCCATGTTCATTAGGGTTTTTGACAAACTATAGAACCACAGGCCATTGAGATAAAACAGCGATATAGATCACAAATAAATTAGGTATTTTCTGGATTTTTATTTTCCCAAACCGAAAATCACAAATTTGTAAAAATGTCACTTTATTTTAAGAACCTTTTTTACTGCATACTGAAGGAATAACTTAAAAATTGCAATTAAATGTTAAATTGAATAAAAGTAGTAGTCTTATAAAAGGTATTATAACCAATGCGGTTCGGGAGCACAAGATGGCTGACTGACTAGGCCAAATGCTCCTCACCAGTCGTCATCGACTTTGATGGTAAATTAAGCAAATATTGGATCTCAATTAATTTGATTTTTCTTTGTTGGCTGGAAATTAGCATGCATCCTCCAACACACAAACTAGAAAGCACAGAGTTGACTCATTGCTTTCCCTTAGGGTGTATGGTATATAGGCTAAAAATGATGACAGAAAAAATTATATATTATACATATTAATAAACCTCTTTTCTTTACCTAACCATTCAGTTATGCAATTTAAAATTGTCTGCACAAAATAATGATGATACTGTACGACGTAAAATCAATGATAAATATTGGGTAGTTGTAGGTGTCATGATCTCAAAAATTAAGGTTCCTATAGGTGTCTGTAATGAATATATTTTCTAACTGAGAAGAAAGGAAGAAATAGATATATGTGTAGGTGAGATGTTTCATAGTGAGAAATATACCTGTATAGGCGATTATATTAACAGAAGAGAAAATTATAAAATCGAAGTGAGAAAATGAAAATAAAAAAAAAGATAGATACATAGATAGACAGACAGACAATTGAAATCTAGCTAAGTAGTAGAAAATAACTCTGCAGTTTATCTCTTTTTGACAGACCAGGGATAACGCAAGGAATTTCACACAAGTCATTGTCACTAGATCAGAGTGTATAGGTATACAATTATACAATTAGACACACTAAAATGCATTTAATTTGCATGGTAAAAGTGCTCAGGCCCTATGAGCCACTTGTAGGCCATCTGCTGTGTCACACTAATGTCAATCCATTCACAAGTGCCCACCTGGGGGCAGCTTTGGGAGTTTAAAATATGTTCTTTTCCAGTTTCGAAGGAATACGCTTTTCATGACACAACACTTTTAATTGATGTGTTTGCTTGTGCACAAGATTGCAAAAATACAAAATATATATTCTGACAGCCCTCTGGGCCTACAAAGTCATTGCACATTTTTTGCAATGTTTTTTGAAGGTGTATGATTTGTTTTTAAACCATTATTGGTGTTGATTATAGAAGCTAAAACATGGTAGATTTGAAATAAAAATTAACTACCACTATTAGTAGCAACTTTAATTTAAATATGAAATGATTAATACATTTTATAGGTGTTTGTGCACTCATTATGCAATGAGTGATACTTCTCCTTGCATTGTCCGAGGTTCCAGTCACCAGCATGCTCATAATAAACTATCTTACCTTCTAACCTTAAAGCTGCCATTCTCTGGAATTCAGGCTCCTGAAGCCACCGCCACATCCTCTTGAAGGTCTCTCTTCCCGATTTTAGCTTGCTCCAGGGCTTAGGGTTTCTTAGAAGGTCAGAAAGAGTCCCTTGTGACCTACACAGAACCCTCTCTGCAAAAATAGCTTGTGGGATGCTGTATCTCTTCAGTTCTGCAATAATTCTTTGGGCAACATCTTTGGTATTAATCTCTTCCAGCTGGCTTGAGAGGGTAGTGCTTTGCGTTGGCATGGGGGGGTTTTGTCTACAGTTAATCTCTGCCCTGTGGTGAACATAGTGATGTTGGTGCATGTTGCTGGGTGACCCTACTCCCGAGGAAGGAGGAGGGGACAATTCTCTTGAAAAGTGCTGGTCTATCCTGCTAAACATACCATGGTGGGCATCAAAACCATTGCCTGATACCATCTTCTCATTGGACAAGTGTCCTGAAGGATGACCATAACCGTGCATGGTGGTCAGGTTAGGGCTTGGCAAAGACGAAAGGCTTTGCCCCATGCTTATATCTTTAGGGTAGTGACTATAAAAGTTACTAGGAGGCCCAAGTCCCCTGTCCTCTCTCATTAAAGTAAAACTTCCAATGACATTTCCAACTGGGACACATTGATGATGCTGGTGGTGATGGAACTTTTCGTGAAGAGGCTGCAATGGGGTTAAGGTTGTGTAACTGTTTGCTGATGCTGGAGGAGAATCACCCCCAAATCCCAACCCTGGGTGCAACGATGTAGCCAGATGGTGATCTGAGCGGTGGTAGTCGCTTCCATCCAACACAGAGGTCATACTGGACACCAACGAGGATCTTGGTACAGGTGGATGCAAAGTCCTACCTTGATTGTGCATCAGCTCTTGGCCTGAGCTAGAGATGTCTTCACCGGTCTCCAAACCCAACTGGACGTTCATGTCTTCAGGCTACAACATCCTCCTCTTTATCTAGTTGTGTCCCATTAATCTTTACTCTAAATTGACTGGAGAGAATCACAGCTTTAGACCTAAGTCGGCCACTCTGTCTTATTTTCTTTTCTCTTACAAACACATCTACATTCTGATCAGGTTAGACATTTATTGGTATCAAAATTCCGATAGCCAACCAGAAAATTTTTTATAGGCGCAGCAAAAGAAAAAAAAAAAAATCAACCCCGTGACATGCAATCACTACAAATACTAATGCACCAGTTATTAACCCCTACATTCCCACAATTTAGCAATACACAAGAGCACACAGAAAAACATAGAAGCACTTACGGTTGATACCGATGCTTACCTATTGAAATGCGGTTTAAATCAGATACACATCAGCCTGTTGTGGTCTACAGATCTTCATCAGGTTCCTCTTTTTATGGATAAATGAGCTCTTCAGTTTGTTAAGGGATAATTACCAGAGATACAGGCTTGTCTTGGTTCTCTCGTTGCACAGAGAGAGTTTGAAGATCCTAGCTGTGCAGACAGGCAGAGAGAGAGCTTTCTCTTCTAGCCTAGGTCCTATTGTGATATTGTCTCCCTCACAGAGATCAGTGCCCCTGCTTGCTTCTGCTTCCAGCCCACAGCTAAGTCTCATCGATTTTAGTCCCAAACACTCCAGTTTCCTGCTACCACACGTCACTAGCCTAAAATCTGACAGATGTGCAATCAAACACCGGCCAGGAGTAACTCTTTAAGCGCTGGACCCCTCCTCCTGCCTCTTGACAATTAAGACGACAGCCCACCCAAAGAAATCTGAAGCCTTCAGCCTTTAGGTGGAGAGAAACTAATGCATAACAATAGAGATTTATATAAACGTACAAAGACTTTTGTCTTGTATAGGGACAACACAGCTAGGTCACAATAGGCACATCTCAAAATTAGGTGCCCAATAAAATAATAAATAAATAAGTAAAAACAATTGTAAAAAATATTATATATATATATATATATATATATATATATATATATACATATTATCAATATATAACTATGCTAACATACACTTTAATGTTTTTGTATGTTTTATACGTTTTCATTATTGCGCATCAACTGTATCCCTGTGCCCATGTGTGCATATGTGTGTGTGTAAATATATAGTATATTTACTGTATGTACTCCCATACAAATATAATTACATATACATATATATTGTATAGGATATATATATATATAGAATATAGACATAATATATATGTATTTAATTCCTGCTATGTATTTTGTTCCTGTGGCAAATTTAAACCCGGTGGACCTTATTTTATGACTTTGTTCGCACAGTCCATTATTCAAGACATTGTATTTTTTTTAAATAAAAACAATACCTACAAAATATTACCCGACACAAAACATATAGGTGATCAATCATATTTTTTTTCAGAATTCCAGACACGTAAATCTACAACATGAAGGCATACAGTATTTAAATCACTATTCTTACTGCCCATATCTATATAGCACCAACATATTCAGTATCGTGTTATGAACTATCATCCCAGCATTTGCATTTGTCTTCACTGCAATGAACTTTATGTGTTCCCACCTTTACGTGTTACAATTAAGATGGAAATGAATCAATTGACTGATATTTCCTGGATAATAGGAGGAATGGGAACACACAAAGGCAGTCCACATGAATATTGGGATTACGTGCTAACTCCATGTAGGTAGTATTGCCGCACCCCAAGACCCCAGCACTATATGGCAACTATAGAAGCCTAAGGGGTTGATTTCCTAAAACTGGAGAGTGCAAAATGTGGTGCAGCTGTGTATGGTAGCCAATCAGCTTCTAACTTCATCGTGTTCAATTAGGCTTTGACAATAACACCTGGAAGTTGATTGGTTTCTATGCAGAGCTCCACCAGATTTCACACTCTACAGTGTTAGTAAATAAGCCTCATATAGTTCTTAGTCAATAAAATATTGGGGCAACATTGATATTGCTTTGCCATAACTTAAATGGCTGTTAGGAGCAACAAACATTGACAATAGAATTAATTATCACTCTAATTAGGTGAGGTTCAGGTTAGTCTGTTGCACATCTCCTACTATTAAAGTGTTTCTTTTTTTAAATTAATTATTGTTATTAATTAATAATAATTAGTATTAATTATTATTATTAAAATATTTTTTAAATAGAAAATTAACAACAATATAACTTTTCCTTTTTATAGTGTGCATGTGCAATGCAAAGGTACAGAAATGAAATGTTAGCAGCATTTGTTAATATAATAAATACATTTATTAAATAGTTTAACACACTGGTATACAGATGCTCTATAAATCATAGATTGGATTCAATAGTACAACACGCTGGCTGCTTTAGATGGTGTGAGTGTTAGCTTTTAAATAGAATGCATGAATGATTAGCTGAATGGTACACTGGTTCCGTAGACAGGGCCATGGGTATGGTCCACTTGACTGCATCTCCTATGAGCTCTTTGGTGACTTCATTGTAAAGGACATCAGAGAAGGAGGTCTACTAATGCCTGAAGGCCAACTCCACTGAAAACTGCCTTTTTTTAGTTTTGTATGATTTCTTACATAATAAATTATAATTTCATAGACGCCACTTAAAACGTAACTCCAACATAATTTGTAAAAACATGCAAATGCCAAACTTTGGTGTCAGGTCCCTCAAGGTATTTTTACCTTGTCTCCATAGCTTCAACATATTATGCAATCTTTTGTGAAGCCTATAGAACTCTTTACATCACTCCTGCCTAGAAGGAGCTTAGAAGTGTAATGGTCCTATCAGGGTTCTACAAGCACATGCACTAGGGTCATGTTTGTAGGCCGTAGGAGGCAAAAAAAAAACAAATTGTAATGGCTAGATGACTGGGTTAGAGCATCTCCAAAACGGCAGCTCTTGTAGGATGTTCCTGGTCTGCAGTGGTCAGGAACTACCAAAAGTGGTACCAGGGATGGTCGAGGGTCTTAGGGCCTCTTCATACCTTGTTTCATTTAATTATCCCCAAGGAGGCCAAATATTCCCTGCTTCATTGTCCAATCGCAGGCCTACATGGTCATCAACAACAGCTGGCCATGTTTCTCTTTTTGTCCAAATAAACAATAGCTAAGGCGTAGAAGAAACCCTTGGTCTCCATACAGGAAGACCGTAATGCTGCTTAACTAAAAAATGCTACTTCACAAATAAATGCCCGCATCCTTAAAGATTCCCAACCCAGATTCCTCAAAACATGGGACCAATGGCTCAACTATGCCCTACCATCCTTAGACCTGACAAGCCTAACATTCCTTTAGCCTCCTATCTGGACTGAACCCGAGCTCGTGGAGGTCCTTTCCCCCAACCTCCCCTGCCCATCCCCTTCCTTTCTTTCCTAATCCTCCCCATCTGTTAGTGTTGAGTTTCTTTACTCTTTTGAAATATATTACTCATCCGGTTTCAACACCATCCAATACCTGCTATCTATGGTTAGCCATTTTTAGATTTTGAACCAATCTGTTACATTGGACACACTGGAATTCAGTCTTCTGATGTCTAAGCCCCTGTGTGGGCGTAACAGCTGTTATCACCTTTTTGTTTATATATATATTTATATATATATATATTCTAAAATACCCAAATAATTTAGAAGTCCAGATGCTAACAAATAAAAACCACCCTAAGGCCATTCAGAGGGGGTGAATCACAACCTATTATGGGAAGATCTGACCCCAGAAATGTAAAAATATATGCAATCAGCTGCCAGGTGATTTAATAAACGGATGTTCACCTAAAACTGTTAGGCGCATGGAGCCTATCACTGTCCTAATCTTTAGCACTCCAGATACAGGATATTTTGGGAACATCAGTCCACTCCTGCAATCATGACACATGTCCCTTATTTAAAGGACAGTTCCAGATTAAACGCTAGATGCCCCTAGGCAGTCAATACTTTGGGGCCCCCCTTGCAGGTTTTTGGAGGTTTCTCATGTGCTTTAGTGGAATAATATTGAACTAAGTAGTGTGCATGTTGGCTACTAGATGAAGATGACCATCACTACTGTACATTACACAGACGTAGGTTGCACCAAAATGTTTTTCAAACTAACAGCTGAAAGAAGGTGAACTGTTAAGATATAAACTGTAATGTAAACCTGATGTCTATGGTTTATGTATTTTAACCACTTGAGCTTCGGAAGATTTTACCCCCTTCATGACCAGGCCATTTTTTGCTATACTTGCGCTAATTTAACTGGTAATTGTTGTGCGGTCATGCAACGCTCTACCCAAACAAAATTTGTATAATTTTTTTCACTTAAATAGAGCTTTCTTTTGGTGGTATTTGATCACCACTGGGTTTTTTATTTTTTTTTTATATAAACGGAAATAGATCATTTATAAAAATATTTTTTACTTTCCGCTTTAAAACATATCCAATAGATAAATAAAAATTTGTCCTAAATTTTGTCCAAAATGAATTCTCTTACGTCTTTGATAAAAAAAAAAAATCACAATAAATCTATATTGATTGATTTGCGTGAAAATGATAGCGTCTACAAACTATGATATGTATACTGGAATTGTTATTTAAAATTGTTTTATACTAGTAATGGTGGTGATCATTAACTTATGGTGGGACTGTGCGGAAGGCAATCTGACACTAACTGATGCTGGGAGGGAACTGACACTGACATCACCAGTGATATTAATACCGCAATCAGTGATAATACTATATACTGTCAATGTAATAATGACACTGGCTGGGAAGAGTTTAACATCTAGGGCGATCAAGGGATTAAATGTGGGCCTAACAATGTGTAAAGTGTGCTGCTTTTACTACTAGATCTCTAAGTTTCTCATCCCTGCTTTGCAGGGATAAGAAACACAGGGATCCTTACCTCTATGCAGAACTCTGTGTAATTGCCAACACAGGGCTTTGGGCTGTGATTGTACACAGCCGATGAGCTGGTCCCAGCCTGCGTAAGTTTCCTCCGGGTACCTCGGTTTCCTCCCACACTCCAAAGACAAGCTGGTAGGTTAATTGGCTCCTGTCTAAATTGGCCCTAGTATGTGTATGTATGAATGTGAGGGACCTTAGATTGTATGCCCCTTGATGGTTAGGGACCTTAGATTGTACACCCCTTGAGGGTTAGGGACCTTAGATTGTACACCCCTTGAGGGTTAGGGACCTTAGATTGTACACCCCTTGAGGGTTAGGGACCTTAGATTGTACGCCCCTTGAGGGTTAGGGACCTTAGATTGTACGCCCCTTGAGGGTTAGGGACTGATGTGAATGTACAATATATGTATGTAAAGCGCTGTGTAAATTGACCGCGCTATACAAGTACCTGTAATAAATTAATTAATTAATACAGTATTTTCTCCATAGAGTCTTTAATGGAAAGTTTTTTTGTTTCTTTCTCATTAGTTTCTCTTTAAATGGATTCATTTTTTTTCTATCTTTTGTACACAATTTAAGATCAAATCAATATTATTTTGATGCGTTGTCACAAGGCCCATAGGCTGGTGCCTACTGTGCCTATTTGGTAATCCAGCACTGTTAATATTTACAAATAAATGTACTAAAATGTGAAAATATTTTCAAATTTAAAAAATATGAGGTGACATGACACTCAGATTGCCGACTATCCTGGGCTATCTAATGAGAAAGCCTAGCACAGCTTCCACACACCCTTTCACTGGCTAGGCTCTCCATAGATGGGAAGACATTTCTATTAGACTGCTTTCACACTGTTCCATAGAAGAAACGTAGTAAAAATGCATATGCATTTTTGCTGCATTTTAGATGCATTTCCAGTACATTTTTGGAGCATTTTCTGGTTGATTGCACCTGTGAAAAATGGACATGTGACTAAAACAAGCAGATGCGGTACGTTTTTTATGTGGTTTTGCTGCGTTTTCCATTAATTTCAGTGGGGAGCTGCATATTTGGTGCAGGTTTGAAACCACTTCGAAGATGCAGCATGCAGGACTTTTCAAAACGCACCGCACCCACAGCGCAATGGTGTGAAGAGTCCTATAGATTTAAAGGGAAACATTTTTCTGCGTTTTTTCTTGCAAGGTAAAATGCAGGAAAACACCTCAGCGTGAAAGGTCCCTTAGAATGACAGACGGAGAGACCTCTGCCTACCCCAGTCTCAGCAAAACTCTGCTAAGAAAAATGCAGCAAGGTATGTGGGTCACTCAGATATATAATCTGATCTGTCCAACTCCTCAAGTAGATGTCATAGTAATACTGCTTTATGCGTTTCCAGTACGTTTTTGTAGCATTTTGCGGTTGATTGCACCTGTGAAAAATAGACATATTTTCTAATGTGGTTTTGCAGCATTTTCCATTCATTTCAGCGGGGAGCTGCATTTTTGGTGCAGGTTTGAAACCACTTCAAAGATGCAGCATGCAGGTCTTTTCAAAACGCACCTCAACCACAGCACAGCAGTGTGAAGAATCCTACAGATTTAAAGGGAAACATTTTTCTGCGTTTTTCTTGCAAGGTAAAATGCAGGAAAGACGCCTTAGAATGACAGACAGGGAGACCTCTGCCAACCCCAGTCTCGGCATAATTCTGCTAAGAAAAAGGAAGCAATGTATGTGAGCCATTCAGATGTACAGTTGTGTTCAAAATAATAGCAGTGTGTTGAAAAAAGTGAATAAAGCTCAAAATCCTTCTAATAGCTTTTATTTCCATCCACACAAATGCATTGGGAACACGACACATTCTATTCCAAATCAAAACATGAAGAAAAATGTATCAAATTTGTGTTGTTCCTCTAAAAAAAATTAAGAAAAGTGAATATTAGACTTTTCAAAAAAATCGCAGTGTTTGTATTCTTCTTTACAAACTCAAACATTCACTATATAAACTGAAAAATGTTTGAAGAATTTGCTTTCCTTTGAATGACTTCATGAATATTTGGTTGTAGTCGCACTGTTTCTGAGAACTGCTGTACATCTGTGTTGCATGGAGTCACCCAACTTCTGGCCCCTGTGATCAGATATTCCAGCCCAGGATGATTGGACCACATTCCACAGTTCTTCGCTATTTCTTGGTGTTGCCTCAGAAACTGCATTTTTGATGTCACCCCTCAAGTTTTCTATTGGATTAAGATCCGGGGATTGGGCTGGCCACTCCATAACGTCAATCTTGTTGATCTGGAACCAAGATGTTGCATGTTTACTGGTGTGTTTGGGGTCGTTGTCTTGTTGGAACACCCATTTCAAGGGCATTTCCTCTTCAGCATAAGGCAACATGACCTCTTCAAATATTCTGATGTATTCAAACTGATCCATGATCCCTGGTATGCGATAAAGAGGCCCAACACCATAGTATGAGAAACATCCCCATATCATGTTGCTTGCACCACCATGCTTCATGGTCTTCACAGTGTACTGTGGCTTGCATTCAGTGTTTGGGGGTCGTCTGACAAACTGTCTCCGCCCACTAGACCCAAAAAGAACAATCTTACTTTCATCAGTCCACAAAATGTTGCGCCATTTCTCTTTAGGCCAGTCAATGTGCTCTTTGGCAAATTGTAACCTCTTCAGCACATGTCTTTTTTTTCAACAGTGGGACTTTGCGGGGGCTTCTTGCAGATAGCTTGGCTTCACATAGGCGTCTTCTAATTGTAACAGTCCTCACAGGTAACTTTAGACCTTCTTTGATCTTCCTGGAGCAGATTGTTGGCTGAGTCCTTGCCATTTTGGCTATTCTTCTATCCATTCGAATGGTAGTTTTTCGCTTTCTTCCACGTCTTTCAGGTTTTGGTTGCCATTTTAAAGCATTTGCGATCATTTTAGCTGAGCAGCCTATCATTTTCTGCACTTCTTTATATGTTTTCCCCTCTCCAATCAACTTTTTAATCAAGGTACGCTGTTCTTCTGAACAATGTCTGGAACGACCCATTTTCCTCAGAATTTCAGAGAGAAATGCACTGTAACCAGCATGTACAACATTTGCTGCCTTCCTTCCTTAAATAAGGGCAATAATTGTCACCTGTTTTTCAAAGAATGAATGACCTCACTAATAGAACTCCACACTGCTATTATTTTGAACATGCCCCTTTCAATTAATGATTCAATTACACAGAATCAGCAGCATGCATGGCATGACTGTTGGGTCTGTTGGATTTCTATTACTCTACTACACCTGCTAGTAAATTATTTGCCATGTAGAAATATTATTTCTACCAAAAACAGTGATTGATCCGGTTAGTGATGTCTGACTGCTATTATTTTGAACACAACTGTATAATTTGATCTGTCTAACTCTTCAAGTAGATGTTATAGCAATACTGGTTTATGAGCCAGTAGAAGCTGACTTTCGGCTTGCAGCATGCCACCTATTGGCTGCAAGTGGTAAATATAATAAAATAAGTTTTCATTTCTGATCACAATTATTAAAAAAGACCACGTTGCAAAGAGCAACAAAGATGTGTATTGTGCAGAAAAATCTTTTAAGGCTAAACTCTTATTGGTGGGTGTTACTGCACTTCGTGTATTCATTGCTCTTTAATCGGTTGCCTCCTATTTAATTAGCCTATGTGATTCTTGCAGAAGGAAGTTCTCGTGAGATAGCTTTACTGTATATGAATGATTGAAGTAACACAGGACAATAAGGAGAGGCGCGGAGGTTGGAATGACACTACAAATGCAGAATACGTTTATTATTAATATAACATAGAATCTACTGACAAATGTCACACAACAAGCACACGATTCATTGCTCTAATACATGATTCAGCATGAATGGGAAACATTCTGGTGCAAAACAAAGGTGAGACTGATTGCTATAATACACTGATGAAATATAAATGAGTAAAGGTGGCCATACACAGGCTTCCCCAGGGAGTGATAACAAGCTGCTTTATTGTATAAAGAGATGTCTTGTGCTTTACAAATGCCAATCATTCCCTTTTCCATAAAGGCAAGGCAAGGGCACTTCTCCATGCATGCACAAATAACACTCATTAAAGCATGTTTAAGCCCAAGAAAAAAAATGAAATATATTGCAGCTTACCAATCCTTATGTGTGGTGGCTGCATTAGCTTGCTTTTTTTCAGGTTGGGTACATTTCTGAAAGTACAGAATAATCCCAATTGATATTGCCAGAATGACATGTCCTGTGAACTGACCAAAATCTCAAACAATGTTGTCAGTCTTCCCAGTTCTCCTCCGTGAACTAGAAATCAATGGACCATGCAATGGAGATGACTAGAGGGGGGGAATTTGTATTACAAATTAGGGGAGGAGCCTTGCATGACAACGCTTCTTTATATAGATACTGTGTGGTGAGTGTTGTCACCTAGGACAGGAAGTGTTACTGGCAAGATCAACAGGTGAAAATTATGGGGAAAAAAAGCTAATGAAGCCATAACATCTAAGACCTGGAAAACTGCAATATATAACATTTTTTGGTTTAGATAAACTTTAACTAGAAAAAAAAACATCTATGCAGCATGGTATTGTGTTTAGGGTAGGCAGATATTTCACTGCTTGGAATCTTGCGGGGATAACTGGCCATGCAAGGCTGTAACTATGGCCATAGCACACCATACCACTGCCAAGGGGATAAGAGGAACAGGGGGCCCCACACTGACTACCTAGTGATATATACAATTAGCAATAGCATTAGGCAAATACATTTGTACAAAATTATTCTATATATATATATATATATATATATATATATAATGGAAAACACAAACCCACTAGACACCATATACGAAAGTATTAGTATTCTATAGACCAGGGGTCTCCAAACTATGGCCCTCCAGGTGGTGAGGAACTGAAAGTCCCATGAGGATTTGCAAGACTCTGACAGCCACAGGCAAGACTCCCAGAGGCATGATGGAACTTGTAGTACATCAACAGCTGGAAGGCCATAGTTTGGAGACCCCTGCTATAGACCAACTGCTTTGAGTTGAAGATTAGAGGGGCCCCTGATGGTTTTTCTTTGGGGCCCCATAACAAATTTGTACAGCACCATGCCCAACCCAATGCAGAGGTCGAAAACAGAGGAGAAACTGATAATTACAAAATCGGAATATATATATATATATATATATATATATATATCAGTGCTCAGAATAAATGGATTCACCCCAATAGATTTGTCAGAAAATCTTTACTTTCCTTTCAGATTCAACATTTTCTATGGGACACTATACTACAAAATACTCCCACAAATGCAGGCCATTGATTGTAAACAAGGTTCGTTCATTTGCAAACACAAAAAAGTATTTTTCCTAACAAATTCATTCAAGACTATGTTGCAAAAATGAATACACCCCAATGAAAGTGTTAGAGGCAACGCAAAATTTTAGACAAAATCCTAATTAACCAGAATTCAACTCCAGGTGAGTCTAATTCATTAGACAGATGATTATAAAAAGGTGTTACTTAACAAAGAAAACCCCTTCACATTTCAAGCTGTGAGCAATGGCATCACATGGAAGAGAAATTTGACAAAGCCTGAGAAAAAAAAATAATTTCTTTACATAATAAAGGTGAAGTCTACAAGAAGATCAGCAAAGCTTTACTTACCAATCAGAATACTGGAGCAAAAGTAACACAAAAATTTAACAAAGATGGAACTGCAACCACCTCAGAGGCATCCAGGCCGTCCACAGAAGTTAACACCTTAACAAGACCATCTTCTGATGAGAAGAGTTAAATAAATAGAAAGCCAAACTGGGGTGATTTCTTCCCGTGACACAATATGGTGTACACTGCAGAGGAATGGCATGCATGGGTGTCGCCCATGGAGGAAGCCTCTCCTAAAGCCCATGCACAAAAAAAGCACACCTAGAATTTGCCATGGCCCATGCTGAAAAAGAAGAAGACTACTGGGACTCTGTACTCTGGAGTGATGAGACCAAGAGAAATCATTTTGGAACTGGTGGCTTCAAAACTGTATGGCTTTGCAAAGGTGAGGAGTACAAAGAAAAATGCATGGTGCCTACAGTGAAACTTGATGGTGGCAGTGTCCTTCTGTGGGGCTGCATGAGTGTTGCTGGTGCTGGGGAGCTGCATTTCATTGATAGTATCATGAATTCACAGATGTAATGCTCTATATTGAAAGAGAAGATGCTACCATCGTAATGTGCACTTGATCGTCGTGCACTTTTCCAACATGACAATGATCCAAAATACATCTAAGACCACTGTTGCATTTCTGAAGAACAGGGTGAACGGGATTCAGTGGCCAAGTATGTCTCCTGATCTGAACCCAATCGAATACCTATGGGGAATTCTGAAGAGACAAGTTGACCATCATTCTCCATCCAGCATCCAGGCTTTTAAAGAGGTTGTTCTTGAATGAAAAATGTTAGTAGGTTGCATAATGTTGCCAACTAGTTTATTCCATGCCTAGAAGACTTGGTGCTGTCCTTACAAATCATGGAGGTCAAATGTTGTGGGGTGGATTCATTTTTGCATCAATTAATTTGAGTAAAACTGTAGATTTTGTAATCTGAGTTACATTATTAACCGTACTTTCATATATTGAGCTAAACAAATGTTCTAGAAAGTTCAGTTTTAGCAAAATTTTTCAAATTGTTTTTGTGTTCATTGGGATATTGAATAAAATCTTACTTTTCAAAAGAGGTGTACTCATTTATGCTGAGCACACTCTCTCTCTCCCCACTATATTGCCAAAAGTATTGGGGTTCAATATGGAGTTGAGTTAAGACCTGAGATGGACTTTATTCTAGGTTTGGTGCAGTCCATTGCAGCCAGAATTCACACAGCCCCTCACATGTTAGGTGAGGGTCTACTTCCTGTAGCCTGCACTTGTGAAACTTCCTTTCTACCAGTTTCTTGTACAATCAATCAGATTAAAACTTCCAAAGCAGGTCGCTACACAGAACTTTAATATATCAAGCTATTTGTATACTGGAGGCAGGGAGGGGGCTGAAGTGGGTGTGTTTGGGAATCCCTCTCCTGAATTACAAAAAGGAGTTCTCTGATTACCAGGCAGGGGGTGGCTGGGGCACAATAGCCATGGCTAAATCAAAGCCCCAAGTCCTGAGCAGGCTGTATATTTCCCACCGTGCATTTTAAGACTTTATTATGATTCCAAATGGATTGTACCTTTAAACCAAGGTATGATTCATTCACAAAAATTATTGATTTCCTATACAGAGTTCATGGAGGAAAAGTGTAAGTCAGTTATGTAATGTGTTAAGTCAATATTTGCTACATTTAGGCACGAACAAAGAGTACTATTTATTGACATTGCTAGCTCATTCCGATTGTACAGTTCAGGCGGAGAGCAGAAAAAGATGTCCGTATACTGTATACTGGTCCAATATGGAAACATGGCATCCAGGGGACTTACAATTTTTTTTCTTTAAATTCTTCAAAGCAGTTTGCACACTCAAAACTAAACGCAAGGTGCAATAAAAAAGTGAAGCACACAAGACAAGTGCTCAGGGTATAGCACATGGTCCACATCTGAAGAGGAAGGACCCTGGCTCTGATCCCCTGGGGCACAAGACTCATGACAAGGACTGGGGTACTCATGGTCCACCCTGCCAAAACCAGGGAGACCCATTCTTTAGGGCACCTACCAAAGCAAGGTCCACCCAAGTACTAGCTGGGGCTTCCTCAATGGGAGACCCCATGGATGGGGGAGAACCTGACCATAAGGCCACGTGCCCTTGCCCCCAAGACTTTTAGGTCAAGTCTAAGGACCTAAACCCTACTAACTGGGGGAGAGTAGAGTGTTACATGCACGTGCAAAAATAAGTGCTTTTGATTGTCAGGGCTTCTGGCCAGCATAAAAATTCCTCTGGTCTCAGCCAAAAGGCCCAGCTCAGGGGGCAGGTGTGCAAAAAAACATGCAAGGGTTCTGTGATCAAGGTGCCATGGTGAAAATACAGTGAGTTGCCCCAAGGTGAATTTTTCTGGCATCCCTGAACTGCCACTTCAGGGACACGAGAACCATGGGCTTTTCTCAGCATCCAGGAAAGTTAAAGTAGTTAAAGAACCAAAGGCAAAACTTTTTTTTTTCATTTTGGATAGAGTAAGGAGGGTTACTGTATAACCCTTCTCCATGTTTTCTGCCATCTGTGACTTCCCTTCACTTCCGGTCCCATAGCCAAAACAGAAAGTGATGGGAAATACATCCAAACTAAGGGAATGCCTTGTTGTCACCAGAACTAGGAGGATTTCACCTCATTGGAAGATTTCACCTCTATTCTGGTTCTGGTGAGAACACAAAATTTGGGATTTCATTTCAATCTCACTCTCGGTAATGACGGTAAAAAGGACAACTAGAGAGGGTGAATCACGAAGATTACGAAAATGGGGGCACATTCAGCAATAAACATATGAAAGGGATTCTAATCCCTCTCCATTCTATCCAGAAGGAAAAAAATGTTTTGCCTTTATTTGTCTTTAATTATAAAGTACAGAACACCCATACATGATACAAGCTTCATATAATGGCATTGTATGAAGGTTTGTTAAAAGTGTATGAGGTTTAAAGTGGACCTTTGCCCAATAAAATAACTTTTTCTCTCCAGTCCCCCTCTCTCCCTAAGCTCTCAATGTTTTTGGAAATGTTTAGCTTTTGTACTGCAGCATGACCAAGGCGAGAATTACGTAAGGACCTTCACTGCCTCCTAGAATGTCCATTTCACACATCCCAGGAAGTAGTCTTTTAATGGGAGGCGTGTGTGCCATGAGATTTTATGCATGACCAGACGTGACGTTGCTCCCTGCCTGGAATGTGGGAGCTGCCAAAGACCTGCAGCATGTATGCGCATGCATGGAGAATTCCTATGCAGGCATTTCTACAGGGTTCCAGGAACCAGCAAAAGTTCCAAAAACATGGCAGAGATCTGAGGAACATCTATGCGTGCACAAGCTATTTGAACATGGCAGCGCAAAACCGGAGAAGCCAGAGGAGAATATCACTGGGGTAAAGTTCCTCCAGGTAAAACAACTAGAGCAGCATAGTGGATTAGTAGACAGCACCTTTGCGGCAGCAGCAGTGGAGTCCTTGGTTAGAATTTCAGCCAGGATACTATCTCCATGGAGTTTGGAAGTTCTCCCTCTGCTTGGGTTGGTTTCTTTGCAAGTACTCCTATTTTGTCCCACCTAAAAATGTCGGTGGTCTGCCTATGCATGCACAAGAGTTAAATGCAATGTTCGAACTTGCCCTGAAAGTCCTGGTGAGGAGGTATTAAGGCCTTATGTTCAGGTTCTCCCCCTCCCATGGAGTCTCCCTTCAAGGAAGCCCCACCTTCTACTTGGGTGGACCTTGCTTAGGGAGGTCCCCTAAAGAAAAGATCTGCTTGGTTTACCCTAAATCCTCATCAGGAGCCTTGCACCCAAGGGGATCAGTGTCAGGGTCTTTTTTCTTCTGATGAGGACCAAATGTACACACTGTGAACTTTTTGTAGTTCACTTTTTGCATGCTCACTTTTTTTTTTATTGCACCTGGTGTTTAGTTTCAAGTGTGCACACTGTACCATAGAGCTAAGAGGAAAAAAAAAGGTCATCTGATGGCTAAAAAATAAAGTCTTGTGGAGTAAGAAGAAGCAGAGGAGATGGCAGCCATGATTGATAAGGCAGAGGTAGACCCCTGGACCTGTCATCGCTGGAGGAGACAGTTCAGTCCAAACTGCTTTACAAGTTCTTTAACAACATTACAAAAATTTGTTTCGGGGATCACAAACTCCCCCATCATCAGGGCTTAAAGCCTACGTTTACTCAAAAATAGAAATCTGCATAGGAGACATTACTTACAATCAATGTAATCAATGTGTCCCCTGTGCTGCTTTAGTTGAATTCTTCTTTATTCAGATCTCCCCCAACCCTCCACCATAATCTAGAGCCAAGGGATCTATCATATGCACTCATCAAGAGTGGTGACTGTGCCCCCTCTTTCTGGCTCCCTCCTCCACTCTTAGGAGCTGTACTATACAGTAGCTTCTATGAATGAAAAGCACTCTATGAACAGAGAAGGCAGACCTTTCATCCTCCCATCTTCCATTCTTAGATTGTTCTTCAGGAAGTTGTGGAAATAGATGGCCAGCAAACAGGCAAAACTCACATCATGAAAGGAGATCTTTCAAGTAAGATTATATTGGATGGTCAAAAATAACTATTTTTTGTATTGCTATTATAAGGCTGATGTTATAAAATACAAGTTTATGCTGGGACCATAGATTTCCTTAATCTTTTTTTAATCCATTCATACCAGAAACTTCAAGTGACTGTGCGTTTTTTCCTTGTACATGCATTTGATGCACTTTTACCATATAGTTTACATGCGTTTTAGATGCAGTTGACATGCGTTTTTCTATATGCATTTGTCCTTGGGTTTCTATGTGCACTTTGATGCGTTGCAGTCCATTTGCGTCTGTTTGCAGTGCAGTAAAATGCAGCATGATGTACTTTTATGTACTGCACTGCAATGATTTGAACTATGCCCTTAGAATAGCCTGGAGTTGTACTCTCTTTGCAGTTGGAATGCAGTCCAAAATGCATCCAACTGCATTCGGTGTGAAAGGGCCCTTAATAAAATCTCCTGTGGCTCTTTTCAGCCACTTCCTGTCAACATGCGCTTTAGCAATGGCAGCATGGTATTTTGCAGGGTGGATTTCCCGATGGTGACAAAAGTGGATCATACCCAAGTAATTCCTCCCACTGACACCAATGATGGGGCATAATTCCTCCCACTGACATTAATAATAGGGCACTATTCCTCTAACTAACATCAATGATGGGGCATTATTCCTTCCACTGACACCAACAATGGGGCTCTATTCCTCCCTGTACTACCAATGATGGGGCACTGTTGATTCCTCTGACACAAACAATGGGGCACTATTCATTCCTCTGACACCAACAATGGGGCACTATCTATTCCTCTGACACTAACAATGGGGCACTATTCATTCCTCTGACATCTGTGACAGGGCACTATTCATTCCTCTGACATCAGTGATGGGGCACTATTCATTCCTCTGACACCAACAATGGGGCACTATTCATTCCTCTGACATCAGTGATGGGGCACTATTCATTCCTCTGACACCAACAATGGGGCACTATTCATTCCTCTGACATCTGTGACAGGGCACTATTCATTCCTCTGACACCAATGATGGGGCACTATTCCTCCTACTGACACCAATGACATGGCACTATTCCATCTACTGACCACAGGTACTATGATTTTTTTTTACTCCCAATGACCACCAAACTTGGGGCATTGTTAACCACAGTTCGGCCCCCTAAAGTCCTTTGCAGTCTGATTCATTATAATCCTCTGGTGCACTCTCAGGGTTCTAATGAGAAAAGATGCAGTGCCTGCATCCCTTTAGAAGTTAGCCTTTGGGAGGGTATCTCACAGAAACTGAAATTCCTATTGGGGAAGGGGGGGGGGGGGGGGTGCTGAAACTTTGGCTTGCATCTTAGTGCAGATTTCTGGCAAAATTTGTGAGCCAATCACACACTCAGGAAATTACATTTCTGGGGGTGTTTAGTACATTAGATGTATACAGAACTCCTGCAGGTAGCCATATTGCATTGACTCTTACAGAAAGTTACAGTGCTACAGATTAAAATGAAAAGGCAATTTTAATTAAAATACAGTATGATTGATGTAGCAATTTTATATACTATAGTATTTTTTTTTATTTCTATATTTGTTTCCCTATGAAAGCTCTCCAGCCAGCCTTGCTTGCAGTATTGCCTTTTTAAAAAAAAAAAATTCCAAAATTTGATCAGTGTGTGATCCTCTCACATGCCTCCAGCCCGACATCCCTCAATCGAAAACTCAAAGGAGCCTGACAGAACAGGCCCAAAAAGGGGGATTCATTCATCAACTAAACTCTTCCAAACACTTTCATATGGAGATTCATGTGTTGTATTAGGGTCCCATACACACCATGTCTGTTGAGTTGCACACTTTATTATTTATCTATTACAGGTACTTATATAGCACCATCAATTTATAAGCTTTACATATATATGCATTCACATCAGTCCCTGCCCTCAAGAAGTGTACAATCTAAGGTCTCTAACTCAGATTCATACACACACTAGGACCAATTTACCTACCAGCATGTCTTTGGAGTGTGGGAGGAAACCGGAGTACCCGGAGGAAACCCACGCAAGCACAGGGAGAACATGCAAACTACAGGCAGGTAGTATCATGGTTGGAGATTTTAACCAACAACCTTCATGCTGCTAGGCAGAAGTGCTAACCACGTTGCCACTGTGCTGCTATTGATCTGAAAAGGGCACAAAGAAAATAATTGTGGTTTCTGTAAACCTCTTGCAGGTAGTCAGATAGACAGGGATGATGCTCGGGTGCTGTACAGTGATACAATAGACAGGTATAATACCCAGGTATTGTACAGCGATATAATAGACAGGTACAATACACAGGTGCTGTACAATGATATAATAGACAGGTATGATACACAGGTGTTGTACAGTGATATAATAGGTACAATACACAGTTGTTGTACAGCGATATAATAGACAGGTACAATACACAGGTGCTGTACAGTGATAAAATAGAAAGGTGTGATACACAGGTGTTGTACAGCCATACAATAGACAGGGATGATGCTCGGCTGCTGTACAGCGATACAATAGACAGGTATGATACCCAGGTGTTGTACAGTGATATAATAGACAGGTACAATACACAGGTGATGTACAGTGATCCAATAGAAAAATCTAATACCCAGTTGTTGTACAGTGATACAATAGACAGGTATAATATCCAAGTGTTGTACAGTGATACAATAGAGATATATAATATCCAAGTGTTGTACAGTGATACAATAGAGATATATAATATCCAAGTGTTGTACAGCGATACAATAGAGATATATAATATCCAAGTGTTGTACAGTGATACAATAGAGATATATAATATCCAAGTGTTGTACAGCGATACAATAGAGAGGTATAATATCCAAGTGTTGTACAGCGATACAATAGAGAGGTATAATATCCAAGTGTTGTACAGTGATACAATAGAGATATATAATATCCAAGTGTTGTACAGCGATAAAATAGAGAGGTATAATATCCAAGTGTTGTACAGCGATACAATAGAGATATATAATATCCAAGTGTTGTACAGTGATACAATAGAGATATATAATATCCAAGTGTTGTACAGCGATACAATAGAGATATATAATATCCAAGTGTTGTACAGTGATACAATAGAGATATATAATATCCAAGTGTTGTACAGCGATACAATAGAGAGGTATAATATCCAAGTGTTGTACAGCGATACAATAGAGAGGTATAATATCCAAGTGTTGTACAGCGATACAATAGAGAGGTATAATATCCAAGTGTTGTACAGCGATACAATAGACAGGTATAATATCCAAGTGTTGTACAGCGATACAATAGACAGGTATAATACTCAGGTGCTGTATAGCAAAACAATGTACAGCTATAATACAGAGGTGTTGTACACTGATACAATAGACAGGATCAGTATTAGCTCACTGTGATAATACGGCACACAGTTGCATTACAGATACAAGACACAAGGGATGTTGTTGGCACCACTGTGATATATATATATATATATATATATTGTGTTTGTGTGTATATATACAGTGGGGATCGAAAGTTTGGGCACCCCAGCTAAAAATTTGTATTAATGTGCATAAAGAAGCCAAGGAAAGATGGAAAAATCTCCAAAAGGCATCAAAGTACAGATTAGACATTCTTATAATATGTCAACAAAAGTTAGATTTTATTTCCATCATTTACACTTTCAAAATAACAGAAAAAAAAAAATGGCATCTGCAAAAGTTTGGGCACCCTGCAGAGTTAATATCTTGTACTGCCCCCTTTGGCAGGTATCACAGCTTGTAAACGCTTTTTGTAGCCAGCCAAGAGTCTTTCAATTGTTGTTTGAGGTATCTTTGCCCATTCTTCCTTACAAAAATCTTCCAGTTCTTTGAGATTTCTGGACTGTCTGTCACGCACTGCCCTTTTAAGGTCTATCCATAGATTTTCAATTATGTTGAGGTCAGGAGATTGTGAAGGCCGTGGCAAAACCTTCAGTTTACGCCTCTTGATGTAATCCCCCGTGGATTTCGAGGTGTGTTTAGGATCATTATCCATTTGTAGAAGCCATCCTCTCTTTAACTTCAGCTTTTTCACAGATGACATCAAGTTACCATCCAAAATTTGCTGAAATTTTATTGAATCCATTTTTCCTTCTACTCGTGAGATGTTCCCTGTGCCACTGGCTTCAACACAACCCCAAAGCATGATTGATCCAACCCCATGCTTAACAGTTGGACAGAGGTTCTTTTCATTAAATTCTGTGCCCCTTCTTCTCAAAACGTACCTTGGCTCATTCCGGCCAAAAAGTTCAATTTTAACCTCATCGGTCCACAGAACTTGTTTCCAAAATGCATCAAGCTTGTCTATATGTTCATTTGCAAAGTTCAAACGATGATTTTTGTGGTGAGGATGTAGAAGAAGTTTTCTTCTGATGACTCTTCCATGAAGACCATATTTGTACAAGTATCTCTTTATAGTGGAATAGTGTACCACAACTCCAGTGTCTGCCAGATCTTTCCGGAGGGATCGTGCAGTCAAACGTGGGTTTTGAATTGTTTTTCTCACAATCCTGCGAGCTGTTCTGTCTGATATTTTTCTTGGTCTTCCAGATCTTGCTTTAACTTCCACTGTTCCTGATGACTGCCATTTCTTAATTACATTCCGAACAGAGGATATTGGCATCTGAAAACGCTTTGCTATCTTCTTATAGCCTTCTCCAGCTTTGTGAGCGTCAACTATTTTCAGTTTCAGTTTTCTAGACAACTGCTTAGAAGAACCCATGGTGCTGATTGTTGGGGCAAGGTCAGATGAGTCTGGGCATTTAAAACCTTTGAGATTGACATCACCTGGTCTTCCCAGATGATGATTGAGAACAATCCATGACACTGGCAGGTCTCAGCTTTGCAAAGGGGGCAGTGCATGCTATAAATTCTGCAGGGTGCCCAAACTTTTGCAGACGCCATTTTTTTTTTCTGTTATTTTGAAAGTGTAAATGATGGAAATAAAATCTAACTTTTGTTGACATATTATAAGAATGTCTAATCTGTAATTTGATGCCTTTTGGAGATTTTTCCATCTTTCCTTGGCTTCTTTATGCACATTAATACAAATTTTTAGCTGGGGTGCCCAAACTTTCGATCCCCACTGTATATATATATAAAAATATATCAGCCAGGAAAGGAGACCCAGCCCAAACATCCATTGCACACCTCTGCTGTCAGATTAGAAATATCCAACCTTTGCCAAAGTAAATAAAATATGAACAAGGGCTCATTCACACCAGGCTCAAAGAAAGAAATTCACACTGTACATATGTTGTGTAATAAATGCTACACATATGCGTTTTTGCTCAGTGCAACTCACTGGACCATATGGAACAAGTTATCACCCTAGGACAGTTAATATGTTGGAACTATAGACCACCTCCCCCTTCCTCATCTACATAACATTGGGGAGTTGTTTTGTAGTTTACAGAAGAAATAGGCTTATGTTTGATGTTTCAGACCGATTGTTAACTTACTACAGGAAGTTAGGAGTTCACTGGACTTCTGGCAGGTTCAACGGGATTTTTTTTGACCATAATGAACAGGCGTAATTAAATATTTTTATAGTCTATTTACTGTGGATGTAAACTCTAACAATATATGTCTCTTATTTTCTCCACTTTGATAAATAAACCATTGAAAGTGTTTTGGTATATACCGTATGTTCGATAAGTGCCAAAAAAAGAATCCAGCCAGAAATCACGGGAGCCAATAACTTCCTGGGCTCTCTTCTTCTGTGGTCAAGTAACAGTTGGCATTGTTCTCTGCTATCTCCATTGACTATAAAACACCTCCCCCAATGTTTTGGAGAAGGGGAGATGTTATGTAATAATCCAGCTCCTCCTCGATACAACCCAGGTGTCACCCTAGGGTGACAACACTGCTCCTCAATACAGCCCAGGTGTCACCCTAGGGTGGCAACGCTGCTCCTCCTCGATACAGCCCAGGTGTCACCCTAGAACAGGAAGTGTGCTCCTGGCAGGATCACTAGAGGAAAAGGAAGAAGAAAAAAGAAAACTAATGCAGCCACTATATCGAAGGGCTGGTAAGCTGCAATATATTACATTTCTTGCTCTTGTATTTAAATACACCAGAATAGATGAAAATGCAGCAAGTAATAGGATTTAGATTTACTTTAATTCTACAGACTTGTGAACTTGCATTATGCACTTCACAACTAAAACTGCCCATAGATGGTTCTTTTTTTTTTTTTTTAGTAGCCAGCAGGCTGAACAAAAAAAAACAAACAGATTTCTACATTGTATTCTGACAGCAGGGACTTTCTGATTGGCCACAGCCGCTGTTCGTCAAAAGTTTTCCAGGAGGTTGTCTGTTTATCAGAACTTGATCTTACTTCTGTCAAACAGGGATGGCGACACACGGAGAGATCAAAATTCAGCCATTCCCTGCTGAACGAGCTAATTTTCCATCCATCTATGACCATCACGAGGGCAGCTCCGTGGCTTAGTGGTAGGCTTTCCTGCCTTGTGGCTCAATAGTCAAAATCCCAGCCATGACACTACCTGCATGGAGTTCCATCAAGCATTGGCGTCATTCTTGACTCGAACCTCTCCTTCCTCCCTCATGTGAAATCACTTGCAAACACATGCAGGCTCCATCTCCGCAATATTGCCAAGATACGTGCCTTCCTCACCCCAGACACCACCAAATTTCTTGTACACTCCCTCATCATCTCACGCCTTGACTGCTGCTACTCTCTTCTCATTGGCCTACCCAAGTGCAGGCTCTCCCCGCTCCAGACCATCCTGAACTCAGCGGCCAGACTCATCCACCTCACCACCCGCTCCACCTCTGCCACCCCCCTCTGCCTCTCCCTCCACTGGCTCTCGATTGCCCAACGCATCAAATTTAAACTTCTAATCCTGGCCTACAAAGTCGTTCATAACACTGCCCCTGACTACCTCACCAACCTGATCCCCAAGTACCACCCTACCCGTACCCTTCGCTCCTCACAGGACCTCCTTCTATCCTGCTCCCTGGTCTCCTCCTCCCATGCACGACTGCAGTACTTCTCCAGGTCCTCCCCTATCCTCTGGAACTCGCTGCCCCAATCCATCCGACTGTCGCCTTCCCTCCCCACATTCAGGCACTCCCTCAAAACCCATCTCTTCAGGGAAGCCTACCCCACCCTCACCTAACGGCCATTCTCCCTCATTCCTCCCACCACTTCATCCCCCTCAGCCACTTCATTCCCCTCAGCCACTTCCTATTGTTCCACTACCCCCTCCCTCCTAGATTGTAAGCTTGAAAGAGTAGGGCCCTCTTACCCCTCGTACGCTGTCTGTTTTTGTTGTACTATGCCATGTATTGTCCCCCCTATTGTACAGGGCTGAGCAAACCCTTTGGCGCTATATAAACGAGATGTAATAATAATAATAATACTTTGGCCATACCCTTGTAGATAATTGACCCTAGTATATGATATGGGGCCCTTAAGCTGGTTATACACTTGTAGAATTTCTTCTAACAAAATTTCATTGGTGTCCATTTTTGAAGCACAGTGCCAAGAAAATTCAAAGTAGCAGGATGGATTTGTTTCTCAAATTCTTGTACAAGCGTTTGTTCAAAAATCTACTAGTGTAAGGCCAGATTTAGATTGCTTGCTCTTTGAGATCAGGAACTGATGTGAATGTACGATATGTAAAGCAGTTTATAAACTGCTGGCACTATATAGAAACCTGTAATAAAATAAATATTAATATTACAGGTGAACATCAGATATGCAGTGTACATCTGTTAAACTGTACTGGCCTAAAGCATTACCACCGCTGCACCACCACATCCTTCCTATCTGTAGACCCAATCTGACCATCCAACAATTAGCCTAAGAAGCTGAGTGTAAACAATGAGCCTCATGCATCATAATGTATCCAGTAATGAGATTCTTCTTCACAAAAGACCAAAGTCTACAGTACCTAATGCCCTGACTACATTCAGAACATGTTCCGTAATCCCAATAATATTAGCTGCCCATTGTCATGTAAACTACCCCGGGGTCTGTTAACTCTTTTACTACCAGAATAATTATCACTCTTGACAGCTGGAAACAAATTGGATTATCTACCGCATTGCCTAAAGTGCTTGTGTGCGTATTATATATATACTGTATATACACCAATCAACCATAACTTTATGGCCATTGACAGGTAAAGTGAAAAACTTTGATGATCACATTGCAATAGCACCTGAAAGTGGGTGAGATATATTAGTCAGCAATAGAACATGCTGTCTCTAAGGTTGATGTGTTGAAAGGAAAAAAATAGGCAAGCCTAAGATTTTAAGTGACTTTGACAAGGGCCAAATTGTAATGGATAGACAAATGGGTCAGAGCAACGCCAAAATTGCAGCTCTTGTGGACCTACCAAAAGTGGTCCAAGGAAGGAAAACCACAGGGATTGAAGGCTGGCCGGTGTAGTTCGATGCATTAGAAGAGCTACTGTAGCTCAAATTTCAGTTAATACTGGTTCTGTTGTGTATGGGGCTGTGTAGCCTCAGAGCGGTCAGGGTGCCCATGATGACCCGTATCCATAGTAAAAAGCAACAACATTGGACAAGTGAGTATCAGAACTGGACCACAGAGCAATAGAAGATGGTGGTCTGGTCTGATGAATTCAAGAATGGTTTAAGGAACACTACATGTTTGAGGTGTTGACTTAGCTTCCAAATTGTCCAAATCTCAGTCCAGTCTATCATCTGTGGGATATGCTGCCAGCAAGTCCAATCTAGATTTGCTACTGAGGGCATGCTGGTACCACAGCATACATTCAGAGGTCTAGTGGAGTCCATGTCTCGATGAGTTATGGTTGGTGCTATGTCTGATGTACACCTGCATGTTCTTGTTATTTTAATCATTTTCTGTGTGTGTATTATCTAATGTACTCTCATTCTTTTGTGCTATACTTCTGTATAGCATCATGGGATGTCATGTTGTAAAATTCATTATGCCCTGACATTCAATGAATGTCATGCTTGAGAAAGCTGGCAGAGATTACAGACATGCAACAAGTTCAGAGACTACAGGCTTTAAAGGGCTAGGTGATTCTGGATGGAAATGAGGTGGGACCTGTCTGACCTGCCACAGCTTCTAGTGCACATTGTAAGAAGCTCACAGTGTGCAGTAACATCAGTGTAGGCAATTTCAGTGTAGGAGAGGAGCCTGTACAACTCTGCAAGACTCAGGTTCAATATGATTCTGTTTGAAGACTACTCAAGTAATAATACTCCCTTAAATTTCAAAAAATAATAAAAGAGATGATCTTTTATTTAGTATAGTTAACAAGACTAAAAACAAATAGTTTTTACAAGAACATATAAAAAATTGGCTTAAATTTGCATCTTTTTATGTTTTTAAATATGCGTCCCAGGGATAGGAGGGTCCAATAAATCCACAAAGCTTTATTATGCCTGCAGGTCTCTGAGCTGCATTGATATAGGGTGTATCCTGGTGCAGTGTATTAAATAGTAAAAACGGACAGTATTCCTACAAGCAACCAATTATAATCTACTTGTCACAGCTGATCCAGGACATCAAGCAGTTTATCGGTTGTTACTTGCAATAATGTTTTTTCCTCCTTGAATTAGCTATTGGCATTCATGTTATTGTTATTTTATATTGCATATGTTTTATTATATATACCCAGGGCTTCTGTGTGTTCAGTATTTACATATTTAGATATATAGTGTGTCAGTAGCTTAGCGGGAGGACTAGATAGATAGATAGATAGTTCTCAACCACCGGGCCATGGCCCACTGCCAGGCCATGACCTCCTTTCTTTCAGCCAAAGATTCTTACTTGTACTGGCCCCTTCCTACTGCATCCCCCAAAAAGCCAGGGTATTACTACCCTTTTTGAATGAAAGTACCATGGGTGGATTGATGTGACACCAATGACTTGAGGAACTAGTCTTCTCTGAGGTCACTATTCCATTAACACCAGTGATTTGAACACTATTTTTTATTGGGGTTCACTATCCCTCTGACATCGATTATTTAGGGAGCTTTCTTCCCTGGTCACCACTATTCCATTGACACCATTAATTTGGGGTCTATTTTCTATTAGGGACCACTATCCCACTGACATCAATGAACTAAGGAGTTAGTCTTCCCTGAGTCCTCTAGTCCACTGACACCAATGATTTGAACAATTATCTTTTCTTGAGGTTCACTATCCCACTGATACCTATGATTTAGGAAGCTATTCTTCCTTGGTCACTTCTATCTTACTTACACCAATGATTTGGGGGCAATTCTTTCCTAGGGACCACTATCTAACTAATATCAATGAATTGAGGGGCTAGTCTTCCCTAAGGCCACTATTCCACTGACACCAATGTTTTAAAGGACAAATTTTTCTTGAGGTTCACTATCCCACTGACACCAAAGATTTAGGGATTTATTCTTCCTTGGTGATTATTATCCTACTGACACCAATGACTTGGGGGCTATTCTTTCCTAGAGACCACTATCCCAATGACATTGATTTGAGGGGCTATTCTCCCCTGGGGGCCACAATCCCTCCGACACCAGTGATTTGGGGCTATTCATGTACATATGCACTTGTGTGTATATCTACTTTCTGGAGAGGAGTAAATAAACAGAGAATGGAAAATCTGTACCAGTAAAGAATCATACAAACGTTTCGAACACCCAACAATAGGATATAAGAAGCCTGGGTCTTAAATGGCTTGGCCATGTGATAAGGATGCACAGAAAGAAAGACCAAAGAAGAGATGGATCAGTGATGTTGGAGAGGATATAAAAGAAATAGAGAGAACATGAAGATTAAAATTTATAGATAGGGTGAAAAGAGCAAAAAACTGTGCAGCAAGGTATGGCCTTTTGAGAATTGCAGCACCACAGAAAGTAACATGGCCAGCACATTTTCATATTTACCTGGCTATTTGTGCTGCTGTGTGTTCAAAATACTACAAATCCATAGCTAGTAGTAGCTAGTCATACTTAAGTAGACTTGTTTTGTAATGTTGAAGATGTCTTCAACATTGTAGAACAAGTCCAGCTGTATATGACTAGCTACACCTACCTAAAAATGATAGATACCTTCATGCATATACAAAGACATACAATCTTTACGTAGAGATACAGTTTGGTTTTACAGAGGCAGTAGAAAAAGGATGTACGGAAAAGTGTTGATCATCAGTGGCAGTGCTCCATTGCTGGAAAGTTGAATAACCTGAGCACCTGATGAATGTGACAGCCTGAAATCTGTTCCCTTGATGAGACCATAACATCTTTCCAGGCATGAGCTAGAGGAGACTCCATGTTGGATTTGGTGGTAAAAAGCAAAAACTTCCATTCCTTAGTGTACCTAAATAAAGTGCCATAACCCACACCTACCAATCAGAGATTTGTTTTGTTATATCATTAACTTAACTGTTTATTTAATTATTTTGTTAGTTATTTTGGGGTGCTCTGCTTTGAAATTAGTTACTTGTCTTATTAAAGGATTAGTCCACCCAAAACTGATATTTGAGTTTTTGTTAGATAATTGTAGGAAGAATAACAAACATGTCTACGCATACCTGCTGTGTGTAATGGTTTTGCACAAAGCAGCCTGGATCCTCCACTTCTCGGGTCCCCCGCAGGCTCTCCTGGCCCCTCTGTCCTGTCGGGTGCCCCCACAGCAAGCAGCTTGCTATGGGGGCACCTGCTGCTCCGTGTGTGCATTCACACACAGAGCCATGGCTTGGCCCCACCCCCCTCTCCTCATTGGCTGACTGGCTGTGATTGACAGTCTCAGCCAATGAGGAGGCAGAGACGCGGGGCAGCCGAGGCTATCATTTGCAAACTGGCCCTTTGTTTATAAAGTTTAATGGCCGCTGCTCTAGATTCTCCTAGCCCACAAGTCTGAAGAAAGAAGACTCTGGTCTAGTTAATATTAGGCAAAAGTTCGGGGCATTTAGATAGATTTTTCTTTAAATTAAAGGTACAGATTATTCAAAGGGGGTTGAATTGGCTAGGTTATTTATTACCCCCCCACCCCCAAACTTGGAATCAGCTTTGAAGTACGTTTTTTACACGTGTTTTGGGTCACTGTGGGTATTGCAGTAATTGGGGGAGATGTACAAAAAACTGGAGCACTCAGAAGCTGATTGGCTGCCATGCACAGCTGCACCAGATTCTAACTTCAACTTTTTCAGTGAAGCTTTGACAATACAACCTGGAAGCTGACTGCTTTCTGTGCAGACCTGCACCAGATTTTGCACTCTCCTGTTTTAGTAAATAACCCCCATTGCATCAGCATAGAAGCCGAGTATTTTCAGTAATTGTTAACAATGTCAGCCTACTTTATCTTTTACAACAGGTCAGCACACAAAGATGTTACGAAGGGGTTAGTACATTCCTGGTTGGGATTTGTTTATGCCAGCAACCTGCTAACATCCACCAAATAGTAATGTATGCATCTAAACAGAGCACTTTGGATAAAACCAATAATGCTTTGGAAATGTAAGCCTGTAAAGAAATGACCTACTAATTATGGGGAGCCAGCCTAGTCCTATCCAACTGTTCAGAACAGGTCTACAAAATTGGGAACTAATTAGTCCCTTCTTAAATGTCCATTCTTAAGCTGGCCAAAATGGATCACAATTCAGTAGGTTCAGCAGGAACCAGCCAAATTTCGATGCATGTATGGCCGTCCCCATTCATAAGAAGACTTCTCCTAAACCAGCTTGTTGGTAAATTTTTTCCTTGATCAGCACCGATCAGTGTATTCTGATTAGAGATGAGCGAATCGAACATGGCGAAGTGGAATTCGTTTCGAAGATCAGGAAAAATTCGATTCGCGCCGAATCCGAAAATTAGCAAACTTCGGATGCACGAATCGAATTTTCCCAAAAATGGCGGCGACATGTGTGGCGACGGAGCGGGGAAGCGCAGACAAGGCGAGCTGACCCATAATGCATTCATTCATGACATGTGATCGCATTAGCCAATCAGTAGCCAGCCAGCCAGCACTGTGTAATGGTGGAGCTATAAATTGCGGCCATCTTACAATTCTCCATTAGCCTCCGGTCATTCAAGAGAGACAGACCTCTGTGTATTAGGGACAGAGTTAGGGCCACAGAGACTTTAGGGCCACAGAATCGTTACTTAGGGACACAGAATCGTTACTTAGGGACACAGAATCGTTACTCAGGGACACAGAATTGTTACTCAGGGACACAGAATTGTTACTCAGGGACACAGAATCGTTACTCAGGGACACAGAATTGTTACTCAGGGACACAGAATCGTTACTCAGGGACACAGAATTGTTACTCAGGGACACAGAATTGTTACTCAGGGACAGACACAGAATTGTTACTCAGGGACACAGAATTGTTACTCAGGGACACAGAATTGTTACTGAGGGACACAGAATCGTTACTCAGGGACACAGAATTGTTACTCAGGGACACAGAATTGTTACTCAGGGACACAGAATCGTTACTCAGGGACACAGAATCGTTACTCAGGGACACAGAATCGTTACTCAGGGAGACAGAATTGTTACTCAGGGACACAGAATCGTTACTCAGGGACACAGAATCGTTACTGAGGGACACAGAATCGTTACTCAGGGACACAGAATCGTTACTCAGGGACACAGAATCGTTACTCAGGGACACAGAATCGTTACTGAGGGACACAGAATCGTTACTCAGGGACACAGAATCGTTACTCAGGGACACAGAATCGTTACTCAGGGACACAGAATCGTTACTCAGGGACACAGAATTGTTACTCAGGGACACAGAATCGTTACTGAGGGACACAGAATCGTTACTGAGGGACACAGAATTGTTACTCAGGGACACAGAATTGTTACTCAGGGACATAGAATTGTTACTCAGGGACAGACACAGAATTGTTACTCAGGGACACAGAATTGTTACTCAGGGACACAGAATCGTTACTCAGGGACACAGAATCGTTACTCAGGGACACAGAATTGTTACTCAGGGACACAGAATTGTTACTCAGGGACACAGAATCGTTACTCAGGGACACAGAATCGTTACTGAGGGACACAGAATCGTTACTCAGGGACACAGAATCGTTACTCAGGGACACAGAATCGTTACTGAGGGACACAGAATCGTTACTCAGGGACACAGAATCGTTACTCAGGGACACAGAATCGTTACTCAGGGACACAGAATCGTTACTGAGGGACACAGAATCGTTACTGAGGGACACAGAATCGTTACTCAGGGACACAGAATCGTTACTCAGGGACACAGATTCGTTACTCAGGGACACAGAATCGTTACTCAGGGACACAGAATCGTTACTGAGGGACACAGAATCGTTACTCAGGGACACAGAATCGTTACTCAGGGACACAGAATCGTTACTCAGGGACACAGAATCGTTGAATTAAAGAGTATGTCAGACAACACGCAGAGGAGTGGCAGAGGAGGCAATGTTTCAGGAGCGAGCAGACGTGGCAGCAGAGGAAGGGGTCGAGGCAGCACTAGTCGCAGCCAGAGGCCAGTGCTCCCGGTGTCATCCAGCGGTCGTGTCTCCACCGACAACCCTGCCGTCATCGATTGGTTGGCTCGGTCGTCTTCCTCTTCCCAGGTCACCTCTGACACCTACAGCCAACGGTCGGTGGGTACGTCAGACACAACCGTTAGTTGGCATGGCCCGGGAGCAAGCCCACTGAAATCACGTGTCCTCTACCTGCCCCTGTCCTTTGGTGTACCCTCACCAAGCAAAGTATCGCATGCTGTGGGCTCAGCCCCACTGTACAGTGAGGAAGAGCTAACAGAGGGCGGTCAGGAACGGGGGGAGACATCCGCCTCTTCAGCAGCCAGGCGAAGAAGTACTGGCGAGGAGAGTGGCTCGGTAGCCGGTCTAGAGACAGGTCTGTCTCCTGACCCACACGCAGCCGAGGGGGCTAGTAGTGAGGCGGAGACCCTAATTGATGATGATGAGGCTGATCGCACTTGGCAGCCTCGTCGTCATCAGGCTATTGCTTCCGCATCATCAGGAGAAGAGGGTGCCAGCTTGGCAGCGAGCAAAACAGTCGGTGGGTTGCCCAGGAGGCAGCAGGGTCGCAGCAGTGTCAGTGGAGGCAAAGGGCCACGGAGTAGAGCACCAGCTCCACTGCAGCCTACCACCACGGCCAGTAGTGGTGCCGGTGTGCACGGAGGAAGTAGCAGTCAGCCAGTGAGGAGTAGCGGGGGCAAAGTTTCCTACTCGGCGGTGTGGCAATTTTTCGTCAAGCCACCCGAGGAAGTAAACGTAGCCGTATGTCGACTATGTGGCCAGAAAGTCAAGCGTGGCCAGGGGGCCCATGTTGGGACTACAGCGTTGCGTCAGCATATGCAGCGTCGCCATTCGGTGGCCTGGGAAAACCGTGATAAAGATACGGCGGTTCTGCCTGCCCCAGCCCCCGCTCCATCACCCGCTCCGTTACTTGCTCCGTCACCCGACGTCAATCGCCCTCTATCAGCCAGTCAAGGCTCCAACACCTCTGCTGAGGGGAGTTGTCGCTCGTTGGCATCTTCCGCTCGTTCTGATGCTCCTTCTCCTGCTACTCCTCTTCACGGATTCCGTCAGCAGTCTTTCTTGGAATCCATTTCCAAGAGACAACAGTTTGCGAGCACGCACCCGACGGTGCAGAAGCTGAACGTCCTCCTGTCCAAGTTGCTGGTGCTGCAGTCCCTCCCTTTCCAAGTGGTGGACTCAGCACCTTTCCGAGAAATGATGGCTTGTGCCGCGCCGCGGTGGAGAGTGCCAAGCCGGCATTTCTTCGCCAAAAAGGCAGTGCCAGCCCTGCATTCACATGTAGAAGAGATGGTGGGCCAGTCTTTGAGCATGTCGGTCTCTGCCAAAGTGCACGGCAGCGCCGACGTGTGGAGCTGTAACTACGGTCAGGGACAGTACATGTCATTTACGGCCCACTGGGTGAACGTGGTGCCGGCACAGCCGCACCAGCAACTTGGACAGGTCACGCCGTTTTTGCCTCCACGTTTGCACGTCCTTGGTCCAGCAAAGATGTCCGCCTCTACCACCTCTTCTTCCGCCGTGTCCTCAGCCGCCACCCCCGTGCCAAGTCCCATTACCCAACCGGCATATCACATGTGCAGGGTGCAACGGTGTCACGCTGTGCTGCACCTGGTATGCCTTGGCGAACGTAGTCACACAGGGGAGGAACTTCTGAGTGTAATGAACAGAGAAATCGACAGATGGCTGTCTCCGCGCAAACTGAAAATCGGAACCATGTTGACCGACAACGGAAAGAACATGGTGTCTGCTCTGCGTCAAGGAAGGTTGTGCCATGCGCCATGCATGGCTCACGTGTTCAATCTGGTTGTCAAGCGGTTCCTAAAATCCACCATCCCACTGCAAGACATCCTTAAAATGTCACGTAAACTTTGCATGCATTTCAGCCATTCCTACACCGCAAAGCACACCCTCCTTGAGCTGCAGCGGCAGAACGGAATTCCACAGCATCGCCTGATCTGCGACGTTGCAACAAGGTGGAATTCAACCCTACATATGTTAGACCGCCTTTACGAACAGCGAAAGGCCATCACCGATTTCCTGATGTTACAAGCGGATAAAGGTACTCCCCTGTGTAACTTAGATGTCAGCCATTGGCAGCTCATGCGTGACACCTGCCGCTTGCTCAGGCCCTTTGAGGAGGCCACGCTATTCGTGAGTCGGCAGGACTATGGGATGAACGACGTCATTCCTCTGTTGCACGTCCTGGAACAAATGCTGTTAACAATGGCTGGTCAGGGTGCGGTAGACGTGGCGCACAGATCTCAACGCCACATGACCCCTGTGGGGGCAGGACAGGAAGAAGAGGAGGAGGTAGAGGAGGACATTGGTGCTCAGGAATTATTGAGTGAAATGGGTGGTTTTTCCACTCAGCGGACAGGAGTGGAGGAGCAGGAGCATCTGGTAGAGGAGGAGGAGGAGACAGAGGACCCAGACGCACCGTGGCAGTATGCTGTGGAGATGGAGGCAGGGAGTCCCTCGCATTCCTTGGCACAAATGGCCCATAGCATGCTCGGTTGCTTGCGTAGCGACAGCCGAATAATAACCATCAGACAGAGGGATGACTTTTGGCTGTCCACCTTGTTGGACCCTCGCTACCGTTCAAAAATGGTGGCCTTTTTCACACCTGCTGAGAGGGAGGCCAAAATAACGTACTATAAAAACCACCTATGTAGTCAGTTGGTCTCTGCCTTTCTGCGCCAACGTCCATCCTCAGACACTGTGGGCCCTGTGCGCTCGCGTTCCGCTGCCATGGCAGCAGGGGAGGGGTGGGGTGGTAGGAGCAGTGGCAGCTCCACCAGCAGCGGCTGCCTCAGTCTGCAGTCGATGATGAGTAGCTTTCTTCGCCAGCGCAGTGAGGAAACTACTAACCAGCCGCAGCAGCATCAGGTGGACCTGGAGCAGGACCTCAAACAACAGGCTTGGGCCTACTTGGACAGCACCCTGCCAACCGAGGTAGACAATCCCCTTGACTACTGGGCAACAAAACTTGACCTTTGGCCCCAACTAGCTGAATTTGCCCTTGAAAGGCTGTCATGCCCGGCCAGTAGCGTGGCATCGGAGCGCGTGTTTAGTGCGGCAGGAGGTATTGTAACTCCGCGGACACGACTGTCCACCCAAAGTGTGGAGAGACTCACGTTTGTGAAAATGAATCAGGCGTGGATTAGTCTGGATTTCAAACCACCAGTTCCTGACACAACTGACTAAATCCGCCATGAATCATGCCCCAAACATGTTATTATTTTTAACATAGGCCTCTGTATGGCCTTCAATTTAAGCTGCTTACGCTTCGCCACTCTGCCATGGGCCCCTGTACCGCCTCCTCTTGCTGCTGCCAGGTCCAGAGTGTGTCATGGGTCCCTGTACGGCCTCCCATTGCTGCTGTCTCCATCGCCACACTCTGCCATGTGCCACTTTCAGGTCTCCTCACACTGCTGGTGGGTTCCATTTTGTCATAGGGTGCTGGCAGATTACGGGCCTCCCATTGCTGCTGTCAGGCCCGTAATCTGCCATGGGCCCCCGTACCGACTCCTCATGCTGCTGCCAGGCCCGTAATCTGTCATGGGCCCCTGTACCGCCTCCTCATGCTGCTGCCAGGTCCAGAGTGTGTCATGGGTCCCTGTACGGCCTCCCATTGCTGCTGTCTCCATCGCCACACTCTGTCATGTGCCACTTTCAGGTCTCCTCACACTGCTGGTGGGTTCCATTTTGTCATAGGGTGCTGTATGGCCTCCCATTGCTGCTGCCAGGCCCGTAATCTGCCATGGGCCCCTGTACCGACTCCTCATGCTGCTGCCAGGCCCGTAATCTGTCATGGGCCCCTGTACCGCCTCCTCATGCTGCTGCCAGGTCCAGAGTGTGTCATGGGTCCCTGTACGGCCTCCCATTGCTGCTGTCTCCATCGCCACACTCTGCCATGTGCCACTTTCAGGTCTCCTCACACTGCTGGTGGGTTCCATTTTGTCATAGGGTGCTGTATGGCCTCCCATTGCTGCTGCCAGGCCCGTAATCTGCCATGGGCCCCCGTACCGACTCCTCATGCTGCTGCCAGGCCCGTAATCTGTCATGGGCCCCTGTACCGCCTCCTCATGCTGCTGCCAGGTCCAGAGTGTGTCATGGGTCCCTGTACGGCCTCCCATTGCTGCTGTCTCCATCGCCACACTCTGCCATGTGCCACTTTCAGGTCTCCTCACACTGCTGGTGGGTTCCATTTTGTCATAGGGTGCTGTATGGCCTCCCATTGCTGCTGCCAGGCCCGTAATCTGCCATGGGCCCCCGTACCGACTCCTCATGCTGCTGCCAGGCCCGTAATCTGTCATGGGCCCCTGTACCGCCTCCTCATGCTGCTGCCAGGTCCAGAGTGTGTCATGGGTCCCTGTACGGCCTCCCATTGCTGCTGTCTCCATCGCCACACTCTGCCATGTGCCACTTTCAGGTCTCCTCACACTGCTGGTGGGTTCCATTTTGTCATAGGGTGCTGTATGGCCTCCCATTGCTGCTGCCAGGCCCGTAATCTGCCTTGGGCCCCCGTACCGACTCCTCATGCTGTTGCCAGGCCCGTAATCTGTCATGGGCCCCTGTACCGCCTCCTCATGCTGCTGCCAGGTCCAGAGTGTGTCATGGGTCCCTGTACGGCCTCCCATTGCTGCTGTCTCCATCGCCACACTCTGCCATGTGCCACTTTCAGGTCTCCTCACACTGCTGGTGGGTTCCATTTTGTCATAGGGTGCTGTTTGGCCTCCCATTGCTGCTGTCAGGCCCGTAATCTGCCATGGGCCCCCGTACCGACTCCTCATGCTGCTGCCAGGCCCGTAATCTGTCATGGGCCCCTGTACCGCCTCCTCATGCTGCTGCCAGGTCCAGAGTGTGTCATGGGTCCCTGTACGGCCTCCCATTGCTGCTGTCTCCATCGCCACACTCTGCCATGTGCCATTTTCAGGTCTTCTCACACTGCTGGTGGGTTCCATTTTGTCATAGGGTGCTGTATGGCCTCCCATTGCTGCTGCCAGGCCCGTAATCTGCCATGGGCCCCCCGTACCGACTGCTCATGCTGCTGCCAGGCCCGTAATCTGTCATGGGCCCCTGTACCGCCTCCTCATGCTGCTGCCAGGTCCAGAGTGTGTCATGGGTCCCTGTACGGCCTCCCATTGCTGCTGTCTCCATCGCCACACTCTGCCATGTGCCACTTTCAGGTCTCCTCACACTGCTGGTGGGTTCCATTTTGTCATAGGGTGCTGTATGGCCTCCCATTGCTGCTGCCAGGCCCGTAATCTGCCATGGGCCCCCGTACCGACTCCTCATGCTGCTGCCAGGCCCGTAATCTGTCATGGGCCCCTGTACCGCCTCCTCATGCTGCTGCCAGGTCCAGAGTGTGTCATGGGTCCCTGTACGGCCTCCCATTGCTGCTGTCTCCATCGCCACACTCTGCCATGTGCCACTTTTAGGTCTCCTCACACTGCTGGTGGGTTCCATTTTTTCATAGGGTGCTGTATGGCCTCCCATTGCTGCTGCCTCCACCGCCACACTGTGGCTCCACACTCTGGTTTTGGCCCCGTGACTGCCCAAATGAGTGAAGTGTGCGGTGATTCTAAGATCGACGGCACTCATCTGCATGTCATACTGACTGACAGTATTATTTCTCTTCCCCAGCAGACTCCAAGGGCATTTAAATTAAAGGTACAGTGTTCTGCACTAATATAAAGGCTCTCTGCAGCCTAGAAACACCCTTTTTAGAAGTTAAATTTGCAGCGAATATATTCGAATCAAATTTATTCCGCGAATTCGCCGAATCAGCCGAATCGAATTTTTGAATAATTCGCTCATCTCTAATTCTGATGGCGGGGGATTACTGCTTTCAGAATACAGTGACGGGAGGTTTCCCCCATCCATCTCAAATGTTTGGATAGGGAAATTGGTTCAGTTATTTGAGTTCAGCAGGCTTAACAAAAAAACTGAACCATGTATGGCCATCTTTTACGCCATGTCATAGTTGAACTGTTTTTCTTCTGTATTTTAGTATGACATTTTCCTTTTCTACTCTATGTAAGGTATGCTGCCATCAGGATGTAATGAAAACATTAAGCACAGACACAAAAACTATGATGGTGTCAGGACAAGGGCTGTTTATTAGCTGATGCCTGAGGGAGTTAGTAAAAAATATAATATAAAATGTGTGCACTTGTACTGTTGCTAGACAATATCAAAATGATGTTTCCTATCCTAACAGTTTATCTATTTATGTAGAACTGTGGCCTGGGTATGGAAAATCAAATATATCCATATAATTTACAAGCAGCAAATAAGCTTCGATATGCAATAAGCCCTCGCTGACCTCTGTAGCCCCAGTCACTGTGGAGTAATTCATCCTTAAAGTTTGCAGCAAAAACACTTTCACGTTCATGGCAGTTTTTCATGCTCATGCTTTCTCACTAGCTTGCTTGGTAGCCTTACATCCTCTCTAAGCTATAATGAATACATCGTACGGGTGCACACGAAAAAGGGAGAATGCTGAGACCTGGCTTGAATGGCATCAGTGCTTCTCTGTTGAACTTCGATGATAAATTGCTCCACAGTATCTGTAACTACAGGGGTCAGTGTGGGCTTTCTTAGATGCTTCAGTGTCTAAGGTCTTGACAACATCAAGACCAATACAGGGCCCATAGCTCTGCATTAGACCTGATGACGTAGAGGGAAATTCCACAGCTAGAGCATGGGGGAGCACCATTTGCCAGGGAAGCAGATGAACAAGGATGTAAGTGCGCTTCTTCTCTCGCCTGAACAAACCAAACAGTTAACCCATGCAATGCATCTGTGGCCCCACTGCAAGGGATCATTTTAAATATTCCCAGAGTTGGACTTTAAGGTCACCTGTCATATTGATGGGCCAATAGAAAGGACAGAGACAGGACCAGTGATGGATACTGCCAGGGAAAATGTTAAAGTTTCCCAAAGTGGGGCTTCAAGGCCACTCGTCATATTGGTATGCCAGTAGAAGGGAAAGAGACAGAACCAGTGATGGACACTCCAAGGGATCATTTTAAACTTTCCCGAGGCTGGGCTTCACGGCCACTTATATTGATGGCTCAATAGAAATTAAAGAGACAGAACCAGTGATGGACGCTACATGGACACTGCAAGGGGTCATTTTAACATTTCCCGGAGTTGGGCTTCATAGCCACTTGTCGTATTGAAGAGCCAATGGAAAGGTGAGAGAAAGAGCCAATGGTGGACACTACATGGACACTGTAAGGGATAATCTTAAAGTTTCAGGAATTGGGTTTCAGAGCCACTTATCGTATTAATGGGCCAATGGAAAGAACCAGTGATGGACACTGCAAGGGATAATCTTAAAGTTCCAGGAGTTGGGCATCAAAGCCACTTGTCATACTGTTGGGCCAACAGAAAAGAGAGTGATGGGCACGACATAAAAGCTCAAAATTATCATATCACAGATTCGAGTCTTTGGACATGTGCAGGGGCCATTAGGAACTTGCATTGTTGTGGAACCTGTTCAGCGTCCTTAGGGTACCAGCAAGTGTAAAAGATCATTTTACAGAAAACGCCCAAAATATCAAGACTGCAATTATTCTTCGACAAAAGAATATTTAACTTGAAATCACACATTTCCTGTGTGCATAGGTAAGCTTACAGTTTATAGTTAAAGAGGTCAGACATTATTATTATTATTCATAGCATGATTTCCATATTTCCTTAGCTGGGAATGTATAGGAATGACTACAGAGGGGTTTGGCATAGAATACCGTGCACAGCCATTTAATATATGCTATGATCTCAGTAGCTCATTGTCTACTGCAGAGGACAAAGCCTTATAATGGACACAGCTCAGCCAGTATTTCCCTGAAAACTCACCCATAAAATCCCCGGGGTCGCAGCATTTCAACCAGATCACTTAATTGCTGGTTATAATTTGTGGTTTTTATAGCGGGTAGTAAACTGTCAGGTCAGTGCACGGTACAACTGTCTCTCTCTGTCTATTACAGTTCAGCGTGATCAGCAACTGCAAGCCGTGACTGGACTGTGTGCCGCTATCAATATTGAAAATGTCCATCTCTTAGAATGGCAAGGGTTAACAGAAAATCATTAACCTGAAACAATGGCTTAACTCTGCCAGTGCTGGAAGGCCTGGCCTGTAAAGAGCCCGGGCTAAGTGCAGGAACCCAAAGCAACCAATCAGAATTCTTTTTTGAGTGCTTTGGTAGGGCGTCGCATTTTTTTTATGGCCCAATGAAACAATCTTGCTTTTACAATTTAGGATATATATTACATATTGTGACCCATGTTAAGACTGCCATTGTTCATTTCATTAATGTTAAATCCTTGGTCAATACCTTAGAAGACATTGTAATCTATCAATAACCCTCAGTAAAAAATATGAAATATAAAGAAATGTACTATGCGTGTTGATGCCCAATACTGGACATTCATAAAGCTGATACAAATGTGGGGAATGGAAGCTAGTTGTGGCCCCAATTACTTTATGTACACAGGGTAAAAGAATCTATCAATATACCTGCAGTATATCTATTATCTAGCTATGTATTATTATTATTGGTATTATTATTATTAACATTATATAGGATTTATATAGTGCCAACAGTTTGCACAGATCTTTACAACAAGGTAAAAAATCTATCAGTATACCAATATGCATTATATAGATATGCATTATTATTGTTATTATTATTATTGGTAATAATATTATTAATAACATTATACAGGGTTTATATAGTGCCAACAATTTACACAGAGCGTTATAAAATAAAGGGAGATGGTATAGTTACCATCATAAGTCAAGTCAAGGGTTAGAAGGGTCCTAATTAGTTAGGCACACAGGGTAAAAAAAAATCAGTATACCTACATGTATTATCTAGATATGCATTATTATTATTGATAATATTGGTAGTAATAGTAGTAGTAGTAGCAGCATTAATATTTCATGGATTTTCATTTCATGGAAGAATTTCATGGATCGCCTAAAGGTGGATGCATACCTAAAAAATTCACTTCCTCCTCTTAAAATATATATATATATATATATATATATATATATATTTACACACACACACACACACTTACATACAAACACACAAACATTTGAGAAAATGTTATTAATTCAAAAGGGTTAGGAGGGCCTTGGTTACAGGAGCTTACAATCTAAATAGGAGGGGCAAGTCATAGAAATGGTAGTAGCTGTGGGGGGATAAGTTGATGGAGGAGGTAAAAGCTCAGTTTTTAAGTGGAGGCGGGATAGGCTTGAGTTTTCATGGATCACCTAAAGATGGATGCATGCCTAATAAATAGACTTCCTCCCCTTAAAAAAAAAATAATATATATTTATATCTATATATATATATATATATATATATATACACACACACACACACACACACACAAACGTATCTACAACTTACTTATAAGTCAAAAGGGTTAGGAGGGCCCTGGTCATAGGAGCTTGCAGTCTAAAAGGGCAGGCAAGTGGTAAAAATGGTAGTAACTATGGGGGGATAAATTGATGGAGGAGGTAAAAGCTCAGTTTTTAAATGGAGGCGGGATAGGCTTGAGTTTTCAGGGATCACCTAAAGATGGATGCGTGCCTAATAAATAGACTTCCTCCACTTAAAAGGAAAAAAATAAATATATATATATATATATATATATATATATTTATATTGAGATATATATATATATATATATATATATATATATACATACATATATACACACACACACAATCGTATCTAAAACATACTTATAAGTCAAAAGGGTTAGGAGGGCCCTGGCCATAGGAGCTTGCAATCTAAAAGGGTGGGGCAAGTGGTAAAAATGGTAGTAACTATGGGGGGATAAATTGATGGAGGAGGTAAAAGCTCAGTTTTTATGTGGAGGCGAGATAGGCTTGAGTTTACAGGGATCACCTAAAGATGGATGCATGCTCAATAGTCAGACTCCTTCCCCCCTTCCCCATCTAAAGAAAAAAAAAATGATATACAGTATATATACACAAAAGTATATGAACAATATTATATTAAATTACAGTGGTCATTATAGCATCAAGCAACATATAGCGAAAAATTATGTAATTAAATAAGCCTCAAATATACTGTATTCTGACCTTGCATAATATATCACATTACTGCAGGCAATGTATAGAAGGGAAAGGGGAGGGGGAGTTGCTGGTTGCTGCATCACTCTTTCCAACCACCCAAAGAATGCATTAACAAATGAATCTATCCCCTATTTATCGAGTACACATTTTACAGCCTGTACAAATGAACCTGTGTGTACTGAAGCCATAAAACACAAGCCACACAGCGATTATTATAAGAGGCCAATGTGCGTATGCATTCACCGATGCAACCAGAAGCCAAAGATGTGGCGTACACTTTTGCCCAGCAAACTGGATTCAATGAAACTGGAGCAACAGTGAGGATTTAGCCTAAAGTAACCAATTATTTTTCTTGTTTTGACTTTGATTTGATTTGACAGACGGAACTGGGTTGGGTGCTAGAGAGGACAACATTGCTATGGTCTAGTTTTCCAGCTTCTGTTGTGAGCCTGTGCATTATGAGCCAAATGCAATGCATATCATCATTAAGATTGTGCAGTACGATACAAAACTGCAGTCACAATAAGCACTTTAGTGATCATGCATTAAATGCTGGGGGTGTTTACTAAACAGTTGTAATTTATATATATATATATATATACACTGCGCAAACTACTGGCGCATTATAAATCCTGTATATTAATAATATCCAATAAGCGCACACTGCCTATCCAAAATAAGACATTAAGAACTGAACAATTTATATAATCACATCTAATAAAACAGCTACTAAAAAACTATATACACTTCATATACTTTCCATTTTTGTAGCCTGTAAAAAATAAATATGTTCCTTATTGCAACAACATATAATGCATTGGTCCTTTAACTACATGCATGACCATCATTTGGTTCTTCATCAGTATATAGTATAGGTGCCCAGAATATAATGGCCACTAAATATCTAAAGTACAGGGAGTGAAAATCTTCTATCCACATATGTCTAGATTCCACCTGTAAATTTGTACAATACAATGCAGGGGTCCTTTAAATGAATGCATGACCATCATGTACCTATGCATAGCTGTTCATTAATATAGAATATAGATGCCCAAAAATTAAAAAGCCATTAAATGTCTAAAGTAAAGGTCCTGGGAGTGAAAATCGTCTAGCCACATATGTATAGATTCCACCTGTACATTTGTACAATACAATGCAGTGGTCCTTTAAATGAATGCATGACCATTGTGTAGCTATGCATAGCTGTTCATCAATATAGAATAAAGATGCCCCAAAATTAAAAGGCCATTAAAATGTCTAAAGTAAAGGTCCTAGGAGTGAAAATATACTATCCATATATGTATAGATCCCACCTATACATTTGTACAATACAATGCAGGGGTCCTTTAAATGAATGCATGACCATCATGTAACTATGCACAGCTCTTCAGAATATAGATGCCCATAATATAAATAGCCACTAAATATCTAAAGTTCAGGTCCTGGGAGTGAAAATCGTCTATCCACATATGTATAGAATCCACCTGTAAATTTGTACAATACAATGCAGGGGTCCTTTAAATGAATGCATGACCATCATGTATATATGCATAGCTGTTCATCAATATAGAATAAAGATGCCCAAAAATTAAAAAGCCATTAAATGCCTAAAGTAAAGGTCCTGGGAGTTAAAATATTCTATCCATATATGTATAGATCCCATCTATAAATTTGTACCATACAATGCAGGGGTCTTTTAAATGCATGCATGGACATAATGTAGCTAGGCATAGCGCTTCAGAATATAAATGCCCATAATATAAATAGCCACTAAATATCTTTTGTTCAGGTACAGGGAGTGAAAATATTCTATCCACATATGTATAAATCCCATCTAAAATTTGTACAATACAATGCAGGGGTCCTTTAAATGTATGCATGACCCTATGCATAGCTCTTCATCAATATAGAGTACAGATGCCCATATTATAAATGACCATTTAATATAGTAAGTAAAGGTACTAGGAGTGAAAATATCCTATCTACCTATCTATAGATCCCACTTAAATTTGTTCCCGCATTATAGTTTAAATATGTCTTTAAAAGAGCAACTACCATCAATAAACATCTTGGAAAAAAAATAATTATAGATCCTAAGTGATGATTGTAGAATAAAATAGGATGAAGAATAACACATCCAGAAAAAGGCCAATGTGTCATAAAGTTCCTAGTTAAAAATAATAATTTGAGATAAATTTAAAAAAAAAAGAACATAAGAAATAATAATAATATTTAATAATAATGTTAATAATAATATATGTAAATCTGCAATGTTAGAATTTTAGAGATCATTTGTATCCTATAAGTGTCAGTCTCAGGCATCATCCATAGAGAAGACTGCAACAGCGCTGTCCATCCCTCTGGTGCTGAAATCTAGAGCCCCTTTAACACATCGCTTACGGAGCAGGAATCTTCCCTTCACAATGTCCATGTCTGCTTTACCTGACCCATCTCACATTACTATGTATCAATATATCAATTTACCAGCCAAAAGGAAATGCTGGCTTGCAAATGGTGCTTTAAATGATAAATGTCACATCACAGCGGTTGTTGGGCAAATATTTCTTGGAAATGAAATATTACTTGTTAAAGGATACATATATGTATATCGCACACAATTCTGGACATTGTCAATTTGATAAATATACGTTCATACAAAAAATGTATTTATATATAAATGATTTTCAAAGGAGTTGAACAAATGCATTTACTAAACTCAGTAACAAAAATAAATGACTAATTCCAATTACTATTGATCCCCCTGATCTAAAATACTGACATCATATTTAATTCGATTGCAAAATTCCATCCCAAAAAAATAACGAAATGATTCATTTCAGATAAATAGGTTTATATATTTATAGTTCATATTTTATGTCCTGTTTCTTTACGTTTTTTGTTTTTCTATTATTTAATCCAAAGCAGTACAACAAATAAATCCTTCCAAAAAAGGTATTATTTCAATAGACGATCTCAAGTTTTTAACTTTATTTTATATTAGACAAACCGAAAAAAAATAAACTAATAAGGCTTGCCGACCATTAATAAAATCAATTGAAATTGCATTTCTTGAATGCATTGACTGTCCTCCGATGAAAATGTGAAATTCTATTTCCAGTGAAGAAAATCAGCAAAGAATGGAAAAAAGAAAAAAAAAGAATAATTTAAAATCTACTGAAAGCACCATCTGAAGATAAAATGCAGGGGAAAAAAACAAATATTTCAGTTTCTTCCTGTCTCTTTTTGCCTCAGTCAAATCCAATCTGCAATTTATTTTTAAGACAAAACTCCAGAATCTTTTCATTAATTGTGTGGGGATCTGAAAGTGTTGACTGACACTGCATTGTATATGCTCCTTTTAAAATACTTAACACATTCTCCTCATCAATAAGAATTTTTTCTCTCTCTCCTGAAAAGAGTTTAAAACACCATTTAGCTGATTAATTGCTGCGTATTGATCAATTTGCTGTTTGGCAGCGATGCCGAGTCCTTCAGTGAATATATTTAAATACATTTCTCTGCTATTAAAGACACAGGATCCTCAGCGAGTTTGCTTGTTTTAGGCATAATAGGGGGCAGCCGGGAACACGTGATGTCATTGTGTCACTCTCCTGAGAAATTAAAGCTTGTTTTAAGAGGATTTTAGCGCTGGATATTAATGGAGGCAAAAACTATTAGATGAATATGATGTTTGAGCTCCAGGAGTGTCAGGGACACGTCATGCACAAGAACTGGGCTTATGTAAACTCTCAAAGGTATAGATTTACTTTCTAATGTCTGCGCAAGTAATAAAGTGAGGTTTTTATAACTGGTAATAATAAATTGCATCACCCTTCATTTTATTTTGAATGCATCTATAAAAAAAATAATTCAAATATACAATATACAAATATAAATTTAAAAAACAAAAATCCTAAGAAAAAAAAAAGAATCATATATTACTACCTTTTTATTGCTCATCCTAATTCTCTGTTTCCATCAGGAGAAAGAGGTTTGTGTGCTTATGATTGAAAATATTGCAAACAGGTATTTTTTTTCCTCTACGAGAAATATATTGTAACACCCTTAGCGTACCTATACGGTACAAAATCATCGAAAGAAAAACCTTGTATGCAATATCTTCATTTCTACTCTGTTATTTTATGTAAAGGCAAAGTTAATGCAGAATCAATAAAGTAATACATTTATTCTTATTTTTTCAAAGACAAACAAGGCTTTCTTTTAACAATAAAAAAAAAAATTCTGTGCAATCTAAAGACAAAAGTTTTTTTCCTATGCAATTTAAAGATAAAAGACAGCAAAACAGAAAAATATTTTTTTCCTACTTTGCTAATGTTTTAGCTTTAAATCAACAAAAAAGTGCCTTTTTTTCTATATTCTTTACAAACAATACTAAAATTTACTTACTGATACAAAGCATGATAACGTTTTTAATTTACAAATACATTTAAATTTACAAATAAAGTATAAGTCTTTTTTAATGTTGCATTTTTTTTAAAGCAGTAAAAATAAAAGCAAGGAATGAAAACTAGAATAGATTAAAATATTTATGGTATCCTCTGTTAAAAAATATATATTTATGGTACAATAAAAAATACTAATTAAAAAGAATAAACAGTAAAATAATAACTAAGCAGAGAAGGAGAGGATGGAGTTAATTAAGGCTGTTCAGGGTTAAGTAAGGGGTAATAAGAGGATAGTAAAACATTTTTTTTTATCTTGGGTTAAGTAGTTTTAATAAGAGGTTTTATAGGAACACATTTTATTTATCTATTTTTTACTTGGTTTAAGTAAGGGTTAATAAGAGGTTGTATAGGAACACATTTTATTTATTTATTTATTTATTTTTTTACTTGTAAGGTCACTTTAATGTCAAGTAAAGCTCAAAGGTCACCCCTTTGATCTGCATATATATAGATGAATGTAAGTATGATGTACAATAATGTATAATAGTGTTCTGACATCATATTTATCATCAATACTCTCAGATACTCGATAAGAAGGTGTACATCCACGTACCCATGAACAATGTAAAAGGCGAGTGCATAAACATACTACTAATGAAGGGTGGAAAACAGGTGGACCTTCACATGCACATGTACAAGATTGGTGTCCATGAACTAGATGGATGTGTATGCACACACACATATTAATCAATGTAGCAGGTGGGTGTATATACACAACCGGGCACGCTAAGGTCCGTGTACTTGGTCAATTAACGAAGCTGTGTTCACTTCAATCAACTGTAAGCCAACATCCGGTTTCTTTGCTAATTCCTCTACTGTGTCAAAAAATACATTTACACTTTATGTACTAATTTAAATTTCCACTCTATGCTCCTTTAGTCAATCAACTTCACTCCTTACTGCACTGCCTTATTCTACTATTAATATGTTAATGAACAAACCCTGGAAGCCTGCAAGTAGTCCTTTCAGATTCGTATTTCCTTTCTAAGAAGGTCTTTTCCTTCTTCTGACCTCCGCATTTCAGCAGACCCAAGTCCTCCTAAGCCTTCCCGTCCATCACCTGCCCTCCGCTAGGTCAGCCCAGCCCGTGCTGTGGATTAACTATGAGATGTAATAAAAAGCCAAATGAATAGGGACAGATTAGACAAAGCAGGAAACTCTCTTGTAGAGACGTGAAATTGCTAACCTTCGGAGGCCCATAAAGGCTTTGTAAGTAATAGGAAGATTTAACTTAATTTACAACAATAAACATTATTTAAAGCCTTCTTAGGACATGTTCTCCATGTATTTAAACTTGCATAGAAAGGAAATGACAAGACGGTAATTGCATTAGATTCCTATATTTACCAGGCTGAGGAGAGGAAGGAAGATTTACCTGGCTCTCCGTTAAATCATAAGAAAAGAAAAAAAAAAAAAGAAATGATACAATCACCTACAGGATATGTTTGGACAAAGGTTGTTGGAGGCAAAACCGGCACCGCATTGTAACTTACACAAAAAATTTGCTTTTTGTTGAATGGCATCAGAATGAGAATTTATCATTCTGATTTTTTTCCAAATTAATTACATTTTTACATTAGACAAAAGTTGGCAATTTTTTAGATAAAACAAGTTACATTACTATAACTGAATTCACTTAATAAGTTAAAGTCATGGATATATTACTAAACAAGGACTATAGTTTTTCTTTTTTTCAGCAAAAATATTTTAGACACAAAATTAAAGTATAAAAATACCTGCAAAATTTTGGTAAGCAAAGCAATTTTGTATGGAAAAAAAAAATAATGTTGCATTGTATACTTAACACATAAATACGATGGAGCATTGGCAACTAAACAGAGACAGGATTGATGGAGCTGATAATATCTGTATTCTAAGAATAGATTTTTTTGCAGTGTAAATTAAAAACAAACTTAGACAAGCATCGCAAATTCAAGACAAGCTCTCCTTCCTTTTTGGAGAAGGACGTTCTGTAGTTGTAGGTGAAATAAGCCCTACAGTTTGGAGCCTGGGCTCTGCAGATAGAAACATACATCTGTTGAAAAAAGGATTTTCCAAGCAGCATATCGATTCAGTGGCTGTTTATTGATCACGCAGATCTATACATGCAAACACCCTGCAGTGGGGTATTGGTGCAGGCAGATTTGACTATGTTTAATGGGAGGCATAGGGACAGCTCCTTCTATATACGTGCCTTGTCACCTGCTGCAGCCTCCGGGGACTTGAAGGGGTTAATGGCTGTACTTTCAAGAAATAGCAAGGGCACAAAACACAGAGATGTCGGTTAACCTTTACTGATTTGCCTAGAACAGCCAACACCCTGCCTGTCATTGCTTCTGCAGAGTGGCAGGTCGTGCTGGCGGAGAGCGTGGAAAGGCGGCTTACATGTACCTCACGGCCCACTGCACACAAGAGTTTACTCAGTACAGAGCCATGACCGCACCACACACAGGAGTGTACCTAGAACAGAGCCAGGGCTGCCCTAGACAGGACAGTACTCAGGTACAGAACCAAGACCGCACTACACACAGGAGTGTACTCAGTACAGAGCCATGACCGCACTACACACAGAATTGTACTCAGTACAGAGCCATGACCGCACTACACACAGGAGTGTATTTGGTACAGAGCTATGACTGCACTGCACACAGGAGTGCATTCGGTACAGAGCCATGACCGCACTACACACAGAATTGTACTTGCTACAGAGCCATGACCGCACTACACACAGAATTGTACTCAGTACAGAGCCATGACCGCACTACACACAGGAGTGTATTTGGTACAGAGCTATGACCGCACTACACACAGGAGTGCACTCGGTTCAGAGCCATGACTTCACTACACACAGAATTGTACTCGGTACAGAGCCATGACCGCACTACACACAGTAGTTTACTTGGTACAGAGCCATGACTGCACAACACACAGAATTGTACTCGGTACAGAGCCATGACCGCACTACACACAGTAGTTTACTTGGTACAGAGCCATGACCGCACTACACATAGGAATGTACCCGGTACACAGCCTTGACCGCACTACACATAGGAGTGCATTTGGTACAGAGCTATGACCGCACTACACACAGGAGTGTATTTGGTACAGAGCTATGACCGCACTACACACAGGAGTGTACCTGAAACAGAGCTACAACTGCTCTACACACAGGAGTGTATCTGGTAAAGAGCCATGACTGCACTACACACAGTAGTGTACACACAGCAGCCATGGTCACACTATACAATACCAAGTTCAGGAAAACTACAAAAATGTCCTGTGACTTCCTACATCTATCTATCTTTCTATCTGTCTATCTATCTTATCTATCTCTCCTTCTCTTTCTATTTTGCTATATGTCTATCTAATCTATTAGTCTATCTCAGTCTTTTTCTTTCTCTTTCTCTCTTTCTTTCTTTCCCTATCTCTATTTACATCTGTCTATCTTTCTATTCTCTCTCTCTCTCTCTCTTTCTTTCTCTCTCTCTTTCTCCATCTATCTTTTCTATAGATTTACTGTTGATCTGTTTATCTATCTATCAGTAACATTCATCTAGCTCTCTATTTACCTCTCTTTATTTACATCTATCTATCTATCTATCTATCTATCTATCTATCTATCCATTGTTTCCATATCTATCTATCTATCTATCTATCTATCTATCTATCCATTGTTTCCATATCTATCTATCTATCTATCTATCTATCTATCTATCTATCTATCTATCTGTGTGTATAGATCTGTGTATTGCTTAATTTTATTTGTTGTTTTCTAAAAGGTAAAGACTGCTTTAAATGAAAATTCTATTTAATGCACAAATAATAGGATGAAATGACAGAACACACACAAACATATCAGTAAGTTTGAGAACAGAATTGGTTGGGGAGAAGAGCTCTTGTTGTTCATTAATTGCTTTGAAGTGATTCTCCTTGCTGAGTCTGTCTATGTCTGCTATAACAATACAGGTTACAATGCTATACAAATATCCTGCTGAGTCCGGCCATTTTGAATAATTGTCTGTAGTGCCAGTGGCTGATCAGTGCTGACAGCTGCAGGCAAGTTCCTGGTACAAATTAGGAAAAATCTGTTTATAGAGCGGATTGAATCAATTCAGAATTTGGAGTAACTTTGTAAATTATGATGTCATTGCCAGGTCATCAGCACTGGAAATTAGCTGCTTTGGTGCCTTTTATTTAAAACAAACCTGTTGTGGAATATTTCAACCCTGAAATTGTGAATCATCCTTTGGTACCTATATTGACCTTTACTGCCAATCTGATGCCTACTGCCCACCTCACAAAGTCACCATTAATACCTGGTATTTTCAGTCAGTTGCACACCCAGTGGCACTGCCTGCTCCTTTATGCAGCCAGATACTCAGGACCAGGTACTGCATTGTGATGAGGCAGGTGCTAATCTTTTACTGGATGTACATGGATCTTAATAGAGAGCCAACTAGGATCAGAGCCATGGGAGAGCAGCAGTAAAGGTATAGCTGTAGTGGTGAAGGTCTAGGTATAGCTATAGTGGTGGAGGTATGGATATAGGGGTATAGGTATGGATATAGTGGTAGGGGTATAGTGGTAGAGGCATAGGTATAGTGGTAGAGGTATAGTGGTACAGATACAGCTTTAGTGGTAGAGGTATAGGTATGGTGGTAAAGGTATAGGTATAGCTATAATGGTAGACGTATAGCCAGTGTGGGACAAGGTCATCTAGCACCCAGAGCAAAGATACCAAACAGCACCACCCCAAATGTATGAGCATTGTGTGTCAGGAACCCCCCCCCCAAAAAAAAAAAACAAATTCAAGCACTAATCTTCACAAAAAATTTACCCTCTCCCGGTCCAAATCCCCCCTTTCAGTTCAAATCTGCTCCTTCCCCAAAGCCCCCCTCCTAGCACATATCCTCTACCCCTAAAATTTCTCCTCTGAGCATAAATCCTCTCCCCCTTCCAAAACCCCTTCTCCCAGCACAAATCCCTTCTCCTTGCACTAATCCTCCCCCAATTTCCCCTCCTAGCACAAATCCCAATCATCCCTACTAGCACAAATCCTCTCTCCAAAATCCCTCCTCTTAACACAAATCCACCCTCCCATTACAAATCCCCCTCCAAATCACCTCTTCTGGCACAACCCTCCAAATCCCAAACCGCACATAGGGCAGCCGCCCTTCCTGCCCACCGCTTGTCCTGGCCCTTGGGTAAAGTTATGGTGGCAAAGGTATAGCGGAATAGGTAGAGTGGTACAGGTATAGTAGTTTAGGTATAGGTATATTGGTATAGGTGTAGCTGTAGAGGTAAAGGTAGTGGTATAGATATAGCTATAGTGGTAGAGATACAGATATAGTGTTATAGGTATGCTATAGGGGAAAAGATATAGCAATAGTGGTAAAAGTATAGGAAAAGCAGTAAAGGTATAGCTATAGTGGTAAAGGTATAGGAAAAGCAGTAAAGGTATAGCTATAGTGGTAAAGGTATAGGAAAAGCAGTAAAGGTATAGCTATAGTGGTAAAGGTATAGGTAAAGCAGTAAAGGTATAGCTATAGTGAAAAAGGTAGAGTAGTAAATTTATAGCTAAAATAATAAAGGTATTGTGGTAAGGTTATAGCTATAATGGTGAAGGAATAGGTATAGCGGTTAAAGGTATAGGTAGAAGTAAAGTACAAGCACTAGATTCCTCCATCAGAAAAAGCTGCAGCAATGAGGTGCATCCCTCTAATGAGGACATAAAGGGTAATAAAAGCACTTTTCTTTAGTAGAGTGGGGAAGGGTCAGAACTTCTGTCAGGTGTTCATTGCTGGAAGTAGCGGGCCTCCCAGGAAAGGTGGTCCAAGGTCAGGTTTTTGCTCAAGTAGGGTCTGGGTGCAGAAGACAGGTGCCAAAATTAGAGTGTATAACTGCCACATTCAATTTTGGTCAGAATCTTATGACATTGTGTCACTGTGTTTAGGGGGTTCAAAGGGTCCCCCATCATCAGGGCTCATCCTGACGGGTAGTTAGTATGATAACTCCAGGTGCTGATTATGACCTGGAGTGATCTAATTCATTTTACTTCAGGATCCCTCTTATATTATCAGTCCAATACACACTTTGTTTAACAGTACCAAGCCCTGATAAAGGGGGACCCTTTGAATCCCTGGAAGGTGTTGGCTTTTATGATTTGAGAGTCTAAAAGTGACTGATAAAAGCTGAAAAGCGTGAGCTTTTGCTTCAGCAGGCACTACGTGGGGGGGCATGTCTGTTGTCCTCTCTATGTATAGATAGATCACTATTTACTTTTTTAATGTAGCACTGTTGTTCTATTTATCTTATCTGGTTGGAGAAGTCACCTTTTCATGTCATTTTATTGTTACTGTCACATACCACTAAATACAAATTATTTAAAAAAAAGAAAAGCGTGAGCATGGAGGCAAACATGTGACTTTTATACTCTAATGAATAAAGCATCTCTGCATGTCTCAAGTGCGGGTGCTGCTCTACTATATTTCATGAGAGTCTAAATAAAATTGAAAATGGACTTCATACCTTCTGCTCAAGGTGTTTGTTGCTGTTTGTGTCCCCAGTGGGAAGATTTACCCTGTTTTAGTGTAGGCAAGGAAGCAAGGAGAAATCTTTCCAGTGGAGTCACAGACAGCAATGATTAGTCATAAAAATATCATAAAATTTCATCAAGTTTCAAGTTTTCAAAGGGTTCTCCCCCCATCAGGGCTTGACATTTTTGAACAAAGCGTGTACTGCACTGATAACATTAGAGTGATCCTGAGGGGTAATTAATATGGTCATTGCAGGACTTAACCAGCACCTGGAGTGATCATACTAATTACACCTCAGGAACGGATAAGCCCTGATAAAGGGAGGCCCTTTGAACCCTCCAAAACTCAGTGGTTTCCTTTAGCATAAGAGTCTGACTAAAACTGAATCTGCATTGCTGCATTCATCTGCTGCTGAAGATTTTTGGTACACAACCCTGATCCATTTCTAGCTTGAGCCCTCAAAAGCCATTTTCTTGGATTTTCACATTTTGGTGTGGCGCTCCAAATCTTTGATCCAACCATAACATTGAATCTAGACTTTCTACATTTTTAATTTTGGCACTTTCCTTCTTGCAAACCCAGTCCCCACTCATGCAAAGACCTGACTTCCAGCCACCACTCCTGGAAGAGCTGACTAAGGATAATCATTAAAGCGGGGCTCAACCCAAAAGGGAAGTTCTGCTTTAAACCTTCCCCCCCCCCCCCGTTCCCCATTAAGGATTGGCACCTTTGGGGAGCAGAGGGTACCTGACTTTGACAGGTACCCACTTCCGCTGTGATCGCCTAGGCGATCGGAAGCGGAAGTCATCCTCCCTCCCCATAGTCTTCTGGGACACATGACAGGTCCCAGAAGACTACAGGGCCATTCACAATGCGCAGCGCTTCTCACGGCACCTGGCTGTGAAGCCGCAACTGAAGATGCGGGCGCCAGGGAGAGAAGACGGCCAGTGAAACCAGCTGTGGTGAGGACACCACTGGACCGAGGGACAGGTGAGTGGCTGTATTCTAAAAGTCAGCAGCTACAGTTTTTGTAGCTGCTGGCTTTTTTTTTTCAGGTGGAACTCCGCTTTAAGACCTTGCAGAGAACACCTACTAGTTTACGAGACCAAGAACCCCACACCTTTCCTCTATTTCCATCAATGAACATCAAACAGAGGTTCGAAACCTTCCCAGCTCTGCTGAAAAAATAGCTTTTTTCACCCTCTATAGATGGATACACCTCAAGTTTGATTTCAATCACCCTGTTGGTGTCATAGATGATGAGAAAAATCTGACAGAGGTTCCAACTCTTCTTCACTTTCTCAAAAACACAAATGTTTGACTGGATCTGGGCTTTAAAAATACTGTAAACACCTGATTGGCTGTGTGAAGGAAATTAAGTTTGTTTGGCTGACTTACTTTAGGAAGTCTCTATATTTGACATGGGTATAGGGATTTAAAAATTGTGTAGTGTTTACAAAATACACTTATAGGCAGCAGAAGTATGTTCAAGAATAAAGAAAAAAGTTTTTGCTGGATTTGGGTTTTACCATCTGCAATGGTAAGATCTCCCTATTTCTAAAGTCTATGGGGTTGATTTACTAAAGGCACATTGGCTGTTCACTTTGCCATGAATGAGGTGAAGTTTTGCAAACTCCCATCCTACAATCATGTGCAAACAAAACTACTGCTGTTCTTTTCCCTTGCATGTGATTGGGTATTTGTTGTAATGTTAATTTTTACCACGTTCATTAGGCTAAGGGAAATTTCCCTTGCAAAGTGAACAACCTACCTGCCTTTAGTAAACCAACCCCTATGTATTTCTAAAGATTATGCATGATGAGGACTTAAGGAAGTCATACCTAATGTGGAAAAAACATGCAATACTAACTAACACTAACCCGCCTGAGGCAATAAACTAACACTAGCCTTCCTTGTAATTATACCATTAACCCTCTCTGTCTTCATAATATTTACTTTCCTGTAGCCGTAACGCTAAAACTAACCCTTACTATAACCACGACTCTAATACTTACTCCCCTTGTAATACTAACCTCTTCTGTAACCTTAACACTAGCCCCTATTATAAACATAACACTAACTCCCCCTTTAACCATAATACTAACCCTCCCTAGAACACTGACTCTCCCTGTTTTCATAATACTAACCTTCGTGTAACGTGACAATTATTCCTCCTGTAAACCCTAGACTAACCCTCCCTGTAAACCTAACACTAAGCCTCCTTGTATCCTTGTAACACTAACCCTCCCTGTAACCCTAACACTAACCCTCCCTGTAACCCTAACACTAACTCTTCCTGTAATCCTAACACTGACCCTTACTGTAACCCTAACACTAATCCTTCCTGTAACCCTAACACTAATCATTCCTGTAACCCTAATGCTAACTCTCCCTGTAACCCTAACACTGACCCTTCCTGTAACACGAACGCTCCCTGTAACCGTAACACTAACCCTCCCTGTAACCCTAACACTGACCCTTCCTGTAACATGAACGCTCCCTGTAACCGTAACACTAACCCTCCCTGTAACCCTAACACTGACCCTTCCTGTAACACGAACGCTCCCTGTAACCGTAACACTAACCCTCCCTGTAACCCTAACACTGACCCTTCCTGTAACATGAACGCTCCCTGTAACCGTAACACTAACTCTCCCTGTAACCCTAACAGTAACTCTCCCTATAACACTAACCCTCCCTGTAACCCTAACACTAACTCTCCCTGTAATCCTAACACTGACCCTTCCTGTAACCCTAACACTAACCCTCCCTGTAACCCTAACACTAACCCTCCCTGTAACCCTAACACTAACCCTCCCTGTAACTCTAACACTGACCCTTCCTGTATACCTAACACTAACCCTCCCTGTATCCCTAACACTAACCCTCCCTGTAACACTAACTCTCCCTGTAATCCTAACACTAATCCTTCCTGTAACCCTAACACTGACCCTTCCTGTAACACTAACTCTCCCTCTAACCCTAAAACTGACCCTTCTTCTAACCCTAACATTGACCCCTCCTGTAACCCTAACACTCAGCCTCGCTGTAACCCTAACACTGACCCTTCCTGTAACCACAACACCAAATTTTCCTGTATTACTAACCCTACCTAAAGTACTAACCGCCTAACCCTAACTCTTCCCGTAGCCTCAACGCTAACCCTTCCCGTAGCCTAAACGCTAACACTTCCTATTACCAAAACACTGACTATTCCTGTAATCCTTTTCAACACAGAGGAACCCTTGAAATAATTTTCCGGTCTCAGAGGACCCCTGCTTAAAATGACTATATCTACAACTCCTGATACATTAGTGTGATGGTCATTGTGAAGAATGCTCCTTACTCATGTGGACATTGGGAAGAATTATCCCCTTACAGATAGCTAAAAAGACCAGTGGTGTCAGTGGGAACTTATCTGATAGGCAGAAATTTATAATTGCTGAAGGAACCCCTAACAACCTTTGGAGGAACCTTGGTTGGGAAACCCTGCTGTAAACCCAAGAATAACCCTTCCTGTAAACCTAACACTGACACTTCCTGTAACACTAAACCTTCCTGTAACCCTAACACTAATCTTCCATACAACCCTAACATTAACCTTTCTTGTAATGATAACACTAACTCTCCATGTAACCATTACTTTAATACTGCCCCCCAACAATAACCCTAACACTAACCTCCCTTATAATGATAGCACAACCCTCCTGTAACACAAAGCTTCCCTGTATTCATAATACTAACTTACCTGTAACTCTACCACTAACCCCTCCTGTAAACCCAACACCAATCTTCCCTGCAACCCTAACACCAACCCTCACACTAACTCTGACAGTAAGTCTAACCTTCCAAGTCATTTAAACAGATTAGAATAGATCCCTCCTCTGTTAGCAGTCTGTGACCCATCCTATAGATATCTTTATAAACAGCCTCCACGAGACATACAGTCTGAACATGGTAATTCTGGCAACACACACAGGCAATTTTCCAGCAATTGTAACCAGCTTTTGCTATATACTATCTAAATCCACTGCTAAAAAAAGAATTTTATAACACTTTAGTGCATGGGGTCTCCAAACTTTCTAAACCACTGGCCAGTTTACTGTCTTTCAGACTTTAGGGGAGCCAAAATGGGGCCATTGGGAGTAAAAAAGGTCCCAGCGTCAGTTGGAAAAAAATGTTCAATTGTTGGTGTTATTGGCAGGAATTGTGCCTCATCATTGGTATTATTGTGCCCCATTGTTGGTGTCATTGGTAGAAATTGTGCCCCATCATTGGTGTCACTGGGAGCAAGTGTGCCCCATCGGTGTCATTCGGAGAAATTGTGTCCCATCTTTGGGGTCATTGGGCCCCATTGTTGATGTCATTGGCAGAAATTGTGCCCAATTGTTGGTGTAATTAGGAGAAATTGTACCCCTTAACTGGTGTCAGTGGGGGAATTATGCCCCATTATTGGTATCAGTGGATGAAATAGTGACTCAAGGGCCAGATAAAAGCAAGCAAAGGGCCACACCTGTTACATACACCTTACCCCTGCACGTTGTACATAGGGTCATGTTATAGGTCTTTGCCACTGCTGGTGTAATTCTAGTCACACCGACAATCTACTGATGTGAGTTCCATGCCCAACAGGGAGAAGGGGGGGGGGTCCTGTCAGGTAGGTAGTGGTGGTCATGTCAGGTAGGCTGCAGGGGGCCGTATGATTCCCAGTCCGGTTTATGACAGATATACTTTATACTACAATCACCTGTTTTGCTTAAAAACACATTTAACAAGTAACATGATCATTTATATTTAGATATGTTTGTTATAATTATTTACATGTACCTATAACACAATGGGTTGTACATTACTGCTACATGCACTGTGTTAGTAGATTAATTATGCAAAAATTGTCTAATGTATCCCCCTGATACTCATGCCCTTTAGATATTTTTTAATTAATACACGGATCTCCAATAAACTGTGTATTGGCCATTAAACAGCAGTGTGGATAATTAATGAGTTTATTATATTTAGATTTAGCCAAGCCTTTTCCTAATGCTCACATCGATCACACAGCATGAAAATATGTTGGCCATACTCCAGTACAGCGCTAGTGGTAAGAGGTTTTAGGTGTCACTGGGGTATTTGCATCCCAGAATGGAATTATCACAGATTGTGTGGGGGGGGGGGCACTTGTTAACACTACCGGTAATTGCAGATTTTATTTATTTATTTATTTTTTTCATTATTCTCCCAAAAATTTTGATCAGGTATAGATATCACTTGAGTCAACATTACTATATATATATATATATACCCTCACCGGCCACTTTATTAGTTACACCTTGCTAGTACCGGGTTGGACCCCCTTTTGCCTTCAGAACTGGCTTGCTTCTTCGGGGCATAGATTCAAGGAAGTGTTGGAAACATTCCTCAGAGATTTTGGTCCATATTGACATGAGTAACTGTTGCCTTTCTATCATCTCAAACCAGTTTACCCATTCTCCTCTGACCCCTGACATCAACAAGGCATTTTCCTCCTCACAACTGCATATTTTCTCTTTTTCGGACCATTCTCTGTAAACCCTAGAGATGGTTGTGCATGAAAATCCCAGTGGACCAGCAGTTTTTGAAATACTCAGTCCAGCCCGTCTGGCACCAACAACTATGCCATGTTCAATGTCACTTAATACCCCTTTTTTCCCCATTCCAATGTTCGGTTTGAGTTTCAGAAGGTCATCTTCACCATGTCTAGATGCCTAAATTCATTAAGTTGCTGCCATGTGATTGGCTGATTAGCAATTTGTGTTACCAAGCAATTGAACAGGTGTACCTAATAAAGTGGCCAGTGAGTATATATATATATATATAAATTTACGTAGAAACATTATTATTATTATTATTATTATACAGTATTTATAAAGCGCCAATAGTTCGCTCAGCGCTGTACATTACAAAGGGAGACAGAACATGTGACAGAACAATACCAATACAATGCAAAACATGAGGGGATCAAGGGCCCTGCTCTTTCGAGCTTACAATCTAGGAGGGAGGGGGTGGTGGCACAGGAGGAGATAGCTGTGGGGGATGGAGTGGTAGGAAGAGTGGAGGAGGGAGGCAAGTTAGCAGGGGGTGGGGTAGGCTTCCCTGAAGAGATGGGTTTTCAGGGTGCGCCTAAAGGAGAGGAGAGTAGGTGATAATCTGATGGGTTGGGGCAGGGAGTTCCAGAGGATGGGTGACACCCTGGAGAAGTCCTGGAGGCGGGCATGGGAGGAGGAGACCAGGGAACTAGAGAGAAGGAGGTCTTGTGAGGAGCGGAGTGTGCGTGCTGGGCGGTACTTGGATATTAGGTCAGTGATGTAGTTCGGGGCAGTATGGTGGACAGCTTTGTACGTCAGCGTTAGGATTTTGAATTTGATCCGTTGCACAATCGGAAGCCAGTGGAGGGATTGGCAGAGGGGGGTGGCGGAGACAGAGCGGTTGGAAAGGTGAATGAGTCTGGCAGCCGTGTTCAGGATGGACTGAAGAGGGGATAGCCAGCGGCGAGGCAGGCCAGTGAGGAGGGAGTTGCAGTAGTCGAGTCGTGATATGATGAGGGAGTGGATGAGCTGTTTAGTGGTTTCTGGGGTTAGGAACGTGCGGATTTTGGCGATGTTGCGGAGGTGGAGTCTGCACGAGTTTGTTAAAGATTGGACTTGGGGCTGGAAGGATAGGTTGGAGTCCAGAATGACACCCAGTACTCTGGCCTGCAGGGCGGGTTTGATGGTAGCGTTGTTGGATGTGACGGAGAAATCAATGGGGGGTGGTGTCCGGGCTGGGGGGAAGACAAGAAACTCGGTTTTGGAGAGGTTCAATTTAAGGAAGTGGAGCGACATCCAGTCTGATATGTCGCTCAGTAGGTGTGTGATTCGGGCTGAGACCAAGGGGGTGAGGTGGGGGGTTGAGAGATAGATTTGTGTGTCGTCGGCATAGAGGTGGTAGTTGAAGCCGTGAGAGTGTATGAGTTGGCCAAGGGAGGAGGTATAGATGGAGAAGAGAAGGGGCCCGAGGACAGAGCCTTGAGGGACCCCAACAGAGAGGGGGAGTGAGGGGGAGGTGGTAGCATTATAGGTAACGCTGAAAGAGCGTTGTGACAGGTAGGATGAGATCCAGGAGAGAGCAGAATCTCTGAGGCCGAGGGAGTGTAGTTTTTTGAGGAGGAGGGGGTGGTCGACTGTGTCGAAGGCCGCAGAGAGGTCAAGGAGTAGGAGCACTGAATAGTGTCCATTAGCTTTGGCGGTTAGCAGGTCGTTGGAGAGTTTGAGTAAGGCAGTTTCGGTGGAGTGTAGGGGACGGAAGCCGGACTGTAGGGGATCGAGGAGGTTGTTGTCGTTGAGGTGAGAGCATAGGCGGGTGTAGACTAGGCGCTCGAGGAGTTTAGATGTAAATGGGAGCAGGGAGATGGGTCTGAGGTTGTTCGGGTCATTGGGGTCCAGGGAGGGCTTTTTAAGTATGGGGGTGATGTGTGCATGTTTCAGAGGGGAGGGGAAAGTGCCTGAGGAGAGGGAGAGATTGAAGATGTGGGTGAGGGAGCGTAGGATGGAGGAGGAGGAAGGTCGTAGGAGTTGTGAGGGGATAGGGTCGAGGGGGCAGGTGGTGAGGCGGGCATCAGAGAGGGTCTTGGAGACTTCCTCGATGGTAGTAAGGTCAAAGGTGTGGAGTGTTGGGGGAGCTTCAGTATGAGGAATGTAGGGTGGGGTGGAAGAGGAGGTCAGAGCAGTGGTGGGGCCGTGGGAGAGGGGTGATGAGGGGGTAGCTGAGTGAGGGTGAAGGGGGTTGGAGAGAGTTTGAGCAGCGACGAAGTCCCTGCGGGTTATGTCGAGGGGGAGGGGGGATAAGGGGGTAGCTGTGTGAGAGGGGACAGGTTGAGAGGGCGTGTGAGTTGCGGCAATGTCCTTGCGAATTGTGTCAATTTTGTTTTTGAAGTGATTGGCAATCTCAAGGGCAGTGAGTGAGGTGCTGGGTGGAGGTGGGGGTGGAGAGAGTAGAGAGTTGAAGGCAGAGAAGAGTCGGCGAGGATTGGAGGAGAGGGCCTTGATGAGGGTCAAGAAGTAGGCCTGTTTGGCAGCATGGAGGGAGGAGGTGTAGGTGCGGAAGGCAGATTTGTAGCGGGTGAAGGCTTGTTTGGATTTGGTTTTGCGCCATAGTCGCTCTAGGGCACGACTTTGTCGTTTGAGGGTTTTGGTGTGATCAGTCTGCCAGGGCTGGAGCGGTCGGGGTCTGGTGTTGCGTGTGGTTAAAGGCGCTAGTGAGTCAAGGGCTGTTGAGAGCGCATTGTTGTAGGCGGTCAAAGCCTACAACAAAGAGTGACCACAAAAAGGTCACGTGGACCATTTAATCTGCCCCTTTGTTTAAATTATATTTTTTTTAACCCCTTCCTGCCGCAGTCCCCTGGTTCTTTAACCAGTTGCCACCCGGCCTATGGCCAGATGGCGGCCGGGCGAACACTTTGTCCCTCCGAGAGGACGCCATATGGCGTCCTTCCCGGCACGCGCATTGCGCATGCCTGCAGTTCCACGCTGTGGCGCGATTTGTCACCGGTAATTTGGGGGATATCTGTACTGTTCTGACATTCTTGGACCTCAAGAAATTAGATTGGCTGTCAGTACTTCAGGATTGATCAATTTTCAGATTTATACCATAGTTTGTGAACTCTTTAACTTTCCTACAGGCTAAATAAAAAACACTAATATGGGTTATTTTCACCAAAGACATGTAGCAGAATACATCTTGGCCTAAATTTATGAAGAACAATGATTTATTTGCAAACTTTTATAACAGAAACAAAGAAAAACATTTTTTTTTTCAAACTTTTTGGTCTTTTTTGTTAATTTAGGAAAAAATAAAACCCCCAGCGGTGATTAAATACCACCAAAAGAAAGCTCTAATTGTGTGAACAAAATGCTAAAAATTTAGTTTGGGTACAGTGTTGCATGACCGCACAATTGTCATTCAAAGTTTGAGCGCTGAAACCTGAAAATTGGCCTGGGCAGGAAAGGGGGTAAAAGTGCCCGCTGTTGAAGTGGTTAAGAAAATCAAAATCCCGGGTGGCAGAATCTAGCCTTCCGATCATGTGAATTCTGTTATTGGCTATTACAGCGGTCACATGATTGGAAGCTCCTGGTCACAAGTATGCATATGTTCTTAGCACAGAAAACCATTCCTATGGATGCATATATGCGGCCGCTAGATGCAAAACCCGCCTGCATAAATGCATCTGGCTGGCACGAACAGGTTTCCTTTTAACTTTTTGTCTGAGTGTAGCTCTATGTTTGTCCCAAGAATGATATATATATACAGTTAGGTCCATACTATATATTTGGACACAGGCACAATTTTCATACTTTTGGCTCTGTATGCCACCAGAATAAATTAAAACAAAACACTCCAAATGAATCTGAAGTGCAAACTTTCAGCTTTAATTTAAGGGGTTGAACATAACTATCAAGAGTACATTTTAGGAACTTCAGCCATTTTTATACACGGTCCCTCCATTTTAAGGGGCTCAAATATAATTGAACAAACGAATATAATTATAAATAAAATATACATTTTTAATATTTTGCTGAGAATCCTTTACTGGCAATGACTGCCTGAAGTCTGGAACCCATGGACATTACAAAAGACTGGGTTTCCCCCTTTCTGATGCTTTTCCAGGCTCGAAATGCAGCTGTCTTCAGTTGTTCTTTGTTTGTGGGTCTTTCTGCCTTTATTTTTGCCTTCAGAAAGTGAAATGCATGTTCAATTGGGGTGAGATCAGGTGATTGACTCGGCCATTGCAGAATATTCGACTTCTTTTCGTTCAAAAGCTCCTGGGTTGCTTTTGCAGTGTGTTTTGGATATTTGTCCATCTGTACTGTGAAGTGCCGTCCAATCAACTTTTCTGCATTTGGCTGAATCTGGGCTGACAGCATATCTCTAAACACTGCAGAATTTATCTGGCTGCTTCTGTAATCAATAAACACCAATTGCCCAGTGCCACTGAAAGCCATGCATGCCCATGCCATCACACTGCCTCCACCATGTTTTACAAATTACATTGTGTGCTTTGGATCATGAGCTGTTCCAAGCCTCCTCTACACTTTTTTCTTCCCATCATTCTGGTACAGATTAATCTTAGTTTCATCCGTCCAAAGAATGCTTTTCCAGAACTGGTCTGGCTTTTTTAGATGTTTTTTGGCAAAGTCTAATCTGGCTTTTCTATTCTTCAGGCTTATGAATGATTTGCACCTTGTGGTGAACCCTCTGTATTTGCTCTCGTGAAGTCTTCTCTTGATTGTAGACTTTGACAATGATACGCCCACCTTCGGGAGCGTGTCCTTCACTTGTCTGGATGTTATAAATGGGTTTTTCTTTACCATAGAAAGGATCCTTCGATCATCCACCACTGTTGTCTTCCATGGACGTCCATGCCTTTTTATGTTGCTGAGCTCACAAGTTACATAGTTAGTCTGGCTGAAAAAAGAAAAAAGTCCATCCAGTTCAACCATTAAGAAAAAAAAAAGTTATAATCCTATACCCACAGTTGATCCAGAGGAAGGAAAAAAAACCCAGCAAAGCATGATCCAATTTGCTCCTGCAGAGAAAAAAATTCCTTCTTGATCCCCTGAGAGGCAATCGGATATTCCCTGGATCAACTTTACCTGTAAATGTTAGTATCCAGTTATATTCTGTGGCCTTTTTTAAAGCAATCCACTGAGCTGGCCAGAACCAACTCTTGAGGGAGTCTATTCCACATTTTCACAGCTCTCACTGTGAAGAAACCTTTCCGTGTTTGGAAATTACATTTCTTTTCTTCCAGACGTAAAGAGTGCCCCCTTGTCCTCCGTGATGACCTCAGAGTGAATAGCTCTACACCGAGTTCACTATATGAACCACTGATGTATTTATACATGGAGATCATATCCCCCTTATGTATTATACATGGAGATCATATCCCCCCTTATGTATTATACATGGAGATCATATCCCCCCTTATGTATTATACATGGAGATCATATCACCCCTAATGTATTATACATGGAGATCATATCCCCCTTATGTATTATACATGGTGATCATATCCCCCCTTATGTATTATACATGGAGATCATATCCCCCTTATGTATTATACATGGAGATCATATCCCCCCTTATGTATTATACATGGAGATCATATCCCCCCTTATGTATTATACATGGAGATCATATCCCCCCTTATGTATTATACATGGAGATCATACCCCCCTTATGTATTATACATGGAGATCATATCCCCCCTTATGTATTATACATGGTGATCATATCCCCCCTTATGTATTATACATGGAGATCATATCCCCCTTATGTATTATACATGGTGATCACATCCCCTCTTATGTATTATACATGGAGATCATATCCCCCCTTATGTATTATACATGGAGATCATATCCCCCTTATGTATTATTCATGGAGATCATATCCCCCCTTATGTATTATACATGGTGATCATATCCCCCCCTTATGTATTATACATGGAGATCATATCCCCCCCCCCCCTTATGTATTATACATGGAGATCATATCCCCCCTTATGTATTATACATGGAGATCATATCCCCCTTATGTATAATACATAGAGATCATATCCCCCCTTATGTATTATACATGGTGATCATATCCCCCCTTATGTATTATACATGGTGATCATATCCCCCCTTATGTATTATACATGGTGATCATATCCCCCCCCAATCTCCTCTTCTCAAGAGAGAATAAATTCAGTACCTCTAATCTTTCCTCATAGCTGAGCTCCTCCATGCCTGTTATCAGTTTGGTTGTCCTTCTCTGTACTTTCAGTGCATTCTTCTTTCCTCAGAATGTACCAAACTGTTGATATGGCCACTCCTTATGTTGCGGCTATCTCTCTGATGGATTTGTTTAATTTTTAAGCTTTACAATGGCCTGTTTCACTTGCATGGACTGCTCCTTGATGTATGCATGTAGGTTCACAGCAATAGATTCCAAATGCAAATACCACACTTAGAATCAACTCCAGATCTTTTACCTGCTTAATTGATGAAGAAATGACGAAGGAGTAGCCCACACCTGGCCATTGATTCAATTGTCCAATTACTTTTGGTCCCTTGAAAAAGGGGGGGTGGCTACTCTTAAGAACTGTAATTCCTAAACCTTTCCTCCAATTTGGATGTCCATACCTCAAATTAGACCTGAGAGTGTGCACTTTCAGCACATATTCATTATATAACTATAGCTTGATTGTGATTTAGTAAATACCTAAAAAAAAACTAAAATTGTGCCCAAATATATATGGACCTAACTGTATATCTATGAATAAAAAAACTACTATTCATCAACTCCTAGCCTAGGTAGTCTCAGTCACATGGTCACTGGACATCTCTAAACATAGCATCACATAGACTATATCCATACAACTAGAAAACTACAAACAGTATGCAGGTTAACCAATTCACCCCCAGACGATTTTACCCCCTTCATGACCAGGCAATTTTTCCTATTCCGCACTGTGCTACTTTAACTGGCAATAGGACGGTCATTCAGTACTGTAAGCAAATTACATTTTTATTGTTTTCTTCACACAAATAGAGCTTTCTTTTGGTGGTATTTGATCACCACTGCGTTTTTTGTTTTTTACGATATAAACAAAAAAACTAAAATTTAGAAAAAATAATAAATTAATTTCATTATTTTTACATGCTTTCATCAAAGTAGCTCAGTGTTTCCACAGTAACACTGTACTACTCAGTACTACTACTTTGCTGTTACATTGAAGATCATTTGTAACAGCAAAGTTTTCAACTGTCATGCATGGGTTACATTCATGATAGCTGTGATCACTAGTGATCTGCGACTGGCTACAGCTAATCACATGGTACAGGGTGCTGCGATTGGCCCAGGTACGATGTGACAGCTGTGGGCCAATCACAACCTAGGAAATACAGCTGTTATGAATTAATTAATTCCTAAATGCTTTGCTAACACTGTGATCATGTGATCGCATTGCGAATACATGCTTACCGGGCCCCGATTACCAGGATCCGCAATCCGCTGTGTTCGGTGAACACATCGGTCACAGGGAGAATTGGAGCAGGCAAAATGGCATACATGTATGTGATTTTGCCTGCAGGTGCTGCCCATCTGCAGTATATGTACTGCGGCTGGTCAGCAAGTGGTTAATATTAATATAAGAGGGTAGGTAGCTATATGCACTGAGGTGCTCTATCAAAAAAAAAGGTGAATTTTTTCATGATGATGGTCATAATAGTTCATTCAGAATGAAAGAGCTGTCTTATCCCAATTTTATTTTTATTTTTTTTTATAATTTCTGAGCCAGTGGTGCAGAACGTTGGATGTGCTTTTGCCTTCTCTTGAAGAGGAAGGACCCCTCCCTGACCCCCCTGGGGTGCAAGACATCTAACGAGGGTAGTGCTTACTCAGTTCCCCCTTGTCAAAAGTACCAGTGGACCCTGCTTCTCATGATCAGATGAAGCCTACCAACAATTACTAGGTGGGGGGGGGGCTCTCCCGAAGACAGACATCCCCCCAAAGCAGGAGAGGAAGGAACCTAATGGACACACATCCATCCCCCTAGACTTCATAGTAGGCCCAAAGACCCGCACCCTACCATTTGAGTTAAAAGGAACACATACATACAGTAAGTACAGGGTGACACAAAGGAATAATCCACAAATATGGAAAAGGTGCCAGGGTAAGTGCTTGGCTAGGCCTTGCACCCTGGTAACAAACACTTGCCCCTGTGTTGGTCAATAGCTGCTCTAACCCAATGCACCTTAAATTGTGTTTGTTACATCTGAACCCTGCGTTATAAACAATTACATTGATTCATTTAGTACAGTGAATACATTCAGAATATACTCTTTTTGTCTAAGGAGGATGTAATAGAGAGGAGTACTTATCTTTTTTCTCTGTCCCCCCAGAATGTGAGAGGGCCAACAATGTCTTTACCTACAATGAACCTTTTTTGAATGAAAGGTTTACTCTTAGACCTTAGAACAAGGTTCATTGCAGGAGATGAGAATGGACGGATGGAAGGATGCTGACAGCAATACCAATGTCTCCCTGTTGCATCATTCATCTTATATCTCTTTAAAGCTCAATTTGATTAAAGGCTTAATTCACCGTCACTGAGATGGATGGGTTCTTATACATCATGAGAATTTTCTTCTAAAATATGTTCAATTCATAACTAAAAAAAATATGGAATCGGTATTCATTATTTTATCACCGCCTACATCTCATTTCCCTGCTGTCCTCTATAGACACCTTAGGTCCCTTTCACATGTGCGTTCCGTTTGTCCACTTTTCCTCCATCCGTTGATGGATGAAAAGCAGACATCAATGCATTTTTTGGAATGGATCAAAGCCCTATTTAAAAAAACGGAACAGATGAAAAACGTAAACAAGCAGTCCATTTTTGCATCTGTTTTTGCATTGGTAGTGGATGTAAAAAACTGACGAAAAACTGATGTAAAGTGATGAGAAATGTATCCGTTTAAAAAAAAACAAAAAAAGTGACTGAACTGATAAAAAAAAACCGGAAAGGACCCTTGCTGTGTCTCATCTGTTAGGCCCCTTTCACACGGATGTTCCGATTGGGTCCATCTGCCGTTTTTAAGGCGGACCCGATCTGAACCTCTAATCTCCTCTGTGGATCTCCTGTGTCCGTTTACACCTGCCAACATCCAATCTGATCTGCCAAAAAGAGACAGATGGGGATCCTTTCCCCTTCCGTCTGTCGGATCGAATTGAATGGCAGTCAGATGGTAATGGACAGGCGGTCCGTTTCTATCCGACCACCCATAGAAGACAGTGGACTGTGTCCACTATGCATAAGCTGGCCTGTCATCCGCTTGTTCAGCGAGGATCAGTAGGCAGATCCCACACTGAGCAAGCAGATCCACTGATAGGTCCGCCCTGGTGAAAGGAGCCTTACTTTTCGTGAGTTGATATTTACATTCTAAATATCTTAAAGCAACGCAAGTATATCACCTGACCTGTGCAGGGGTGCCTTTGGTGAACACAGCAATACATTTTTGACTACAAAATGCCAAAAAAAGAAAATAATACTGCACTCTTGTGACTCTTTTGAATTGTTCTCAGCCTTCCCCAGATCTCCAAATTCATTTTTTTTTGGTATGATTTGACTTCCTATTGGAGGGTGGCTACATTAATTCTCCATGGTCCCCACTGTGTATAGGACTGTAGCGACCCCCTCTTGCTTGTTCCTGAGATGGACTATGGGATATATAGTACACATAGAGCACTGCACATGACTGCAACAAACCTGCACAGCTCATGCCAAACAAAAGGAAGTGAGGGAGAAAAGGTGAGGTTCAGGAGCTCATGGAGACTATTACAATGCGGTAGAAAAACAGAGTAAGAAACAATTTCATGAAAAGTAAATTACAGGAGCATTAACCTCCCTGGCGGTATTCCCGAGTGTAGCTCGGGGAAAGTTTCCATACCACAAGCGGTAACCCCGAGCTACACTCGGGCTTACCATGCGGCGCTGCTCCGGGATCCCTCGATCACTTACCTTGTCCTGCGCTCCTACGATGTCCCTCTTGCAGTGTCCCCGGCAATGTAATCCGGCGGATGCCGGCATCTGTCATCTGGGTTCCGTCCCCTGTGAGCGTCGGGACGTATGGGGGACGGAACGGCAGGAAATTTGAAAATGACAAAAAGTGACATTCACTAAAATCACATAGTAAAACATTCCTGTATCAAACCATTTCACATACATTTTGTCCCGAGTGCTTTGTCTTGTGCTCTGCCTGCATTTTTACTGTTCTTTCTGCCTGGAAACTGAGAAACGTCCATGGCGTCCAAAAAGCGTCCCTTTAGGTCAAAAGCGGTTTTAGACCGGCTAGAGAACAGCGATAGTAAATCAGAACCACTTGCAGAATTGAGTGATGAGAAAATGTGAAAAAAAGGTGAATTTTTTCATGATGATGGTCATGATTATTCATTCAGAATGAAAGCTGTCTTATCCCAATTTTATTTTTATTTTTTTTTATAATTTCTGAGCCAGTGGTGCAGAACGTTGGATGTGCTTTTGCCTTCTCTTGAAGAGGAAGGACCCCTCCCTGACCCCCCTGGGGTGCAAGACCTCTAATGAGGGTAGGGCTTACTCAGATAATGATTCGTGGGGAAATTCGTCACTGAAAACGATTTTGCGACTTTGCTCAGTGATGTGCGAACTTGGCGCTATATTTCAAATTTCAGTGTTTTTGGTTTGATTATATTATTGAATTAAATTTATTATTATTATATTATTATTTTTTATGATTATTTATTAAATTATAATTTATGATTTCGTGTTTCAAGTTTTATCATACCTGGGATGTTTACTAGACTCTTGTTCGGACAGATTTCAGTGAGTTATTCCCAAAAATTACAGGCCTACAATAAAATAAAAAAAAACATATTTCCATGCAAAAAAAGGTACCGCTTTGAGCACAGAAATATGGACATAATCATACCGCTAGGGAGGTTAAGCGGTGGATGTGTATGAATATAATTAGGATAAAGATATTGATTATTGTGTATAAGCCCCTAACAATGAGCTTTTCTTTTTTGCTCCCTTGATCTGGTAACGATACCTTTAAAAGTATTTTAGTATGTCTGTTTCATAAATATTTGTTGATCTTGTCAGAAATCTTGTGATTGGATATCTTTCTGTGTTCCTATGCTGCCCTGTTATAAGTTAATGTCGTTCACAGGTCTCTGTCTGGTCTTTAGAACATCTCCCCGTGTTATGAAGAAGAGGTGGTGGTGTTCTGTTGTCTTTACACACTTCCTGTCCTTCAGCGACAACATTGCTCTTCTCTGATGTGAACACCTGATGTAAGGGGGAAGTCTGATGGGGACACCTGATGTAAGGGGGAAGTCTGATGGGGACACCTGATGTAAGGGCGAACTTTGATGGGGATCCTGATGTAAGAGGACATGCTGATTGGGACACCTGATTTAAGGGGGCATTCTGATGGGGACACCTGATGTAAGGGGGAAGTCTGATGGGGACACCTGATGTAAGGGGGAAGTCTGATGGGGACACCTAATGTAAGGGCGAACTTTGATGGGGACACATGCAAGGAGGCACTTGGATGGGGATCCTGATGTAAGAGGACATGTTGATGGGGACACCTGATGTAAGGGGGCATTCTGATGGGGACACCTGATGTAAGGGGGCATTCTGATGGGGATACCTGATGTAAGGGGGAACTTTGATGGAGACACCTGATGTAATGAGGCACTCCTATGGGGATCCTGATGAAAGGGGGCACTCTGATGGGGACACCTGATGTAAAGGGGGCACTCTAATTGAAACCTGATGTAAAGGGGGACTCTGATGAGGGCTCCTGATGTAATAGGAGACTCTGATAGGACATCTGATATAGGGGGCACAGGCTTTGTTTAATCATGCTAACCTAATAACAATCTAATACATAATATTGTTCTCCAGGTCATGACACAATGGGGTTTATTTACTAAAGCTGGTTCACTCAGAATCTCGTGCACTTCTGCAAAGAAACCAGTCAGCTTCAGGTTTTATTGCTAAAGCTTAATTGAACAAGCTGATTGGCTACCATACACAGGTGTACAAGATTCTGAGTGAACCAGCTTTAGTAAATAAACCCCTGTATAACAGACAGTCAGTGACTCATCACACAGTGTTGCTATTATTCCCCCTGACTTGTTTTTACTGCACCCCCAGATCAGATAGGCTAGATCTGGCTCTGTTACGCAAAGTGTAAGGACTCATGCACATTGGGGCTATGCTAATCGCTTTCTCCTGGCAGGAGAAGAGCAGCTTCAAAAGAGTGTTTAAGCCACATTTAAGCGGGTCAAGTACTTGGGCGTTTATTCTTGTCTTCAAAATTTAAAAACACTCAAGCACTAAACGCACCTAGCACTTTGGAGTGTTTAGATCCACTTACACATGTTTAGGCATGTGAAGCATTTTTTCAACCGAAGTTCTCCTCTTTTTTTAATTTTCTGTTTCTAAACTCCTGTAATGCCTATGTGTGCATGAACACATAGGCTGACATGGAGGCAGAAAAAAAAATGGCAAACGCCTGTGAAACAGGCATTCTTTGTCCCAAGTGTGCATGAGGCCTTATACAGGTTTATGGTGTGACATCAGAGTTCTCAAAAAATATTTACAAAATTTTACAAGGACCTCATAGCACTTCAAGCATAAGTTAACTTGAACTGTACTAATTTACATTATTTCATAGATGTGAGTCCACTTTATGGGGACGGGGAGAGGGGGGGGCATCCTCACTTAGTATTAGTTTTGTAGATGCAACATGGCTGCTCTCCAAATAAAAGTCACAGTTTAAAGTAAAACCACCACTACTCTCTACATGTTAAACTTCACAGAAGAGAAATCCCTGCTTTCAGATTTTAGTTAAAGGGTGTAAAATGTCACCAGCACTCCAAAAGTTGCAGTTTCACACATCATTAGGAATGTACCATTTAACATTTAGAAGGTCAAACTACATGCCTTAGTTTTAGGGCATCCCAGGGTCCCCTGGTCCAGGGTGACTCAATGAGGTCAGAGCTGGTCTGAAGAAGGGGAACTGGGAGGCTCCAAAACACTGGCATGACAGCTTGACCCATGTGACATGGTACACCTCACAATAAATTGTGAAAATGCATTTTTTTGGGTCAGTGAGTAACTCATGGGAAGGGGACCCTGCAAGGTTCTCGAAACATTGGCATGGCAGCTTGAGCTTTGTGATATTACCATACCATGCAGAATATGATGTGAAAACACATTTTGGGTCACTGAGTCTTCCTATTAAAGGGGACCCAGCAGAGTCCTGAAATGTAGGCATGGTAGCTTGACCCACTGTATGTGACATGGTACACTGACAATATGTTATGAAATGCATCTTTTGGGTCACTGAGTCACCCTGGGGAAGAGAACCCAGCAAGGCTCCAAATGTTGGCATGGCAATTTGGTCTATGTGCCATTGTACACAAACAATGAATCTTTTGGATCGTATTTTGAGTCATCCTGAAGAAGGAGAACCTGCAAAGGCTCTGAAACATAGGCATAGCAGCTTGACCTATATGACACAAGGATCTCACAATATGTTGTGAAAACACATCTTTCAGGCCACTAAGTCATCCTGAGGAATTGGGCCTTGCCAGGTCCTGAAATGTTTGCATGGCAGTATGGCCTGTGTGGGATGGTACGCGCCTAATAATTTGTGAAAACACATCTTTTGGTTTAAAGAGTCACCCTGAAGAAGGGGACCCAGAGATGCCCCTGAAACACTGGCATAGCAGCTTGCCTTATGCGGCATAGTACACTAACAATAAATCATGAAAACACATCTTTTGGGTCACTGAGTTGCCCTGAAGAAAGGGAACCTGCATGTGTCAGAAACATTGATATCGCAACTTGACCTATGTGGCATGGTTCATTGGAGAAGGATCTGGGAGTTCTGGTAGATCACAAGCTTAATAATGGCATGCAATGACAAGCTGCGGGTTCTAAAGCGAGCAAAAGCCTCTCTTGTATTAAAAGAGGTATAGACTCCAGAGAGAGAGAGATATCATATTACCCAGGTACAAATCATTAGTTATACCTCATCTGGAATATGTAGTTCAGTTTTGGGCACCAATTCACAAAAAGTACATGGAGGGGGGAACTGGAGAAAGTACAGAGAAGGGCAACCAAACTGATAAGAGGCATGGAGGAGATCAGCTATGAGGAAAGATTAGAGGAACTGAATTCATTCTCTCTTGAGAAGAGGAGATTAAGGGGTGATATGATCACCATGTATAATACATAAGGAGGGATATGATCTCCATGTATAATACATAAGGGGGGATATGATCACCATGTAGAATACATAAGGGGGGATATGATCTCCATGTATAATACATAAGGGGGGATATGATCTCCATGTATAATACATAAGGGGGGATATGATCTCCATGTATAATACATAAGGGGGGATATGATCTCCATGTATAATACATAAGGGGGGATATGATCTCCATGTATAATACATAAGGGGGGGGATATGATCTCCATGTATAATATATAAGGGGGGATATGATCTCCATGTATAATACATAAGGGGGGGGGATATGATCTCCATGTATAATACATAAGGGGGGGATATGATCTCCATGTATAAATACATTAGTGGTTAATATAGTGACCTCTGTGTAGAGTTATTCACCCTGAGGTCATCACAGAGGACAAGGGGGCACTCTTTACGTCTAGAGGAAAAGAAATGTAATCTTCAAACATGGGACGGTTTCTTCACAGTGAGAGCTGTGAAAATGTGGAATAGACTCCCTCAAGAGTTGGTTCTGGCCAGCTCAGTGGATTACTTTAAAAAAGGCCTGGATTCTTTCCTAGATACACAGAATATAACTGGTTGATCCAGGGAATAGCCTCTTGGGGGATCAGCAAGGAATATTTTCCCCTGCAGGAGAAAATTGGATCATGCTTTGCTGGGTTTTTTTGCCTTCCCCTGGATCAGTTGTAGGTATAGACTTTTTTTGTTTTTTTGAGCTGGATTGACTTTTTTCAACCAGACTAACTATGTAACTATGTAACAGTATGTTGTGAAAACACATCTTTTGAACCACTAAGTCATCCTGAGGAATTGCCATGTCCTGAAATGTTGGCAGGCAGTTTGGCCTATGTGAGATGTTACATGCATAATAGATCGTAAAAACACATTTGTTTGGCCACTGGGTTGCTCTGAGAAAGGGAACCCAGAAAGGTCCTGAAACACTGGCACAGCAGTTTGACCTATGTTACATGGTACGCTTGCTATAAATCTTAAAAATTCATCTTTTGAGTCACTGAGTCTCCCTGAAGAAGGAGGTCCATTGAGGCCCCTAAACGTTGGCATGTCCAGCTTGACCTGTGTGACATGGTACAGTTGCCCTGAAGAAGGGGACCAAGTGAAACTCCAAAATGTTTGCATGGCAGCTTGACCTGCTATATGTGGCATTGTACACTAACAATAGATTGTAACAGGCATCTTTTGGGTCACTTCAGTAGAAGTGGGTGGGTGATCAATCGAAGGTCAAAGACTGCTACATCCCTATGTTATGTCAAAAAAGGGAATTGTCTCCTATGGGACTTTAATGCAGCCATGAAAACATGAGTTATGTTAAAAAAAATATTTTATTGATACAAATTTCATCCTTAAAAATAAAAATATCTCTGGCATAGCTGCATACAATCTGTACCTTTAAATTGCAAAAATAACTGACCAATGTCAGAAGCAATAGACAGCACAATTACATGTCAGGCTGATAGTTAAGATAAAATTTGGCCCCGGGGGGACAAATTTTATCTTACCTGTCCGTCTGACATGTATTTTTGCATTTCAATACACAGATTGCATTCAGTTATGCCAGAGATATGGCATGAATTTTATTGCTTTTATTTTTAAGGAAGAATTTTGTATTAATAAAACAATATATTTTTAACATAACTCATGTTGTCATGGCTGCATTAAAGTCCCATGGGAGACTATTTCCTCTTTTGGGTCGCTGAGTTGTGCTGAGGAAGGGAACCCAGTGCTGGCATGGCAGTTTGAGCACAATAAATTGTATAAACACAACTTTTGGGTCACTGAGTTATCCTGAAGAAGGATACCCTGCAGGGTCCTGAAATGTTGACATTTCATTTTGTTCTACGTGACATGGTACAATAGATTGTGAAAACGCATCTTTTGGAGGGCTGGTGAGCTATTACTTTTTTATTCTGGGAATGCACGGTACCGTCCGTTGTGATCATTACAGGCACCCCCTTAAGCTCTATCTGGTCAGAATACCATCATGATTGTCCTTCTATATCTGGACATTTTTGCTTTTAAATATTAACTTGCATTTTACAGGTGTCACATCATGACTCTCCAAAAATGAATCATATTTTACAAGAGTGATATTACAATTCTAAAGCTCACCACAAATCTTACAATCGGATTGTACAATTTCCTGTAGATCTACCAACAACTATGAGCGACAAGGCCTGCCTAATTGGATAAAGATTGATTGGATAGTTTAGCTACGTACTCCTATTACAAGGTCTTGTTAAACCTAAAGCTGATTGTACAATTATTGTATGGTGAATGGTGACCCTTAAGTCCCATACACATTATCAGTTTTTTTTCATCCAACCATCAGGCTGAATGAATAAACACTGACAGATCGCTGTACTAGCACAAGCGGTGTTAGTACAGCGATCTCTCCTGCTGTGCTACTGTGTCTTGACAGGGGGATTGACACCCTATGCCCCCCCCCCATGCCAGAACACATCGGTCAGTGCTCTCAGCCATCAGCCGAGAACACTGATCGGAAGCCAGTCGGCAGACCTTTTTCGGTCATGCCCCTTCGACAGAAGCCAGACAAACGCACGGCTTTTGTCAGACCATCTGCCATACAAACGGGCCGAATGTCAGCAGGTTCAACAGGATTCCGCCCGATACTTAGCCTGCGTGTACGGGGCTTTACACGTCAAATTGTATCAATCTTGGTGTTGCATCCTCAGTTCCCAAAAATATTTTTCCGTACAGAACAGGCATATGTTTCAAATATGTATAATATTGTAGATTTAATATCATCCCCCAAAATAATTATATTTTATAGAAGTGACATCATAGCTCTACGAATACAAGTTATACTGTACTTGAAAAAAAATCTTCCTGATTTCCTAAATAAAAGTTATACTTTATAGGAAAGACGTTTTCTTACAACATTCACCCTAGAACAGCCTTTCTCAGCCATGGAAGAAATCTTGAAATACCTTTCTCAAGGAATACTTCATAAATATAAACCTACAGGTCATTGTACAATAGTGGGGTTGGCAATGGGAAGAATGCTCCTACCATTGGTGGTCAGTGAAAAAAATGGTCTATAAACTGGGGGTCAGTGGGAAGAATGCTTTTTATATTGGTGGTCAGTGGGAGGAATGCTACTTTCATTGGTCGTCAGAGGGAAGAATAAACATTGGTGGTAAGTGGCAAAAAATGCACCTTACACTGTGGATCAGTGGGAAGAATGTCCCTCACATTGGTGATCAGTGGGAAGAATGTCCCTCACATTGGTGATCAGTGGGAAGAATGTTCCTTACATTGGTGATCAGTGGGAAGAATGTCCCTCACATTGGTGATCAGTGGGAAGAATGTTCCTTACATTGGTGGGCAGTGGGAAGAATGTTCCTTACATTGGTGGGCAGTGGGAAGAATGCTCCTTACATTGGGCAGTGGGACAATGGGAAGAATTCACCTCTTACAAATAACTGGGGGAAATTATCATTGGGAAATTATCTAAGAGGCAGAAATTGCTCCTTGCTTAAGGAACCTCTAGCAACCTCTGGAGGAACCCCAGTATTCCACAGAATGCTGGCTGAGAAAGGTTGGACTAAAAAGTTATATTTAACAAGAGTGACATCATTACTCCCACATTATACAGTAAGTCACAAGTCTGAAATAACTACCCTCCAACTGAGTCATGTTTTAAAAATCTGGCATCACTACTCTACCAATAATACACACACATATATGTATATATATTTTAGATAGATTACATCCCCCTATATGGTCACACATACTATACAGATACAGTGTAGTGCTCTCTGCCCTCCATGATCAACCTCCTTTTATGCTAGAGCCCCATCTCCCAGGGAGGCCCCACCTCTTAAGATTGTCCAGCATAGATCCATCCTCCACGTCTTCCAGTTTCCAGTCCATTGTGTGCGGCATCCATCCAGGTCCCGTAGTTCCGCCTCTTCTGTCCACCCAGCCATGCACCTCCATCACCAGCCCTGCACTACCCCAGCACATGGGTCTCCATATAAACCCAACTCCCATGTACAATAAAACACAACATCCCCCAGAATAAAAATAATATCATCCCGGTTCCCCATCCCCTCCGTCTGCCGTCTTCTCCCTGGCCGTCTCTCTCCTTCAGTTAATCAACATGTTAATGAGAATAGATCCTAATCAATAGCTTCAATCAGAAAGGCAGAAATCACCAGGCCTTCTCTTCTGCTCTGCCGCTGCAGATCCCCAGCCCCCCTCCCCGATAATGAAAACAAATGAGAAGCCGCGGTAAAATGGGTTAATTTGCCTCAATTTAATTATTTCTTCAGCAGAGTTGTGGTTTTCCAATGTGTTGCTCCCCGCTGGCCTAGTAGGTAGGGAACGGGTTAACACGCCTGTGTTATTGCGCTGCCTATTGATTACTGCTGTGGTTATGCCTACAGATATTTCAAAATTCTGCTGTAGTTTTGTGATCTTAAAGAGGACCTGTCGCCTACATACAGCTGCTTGGTAAACCTGATGTACACGGGGCCAAAGGAGGCCCAGTGGGAATCAGTATTTGAAAATTACATTCATACCAGTGTTAAGGGAAATTTCCCTGTGCTTCACACAGGAAGTAGGGAAAATAGCCCCAAGGGGGACACGCACAGCAATTAAAACCTGGCAGAGGATGTATCCCTTCCCCACCCTGCAAAAAAAAGAAGGATTTGGCTGGAATTTCATAATACATGCAGTTGAAAAGAGTATAGTATATGGTATTATATTTGCTGTATAATGTAATATATATATATACTGTATATAGATAGATAGATAGATAGATAGATAGATAGATAGATAGATAGAGATATAATTCTATACTGTAAATAGAATATCTTATAAATTACATTTGTATCTATACAGCATATATATTTGTATACTATATATTATATACTGTATATAATATATATGCATTATATTTGCTGTATAATGTATATAGTATTATATTTTCTGTATAATGTGCTGCCCGATAATAAATTTAAAGGTTTTGTTTTACTATTTATGCAAGAACTCTTGGCCACAAAACCAGTTTGTGTTTAGATATCGATACTATATATATATATATATATATACACGCACAGTACATGATTGCAGCAAACGTGCACTACTTGTTCCAAACAAAGAGAAGTGAGAGGGAAGACAGAGGTTTGGGAGGTGACAGAGGACATAACAAGTAGGCAGTAAAACACAATTAGAAACAATTTCATGAGAAATAGATTACAGGGCCACAGCAGTGGATGTGTGGATTATTTTTGGAGAAAAAAAATATTGTTTAGTGACCACTAGAAAAGCCTTGTATGTGTGATTAAGTACATGTAAAAGCACACGTTGGTAGCCGTATACCTGATACTGTATATACAGGTTCTGATCACTGCTTATTAGTGCTGCTCAGCAAATTATACAATGTTGATGCTTTTATCATAATGAAAGTCTACTAGACAGGGTCTGCCTGCCTGGAAATAGCAAACACCCACAATGCTCATGGCAGTCAGGATTTGACTTTTCGGCCAGCGGTGGGAGTAACACGTTTTTCTTTTCCAGACAAGAAAGAGGCACTTTGCTTCTCAAATTAATAATATGAGTTAATAACATGTACCCCACTTTTGTGATCTGAGAATTTTAATGAAAAGTCCTCTTTAAAGTTTAATTTATTTACATCCTAAAGCCAAAGTGCAGGACTTTTTGTAAAAAATACTTTTGCAGTGGGGCCCCCCTGCACCTCGAGGGTTGCAAGGGTTAAATTACTTGCTAGATCTGGTGGTAGGGGAATAGGTTGTAATACTCACCTTATTCTAGGCTTCCACCATGCTGTGCGACCGACTACCCCAAAACATCTTTTCTTCAGCACTCCAATTGGCAGCCACACTGTGACGTCATCACGTGCACATGCAGAGCCAGCAGTCCTGCTTTGTAAGTGATGATGGCAAGGGCCCGCCCACAACCCATGAATGTCGGAGAAAACAAGGAATAAGGTAAGTATTTCAGATCATTCCTCTACCGATAGGGGGCTATTTGCTAAAACTGCACGGCGTAGAATCTGGTGCAACTCTGCATAGAAACCAATCAGCTTCTAGGTTTTATTCTCAAAGCTGAACAAGCTGAAGTTAAAAGCTGATTGGCTACATGCACAGCTGCACCAGATTCTCCAGTTTTAGTAACTCTCGCCCATCCAGTAGCAGAACAAGGTTATCCAGCACCCAAGGCAAAGATGCCAAACTGCACCCACCTCCGGCTCATGATGCGCAAACTTAGGGGATCCTATGCCCAGCATTCACTCGCTTATCAAAATCACTGTCACTGTCAATACTCTTGTCAGGCTTGTAACAGAAGGATGGCGCCCCCACCCCTATATATAAATATATATATATATATATACAGGAGCCCAGGGCAGCTGCCCCTCCTGCCTACCCCTTGTCTTGTCCAGCCCCCATCAACTTAATCAGCATTTGTCCTTCACAGTGTGAGGGCATTTGATTGGATGCAGTCACTGGCTGACAATTTTCCACCCGCCACCGCCTTTAGCTACGGTGCCATTCAAAGTTTGTAACCCACAAGAGCCAATCAGAAATCATCTGACTTTAATTATTGCAGCCAGCATAAATAAATAAACCTTCGATTGGTTGCTATGAGTTACTGCAGTTTGCATATCACTACTTGCCCTAAAAGGTTATCTCAAAAAATTGCTTATGCAGGTAAGGGGAGACTGCAGATAAAACGGTTCAGCTTTGACTAAATGGTGAATAATGCCCTTGCTATAGGTGTAGGCCATTTACTTACCACCCGAAGCCTGGTTGAAAAACTCCCAACAATGGCATTATCCTCATCCTGTCTTGTTGCTAGGATGTTGCTAAGACACTACCAGCTGTTAATGCTCACCCCTATCATCACAGGAGCGAGCTCTCAAACTCCAGCACATGTGTGGTCCACCTTCTTTTCAGTTACAGCATCACTGATCTCAAAGCTATTGCAACAGGGAAAAGAGAGTGAATGTGAGGGGTTTTGAATTGGCTGTGAGTGTCTTAGCAACATCCTAGCAACAAGGCTGACACCATCTCTCGGAGCTTTTTGGCTACATCTATAACAAGGGCATTATTCAACTTTTGTCAAAGCTGCACAGTTTGATTTTTAATCTACAGGTGCGCCTTGCATGCACAGGCAGTTTTTTGGTAAATGTGAACCAACCCTTTAAGTCAAGGAGTGGTAACTCATAGCTGATGAGATCATCTTTCTGTCACTCTGCTCTCTCCTCCTATCAGTGGCTTCCTTGGTAGCACATGAGCACTGCAGCACAAGGGATGCTGCTTCTCCCTCCCCCAGTCTAAGCTCTGCTGTAGAGACTGAGACCAGGTCATATTCAGGTACTGCATTTAAAAAAATTACATTTAATGATGTATTAATGATTACAGAGCTATTATATTAATTTGTGCTTGGAGCTGAGCTTTAATAAATATGTGTGATCATCTTTTAACTGGGATCCAGCACTCGGCCCTCTCCGCATGTGTTCATAATGATTTAAGTGTCACATTCATCTTTATGCAAATCAGGAGGGTTACATTACTGGCAATTTCCAGTCGCCGAGAGAGAATTATGCTTCACAAATGGACTGTGACTTGGACTCTGTATAATAACGCTTATGTATTTTGTGACGGAGGAAAAAATTAATTTTAACCCTTGTGATTCCCTGCAGCTGCAAAACCCGTCAATAAAATCGCAGCAAAAAACGCCTTCATGGGATGACCTTCACAAATCTGCATTCCTAGTGTCCTTCAGTTATCCCCCGACCTTGTCCCGAGAAGATAGAAACTGAAGACCATTTGGCAGTGCGGACGCCATCTTGGCCACTGCAGTTGCCTAGCAACCATTTGTGAGTTGACCGCTTAAGGGACAAATGTATTGATTATTCAGATTGAAACATTGGATTCTGCCGTCATAACCCAGCATCCATCTTTTGACCGTTTTCTGTGAATTCTAACAGTCTGAGAATATTCATTATATGGTCGGCTCACAAATCAAACTCGGCTAATTCCACCCAGAACTGGGGTTTCAGGGTCCTTTTCGGGGTTGCTGGCTTCATATACATCATAGAAACATAAATATACTGTATATATATATATATACATACATACATACATACATACACACACACACACACATATATATATATATATGTTTTAAAACTCAATAAAAAACCAGCTACAATTTAAAAAAATATTATAGATATATATATATATATATATATATAATATTTTTTTTAATTGTAGCTTGTTTTTTATTGGGTTTTAAAACATATATACAGTCAGGTCCATAAATATTGGGACATGGACACAATTCTACAATTTTTGGCTCTTTACACCACCACAATGGATTTGAAATGAAACGAACAAGATGTGCTTTAACTGCAGACTGTCAGCTTTAATTTAAGGGTATTTACATCCAAATCAGGTGAACGGTGTAGGAATTACAACAGTTTGCATATGTGCCTCCCACTTGTTAAGGGACCAAAAGTAATGGGACAGAATAATAATCAAAAATCAAACTTTCACTTTTGAATACTTGGTTGCAAATCCTTTGCAGTGAATTACAACCTGAAGTCTGGAACGCATAGACATCACCAGACGCTGGGTTTCATACCTGCTCTGCCAGGCCTCTACTGCAACTGTCTTCAGTTTCTGCTTGTTCTTGGGGCATTTTCCCTTCAGTTTTGTCTTCAGCAAGTGAAATGCATGCTCAATCGGATTCAGGTCAGGTGATTGACTTGGCCATTGCATAACATTTCACTTCTTTCCCTTAAAAAACTATTTGGTTGCTTTTGCAGTATGCTTTGGGTCATTGTCCATCTGCACTATAAAGCGGCGTCCAATGAGTTGTGAAGCATTTGGCTGAATATGAGCAGATAATATTCCCGAAACACTTCACAATTCATCCGGCTGCTTTTGTCAGCAGTCATATCATCAATAAATACAAGAGAACCAGTTCCATTGGCAGCCATACATGCCCACGCCATGACACTACCACCACCATGCTTCACTGATGAGGTGGTATGCTTAGGATCATGAGCAGTTCCTTTCCTTCTCCATTTTATTCCTCTTATTACTCTTCCCATCACTCTGGTACAAGTTGATCTCGGTCTCATCTGTCCATAGGATGATGTTCCAGAACTGTGAAGGCTTTTTTAGATGTCGTTTGGCAAACTCTAATCTGGCCTTCCTGTTTTTGAGGCTCACCAATTGTTTACATCTTGTGGTGAACCCTCTGTATTCACTCTGGTGAAGTCTTCTCTTGATTGTTGACTTTGACACACATACACCTACCTCCTGGAGAGTATTCTTGATCTGGCCAACTGTTGTGAAGGGTGTTTTCTTCACCAGGGAAAGAATACTTCAGTCATCCACCACAGTTGTTTTCCGTGGTCTTCCGGGTCTTTTGGTGTTGCTGAGCTCACCGGTGCGTTCCTTCTTTTTAAGAATGTTCCAAACAGTTGTTTTTATTATACTAATATTTTTGCTATTTCTCTGATGGGTTTGTTTTGTTTTTTCAGCCTAATGATGGCTTGCTTCACTGATAGTGACAGCTCTTTGGATCTCATCTTGAGAGTTAACAGCAACAGATTCCAAATGCAAATAGCACACTTGAAATGAACTCTGGACCTTTTATCTGCTCATTGTAATTGGGATAATGAGGGAATAACACACACCTGGCCATGGAACAGCTGAGAAGCCAATTGTCCCATTACTTTTGGTCCCTTAAGAAGTGGGAGGCACATATGCAAACTGTTGTCATTCCTACACCGTTCACCTGATTTGGATGTAAATACCCTCAAATTAAAGCTGACAGTCTGCAGTTAAAGCACATCTTGTTTGTTTCATTTCAAATCCATTGTGGTGGTGTATAGAGCCAAAAATTTTAGAATTGTGTCGATGTCCCAATATTTATGGACCTGACTGTGTATATATATATATATATATATATATATATATATATATATATTTTTTTTTTTTTAATTTATTTATTTTAAATACAGTGTCTTTCATACCCCTTGAAATGTTCCACATTTTGACATGTTACAATCAAAAACGTGCATGTATTTTATTTGGTTTATATGTGATAGACCAATACAAAGTGAAACATAATTGTGAAGTGGAAGGAAAATGATAAAGAGTTTTTAAAAGTTTTTACAAATAAATATGTGAAAAGTGTGGCATGCATTTGTATTCAACCACTTTATTCTGATACCCCTAACTAAAAGCTAGTGGAACCAATTGCCTTCAGAAGTCACCAAATTAGTAAATAGAGTCCACCTTTGTGTATTTAATCTCAGTATAAATAGAGCGGTTCTGTGAAGCCCTCAGAGGTTTGTTAGAGAACATTAGTGAACAAACAGCATCATCAAGGCCAAGGAACACATCAGACAAGTCAGGGATAAAGTTGTGGAGAAGTTTTAAGCAGGGATAGGTTATAAACAAAATACCAATCTTTGAGCATCTCACGGAGCACTGTTCAATCCATCATTCGAAAATGGAAAGAGTATGGCGCAACTGCAAACCTACCAAGACATGGCCATCCACCTAAACTGACAGGCTGGGCAAGGAGAGCATTCATCAGAGAAGCAGCCAAGAGGCCCATGGGAACTCTGGAGGAGCTGCAGAGATCCATAGCTCAGGTGGGAGAATCTGTCCACAGGACAACTATTAGTCGTGCACTCCACAAATCTGGCCTTTATGGAAGAGTGGCAAGAAGAAAGCAATTGTTGAAAGAAAGCCATAAGAAGTCCCGTTTGCAGTTTGCAAGAAGCCATGTGGGGGACACAGCAAACGTGGAAGAAGGTGCCCTGGTCAGATGAGACCAAAATTTAACTTTTTGGCCTAAAAAGTAAAACTCTATGTGTGGTGGAAAACTAACACTGCACATCATCCTGAACACACTATCCCCATCGTGAAACATGGTGGTGGCAGCATCATGTTGTGGGGATGCTGTTCTTTAGCAGGGTCAGGGAGGCTGGTCAGAGTGGATGGGATGGATGGAGCCAAATACAGGGCAATCTTAGAAGAAAACCTGTTAGAGTCTGCAAAAGACTTGAGACCGGGGTGGAGGTTCCCCTTCCAGCAGGACAATGACCCGAAACATCCAGCCAGAGCTACAATGGAATGTTTTAGACCAAAGCATATTTATGTGTTAGAATGGCCCAGTCAAAGTCCAGACCGAAATCCAATTGAGAATCTGTGACAAGACTTGAAAATTGCTGTTCACAGATGCTCTCTAGATGTGCAAAGCTGGTAGAGACATCCCCAAAAAGACTTGCAGCTGGACTTGCAGTCAAAGGGGGTCCTACAAAGTATTGACTCCTGGGGGGTTGAATACAAATGCACGCCACACTTTTCATATATTTAGTTATTTTGAAAAACATTTATCATTTTCCTTCCACTTCACAATTATGTGTCACTTTGTGTCAGTCTAGAAATTCTGAGGACCCTCTGCACACTGGTATATACCCTTTCAAGCAGACTATGCAATAAATAGGGATATTTAGTTCACACATATTGCAATACATGCTTAAGCTGGCCAACTGCGTCAAAGTAACCCCTCTATGGCCAGTCCTACTCTGCTCTGCCTACGCAAATGCTACTGTGGGCACAATGCTAACATTGGGGAAAAGACACAATGGGGAGAGCTACAAGGTTCAGGTCTGGCTACTGACCCAACAATACAACAAACAAGAGATCCCTGTGCTCAAATCCCAACAGCTAGTGCATGCATTTATCCATCAGGTGCTAGAGGGGTGTAACCACATTAACTCTAGAAATTCTGAAGGACCTTGTAGCTCTCCCCATTGTGTCTTTTCCCCTATGCTAGCATTGTGTCCACAGTAGCACTTGCGTAGGCAGAGCAGAGTAGGACTGGCCATAGAGGGATTACTTTGACGCAGTTGGCCAGCTTAAGCATGTATTGCAATACGTGTGAACTAAATGTCCCTATTTATTGCATAGTCTGCTTGAAAGGGAATATACCAGTGTGCAGAGGGTCCTTCAGAATTTCTAGAGTTAACGTGGTCTCTTGTTTGTTACTTTGTGTCGGTCTGTCACATAATCCCAATAAAATACATTTACGCTTTTGGTTGTAATATGATAAAATGTGGAATTATATATATATATATATATATATATATATATATATATATACACACAAATAAAAGTGTAGTGCTACACTTTTATTTGTATTTCTTGCAAATTCTTTGTACCAGAAAGTAGTGTTGACAGTTTACAATCTCTCTGAACCAACGCAGACTTTGATGTTATATTTACACACACACACACACACACATATATATATACAGTATATATACATACATATATACTGTATATATACACACTCATACTTTTTTTTTCTATTATTGTATATCTTTTTTTTTTCACCCTGAGCATAGATCTACAGTATGTTTGTCGCAAGCATGTTTGAATCCATTTACTGTTGACGGCCTCACTACCTCTGCTGGACTGGAAATCTATTCCAAGCCTCAACTACTCTTTCGGTAAAATAATACTTTCTAAGATTGGTTTTGAACTTTCCTCCTCCTAGTTTGATGTCATATCCCCGTGTTCTTGATCTTGGCTTCATATCAGTATTCTCATACTTCCCTCCTAAACCTTATTCATACCCTAAAGTGACTCTAAATGATATCTGTAGGGCTCTTTCACCAGGGGCAGTAAAAACAGGCAGGGGAGCCACGGTTTTACCACCCCTGGCCACCATCCTGAACCGTAAAAATACAGCCGGACAGGGCTGTACAAATGTATTTTTAACTTAGGCTGTAGAGTTTGGCAGGAGGCACCACCTGTCAAACCTGTACATTGAGTTCAATAGGGCAGCACCACAGACATGGGCCAAATGCTCTGCTTGTAGCACAGTCCCGCAATGTAAAATTGCCATTTGGCAATTACAAAATAAAAGTTGAAGAAAAAAAAAAAAAGGCAATATCACCTCCTGGACACCAGTCAGTGTCTGCTATACTGAAAATTGATCCACCACGGATTGCTTATTGCTTTTCAAAGGGCAGTAAATTTACCACAAAGGTGAATGAAGCCTTGTTTTCCAAAAATAATCCATACACATTCACCACCTAATGGCCCTGTATTTATTTCTTAAGCAGGCTATACACGGATCGAAATTCGGCTAGTTCAGCAGGGAGTGGTTGATCGATCCATGTATGGGCAGGGAGGTTGTACAGAAGTCGAACTACTGATCTGTACAACCACCCTATTGGATTTTCCCTGTTATAGACTGCAGCTCTGATCAGTGTATTCTGATAGTGGGGAATTCTCCCTTCTGTCAAATCACAATAACTTAACAGGGAGGATTCCCCCATCCATATAGGGTGTGTAGATGGGGGAATCAATTTTTTCCTTCAACCCACTGATTGAACAAAAAAAACAAACTCATCTTTGGGCTGCCTTACTTTGTTTTTCTGCCCCCTTGTAATGTCTTTTGTGAGCTCCTGAACCCTTGCTCCCTTCTTGACTATCATATCAAATCCATGGTAGACTTCCCGTTCCAGCCAGATGATGGTCTCAGGCTCTCCTCATAATGTTCGATAACAAATATTTGAGGATTCCATCTGCAAGACAGTAACACATCCATCATGGTTTTGTGACAAAAGCGAGAGGCAGGACTGACTGCAAGGAAATCTTACCTTCATTACCTTATTAAAGTGTTTGTGAATCTCAGACATGAAATATGAACAAAGTATATCCTTCTATAGTGTGCACTTGTCTCAAACCAGAGTACTGAGTGCGATTTCTGTCTGCTGCCTCATTCATCTGATATCTGCATGGGTCACTTCTAAAAGGTTTTCCTGACACAAGACAAAAAGGTGACGGGGGGGATCTCCAGCACACAGCCTGTGATTGACAGCCTCAGCTCTCTTCCAGTGTGCTGTGTGAAAAAGGGGTGTGTCTATTCCCACCAGTCAGCTGTCAGAGCTCTCCTCACTGAGTTCTGCAGTGTAATTTAAGCTCTCTGCCCCTTGCTTTCTAAAAGCTCAGACAGGCTGTATAAATTATTCACTTTGAACTGCTGAAGAGATGGCTACAGATAAACAGGTACAACTTATGTAGGAGGATTTGTTTTATCTCTGTGTATCACCTGAGGCCAGTCATGTAAGGGTTTACAACCACTTTTAGCCTGGGTTCACACCTGTGCCTGTTTGATAGAGCCCGTATGTTTTACGTGCGTTAAGATGCCTCACATTTGGGCAGCCTATCTATTTCAGTGGGCTGCCTGACACATGACAATGTCACAAGTGCATGAATCTTATTTTTAAAACATGATACACTAAAATGCATGGTCCTTTGTTATCATGGACTTTGCCGCACTCCAAGGCACATGCGTTTTCAAGGTGTATCACAGTGTCTTTAATACTGAATAGCATTGCAACGAGCCTGCAAGAGGTACCTGCGTTCATGTGCACTGAATGAACAGTCTAGATTTTGCGCACAGATGTGAATGGAGGATAAGGACTTGCGTCAATGGACTCTGCCCATTGAAGTCAATATAAATGCAAAAGCAGCTGGAAGCAGGTTGTGCAGAGTGATGACCTCATCAGCGTGTTGCTTCTCTTTCATCGTCCAATCAGCTTATACCTACCTATTCTGAAGCTGCTCCAGTCTGGTCACATGATCTCTCCAGTGGCAGTGAAAAGGAGAGATCAACGACAAACGGCTGCAAATGCCTTTGCTGTGATGACTTGCTATGGGGCAAATGTTGTAGGTTGTCCCTTCTCTACACTGAAGCCGGTGCTGGGACCTGATCATGTGACCAGACCAGAGCGGCTTCAGAATAGGTAAGTATAGACATCTTTTCTTTACAGCGTACATAGAATAGGGGTGGGAGTAGGTTTAGTTACATTGTGACTGAACATCCACTTTACGTGACACCCTATAATATCCACTTCAGCTCCAGAAGGTTTAACCCCCTGACCAGGCCATTTTTTGCTATTTGCACTGCGCTACTTTAACTGGCAACACTACCCCAACTAAATTTATATACTTTTTTTCACCCAAATAAAGCTTTCATTTGGTTGAATTTCATCACCACTGGAATTTTTATCTTTTTGCGATATAAACAAAAAAAGACTAAAAATGTTGAAAAAAATTTTTTTTACTTTCTGCTAAAAAATATATCTTATAAAAAAAAATAAAAATAAACAAATTTTTTCATAAATTGTGGCCAAAATGTATTTTGCTACATGTCTTTGGTAGAAAAATATCCCAGTAACTGTATATCGATTGGCTTGCGTGAAGGTTATAATGTCTTCAAACTATGGTATATACAGTATAATGGAATTTTTTTTTTTAATACTACTAATGGCGGTGATCAGCGACTCATAATGAAACTGTGATAGTGCGGTGGCAATCTGAAACTAACTGATGCTGGGACGGAACTGACTGACACTGACATCACCTGCGATCAGTGATCAGTGATAATACTATACACTGTCACTGTATTAATGACACTGGCTGCGAAGAGGTTAACATCTAGGGGCAATCAAAGGGTTAAATGTGTACCTAACAATGTGTAATGTGTGTATTGTGTGTAAAATGTGCTTGTTTTACTGACAGATCTCTGTTTCTTATTCCTGCTTTGCAGGGATAAGAAACAGATCATTCCCTCTCTACAGAGCTCTGCGTTGATTGGACACAGCAGCAGATCCCAGCCATGAGTTGCCGGGACTTGACCACAGTATCCCGCTGTATACAATCACAGCGGGTGTCATTGGGGAACACACATGCCTGCACTCTAAACCCAGAAGCTGGCAGCGTTGTACCAGTACCAGTGCATGGGCCGCCCATCCGCAGTACATTGCGGGTAGGCAGTCCTTAAGCGGGTATTCCCTTTTCCTTCTAAACAGGAATGTGGGGGGAGGAGCAGAGGAGCTGGGCCGGCACATAGTGTAATTAGACACTCCAAGAAGAGAAGTGGACTATGACATGCAAGGAGGGAAGGGGCAGTGCTAGAGAGGTGAGGTCATTTTTTTAGCAAGTTCAAAGACATTTTGCAAACAAATTAAAAATAATTTATCAAAAAACACTACATGCATTGAAAATGTGCTCTTACTTACAGTTTTGATTGGTGTAAAGGTCTCTTTAACTACTTCCATACCGGGCACTTTTACCCCCTTCCTGCCCAGGCCAATTTTCAGGTTTCAGCGCTCTCACACTTTGAATGACAATTGCGCGGTCATGCAACACTGTACCCAAACAAAGAGTTTATCATTTTGTTCACGCAACTTTCTTTTGGTGGTATTTAATCACCGCCTGGGTTTTTATTTTTTGCTAAATTAACAAGAAAAGACAGAAAATTAAAAAAAAAAAACGTTTCTTTGTTTCTGTTATAAACGTTTGCAAATAAATAATTGTTCTTCATAAATTTAGGCCGAGATGTATTCTGCTACATGTCTTTGGTGAAAATAACACAAATTAGGATGTATTATTTAGTTTGTAGGAAAGTTATAGAGTTCACAAACTATGGTATAGATCTGAAAATTGATCAATCCTGAAGTACTGACGGCCAATCTAATTTCTTGAGGCCCAAAAATGTCAGAACAGTACAGATATCCCCCAAATGACCCCTTTTTGCAGAGTAGACAGTCCGACGTACTTCATAAGAGGCATGGCGAGTTTTTTGAAGTTGTAATTTTCTGTCATAATTTTTCGGAAAATGAAGAAACTAAAAAAATTATTTTCACAAATTTTTTTTACATACTGTCACCAGTGCAGTACAGCATCATGATATAACTGGTGTGGCGGTGATCAGGGACACTGACTGGTGATAGTACAAAAAAAAAATTTGATAATTTTTTTCAATTATTTTTGTTATTAAATTTTTTTCTCTTTTTTTTAAGAATTTTTTCATATTACACTATGACCAAAGTAGTATAATGTTACCATAGTAACATTGTATTATTTTGGGGAAGGGATTTTTTTTACACAATTTGATTGCTTTGCTATAAGCAAGCATTTAACTGAATTAAATCGATTCATTCAGCTTTTTTTGTTGTGATTAACTGTGATTGGCCACGGCTAATCACATGACACAGATGGGCTGTGACTGGCCCAGCCTGTGCATTTGATCACTGACCATTCACAGCTAGGCACACTAGTACACAATGGATGGCATGAATGAAGCCATCCATTGTATACAACTCTCATGTGACCTGCTGTGATTGGTGACAGCAGGTCACATGGTACTGGCAACGGGGCTGGTACACAGATCTGTCATCGGTCATGTCCAAGGTACATAGCCAGTGACAGATCTCGCCACAGTGCGGCCCTGCAGGCACACACAAAGCATGTACTGGGAAGAACGTCATATGACGCCCTCCTGGAGTGACGAGAGGTTCGCCCAGCCATCATTTGACTATAGGCCGGGAGGGAAGTGGTTAAAATGTTTGTCCAACTAAAATGTTTGATTTTTTTTTTTGTTTTAAATAGAGCAGGGAAGGATGAGAACCTTTGTCGGGGGATTCTTTGTAGAGTACATGCCCAGTAACTCCAATGGGTGATACTGTGATTTTGGGACACAGCCCAGGACACAGCATCAATGGGACAGAGCACAACTGCTCCAGCAAATCTGAGAGCAAGACAGTGAGTGAGAAGGAATATCCTGAATAAGAGTAAAAACCTGGCAGGGGGTTTATTCCTTCCCTTACAATCAGAATATGAGATGGGAAAAGATTGTGCCACTAGATAGCCTAATATACTGCATATCAGGAGCCTGATTCAACCTACGGGGATATGTCTAGAACTGAAACATTTCATTTGAGTTTTATTACCTGATGGTTGGACTTGTTGAAAGGGAATACGGCATTGTTATTTCAAAGCCAAATTGTGGCCTGACACTTTTCCATACTATAGAACACACAAATAACAAAGTTAAGTCTTTCTCAGCCATGTAGTGAGGAAGTATCAGGGGCGGACTGACAACTCATGGGGCCCCCGGGCAATAAGGGATCATGGGGCCCCTGTGTCCTTGCCCAAACTCAAAAAAGCCTATGAAAAAGGTACCAGGGGCATCTCATGGGGCCCCCTACTGACCCTGGGCCCTTGGGCAGTGCCCGAGTTTCCAAATGGTCAGTCCGCCCCTAGGAAGTATAGAAGCTGAAATTCCTGACCTTTCCTTCTTCAAATGCTGAAGCCACAGCCAACCAGGCAACTGACATTTCTAAAAGGAGGTCAGCAATATCAACCATCCATGTACCCTTTAAAGGGTTAAAACTCCTGGTAGGGTAGAGCACACACCTGCCTTTTCCCGGATCTGCACTTAAACCCGATCAATTCCCATCATTCCTCATATGGCATACAGTTGACGTGACAGAAACATGGAAATCCATCAGTTTGGAAAGGAAAGTGTCTTACAAGCTATAGAGGCCAGGCCTGGGTCATCAGAGAAATGACATGACACATATGTCACCAACACCCAAGGCTGCTATAATCTACACCGCCTGCGATGGAAAACGTCACACTCAGCAGAGTTTAGAAGTTTTATGAAGGAACTAGACACAGCAGTATGAGCAATTTCATCCGGACAAAGAGGGCTTTAAAGAGGAAGCAACTGCTAGAGTACATGGTGAACCATGCCTGCAAGGCATTGGAAGGCTGGCCACTAAAATAGACTAAGATAGGGATCTCCACGTTTTTCAGTATGAGGAACATATCATATATATTATACAAATGTTTGCAGGCTGAAAACAATCCTGATTAGAGTCTTTCTCAGGGTCCCCACCATAGTCCACCCATACATCAGAGACCCTGTTACATTATGGTCCCATCGGAGTTCCCCCTTACATAAGGGTTCTCATCAGGGTCCACATTAGAGTAACCCCTTACATCAAAGTCTCCATTAGAGTCCCAACTTACATCAGTATCTCCATCAGATTCCCCTCTTACATCAGGGTCCCCATCAGATTCCCCTCTTACATCAGGGTCCCCATCAGAGTCACCCTTACTTCAGGGTCCCCATCAGAGTCCCCCTTACATCAGGGTCCCCATCAGTGTCCCCCCTTACAGGAGGTTCCCCACCAGAGTCCTTCTTATGTTAGCGTCCCTCCTTACATGAGGGTCCCCATCAGAGTCCCCCCCCATTACATCAGGGTCCCCATCAAAGTCCCTCTTTAAATGAGGGTTCCCCTCAGAATTCCCCTTATATCAGGGTTCCCATTGCAGTCCCCCCTTTATGTTAGGGTCCACCCTTAAATGAGGGTCCCCATTAGAGTCTCCTTACATTAGGGTCCCCATCAGAGTCCCCCCTTACATCAGGGTCTCCATCAGAGTCCTCCCATTACGTTAGGGTCCCCCTTTATATGAGGGTCCCCACCAGAGTCCCCATTACATCAGGGTCCCCATCAGAGTCCCCCTTATGTTAGGGTCCCCCTTACATGGGGGTCCCCATCAGAATCCCCCCTTATATTCAGGTCCTCATCAGAGTTTCCCCTTATATGAGGGTCCCCTCTTTACATCAGCGGAGACCATAGCCAGCCTCTGCTGATTTTAACTCTTAATCTTTGCACATTGTGGATACGCCACTAACCCTATTTGCGGGCTGGATAAAATCTTATAGCAAACTGGATGTGGTCCACAGGCCATAGTTAAGAGACCACGGGCTTAGGAGATCATAGTTTCAAAAAAGAGTGTTAGATGCACTAGCAGATTTAAATACACTAACAAACTGAACTCCGGCTAAGGCTGGCCTTACATTATACAATTTTCTTCACTTTCCTTTAGATATACCTTCAAGTATGTAGTGCAAGGGCCTGCCTTATTGCATGCAAATTGAAAGTGTTTAGGTATGACCTCATATTATATGGTTTTGGTACATTTTAAGGAACATTGTGCAAGAAAATTGTATAATGTATGGCCAGCCTAACACTTTATAGCAACAGGTTAGTTTTTCTTTTTGGGATAAAGGTTTCACATAAATAAATAGAAGCTGACCATTGTAAGCACCCCTGTCAGTGGTAAACGGTTTGTCTCATCCCTCTAACTGCAACATTTGAAGGAGAGCTTGTTCTGTTGAAAACCAACAGACTTACTAGCTGGATCACCAGGTGAAAATAAATGAAAGGAAGCCTAAAAAAAGAAAGCAAATGCAGCCATCACATCTAAGAATTGGTGAACTGCAATATAATAAATGTTTGCTTTTGGGTTTAATACTGCTTTACGAGTTTCGTTTGCTGCCTTTGTCAACACTGGCATAACCTGCCTTCTGAAATGGTCAATTGAGTGGTCTGAATGAGTCCATTTAAGCACAATCAAAAGTCTTGATGAAGAGAGAATCTGGCCCTCAAAACATGTTGGCTTTTTTTACTGCTATGAACCAATTTTTTTCTTGTAGTTCACACTATTATTTTTTTCTTGTAGTTCATACTATTTATACAGACTGTACAGCTGTACATGCCCTCAGGGTCTTAGAGGCCCATTTATATTAGATGTGGGTCAGAGAAGTGCTGGGACCCCTTCCTCTGCGCAGAGGAGAAGTAGGAGGCGTTCTTCCTTGTGCCATAACCAAACTCCTGGTCTGTAATATCCAACACTATCCTACTGCCTATTATGAACCATCAGACAGTTCAGAGTTTTACAAACTACTGCAGGGTCTTTCAACCGGGGTGCCGCAAAAAGTCCCCAGGGGTGCTGCAGCAAAAATTATATACAGCCCGGTACTGTCGGATCATTAAGGATTTCCACTGTTAACGTCTGTGTACAGAGGAGCAGGAGAGATCACATTCAGCATCCACCCGGATCTCTCCTTTATGTTGTTCTCTGTACTTTTGCCAGCAAAACTGAAAGCTGTGCAAGCCGCCCAACCCGGATCCTACCAACCGATCATGCCATTGGATGCTAAGGGCAAGTCGGGCGGCAAAAGTACAGAGAACAACAATAGAGGAAAGAGCTGGGAGGATGCCAGATGCGATCCCTCCTGCTCCTCTTTACGAAGATGTTAACAGTGGAAATCCTTAATGATCGGATAGTACTGAGCCAGGGGCGGACTGACCATTTGGGAGCTCGGGCACTGCCCGAGTGCCCAGGGTCAGTAGGGGGCCCCATGAGATGTCCCCAGTACCTTTCATAGGCTTTTTTGGGTATGGTTTGAGTGTGGGTGAGGTCACAGGGGCCCCATGATCTCTTATTGCCCGCGGGCCCCATGAGTTGTCAGGCCGCCCCTGTACCGGGCTGTACGTAATTTTTCTGTGACAAAGGCAAAGAGGGGACTTTAGGATGGGGGGGATTTGTGCTGAGTGGGGGAATTTTGGAGGGGGATTTGTGTGAGGATTGGGGGGGGGGATTTGTGCTAGGTGGGGGGTTTGTACAAGGAGGGGGATTTGTACTAGGAGGAGGGATTTGTACTAGGAGGGGGGAGTTGTACTAGGAGGAGGGAATTGTACTAGGAGGCGGGATTCGTACTAGGAGCAGCGAATTGTACTAGGAGGGGGGAATTGAACTAGAAGGGGTATTTGTACTAGGAGGGGGGAATTGTACTAGGAGGAGGGATTTGTACTAGGTGGGGGGAATTGTACTAGGAGGAGGGATTTTTTACTAGGAGGAATTTGTGCTAGAAGGGGGGAATTGTACTAGGAGGCAGGATTCGTATTAATAAGGGAGATTTGTACTAGGAGGGGGGAATTGTGCTAGAAGGGGTATTTGTACTAGGAGAAGGGATTGTACTAGGAGGAGGGATTTGTACTAGGAGAAGGGATTGTATTAGGAGGAGGGATTTGTACAAGGTGGGGAGAATTGTACTAAGAGGCGGGATTCATACTAGGAGGAGGGATTTTTACTAGGAGGAGGGAATTGTTCTAAGAGGAGGGAATTGTACTAGGAGTGGGGAATTGTACTAGGAGTAGGGGAATTGTACTAGGAGTGGGGGAATTGTACTAGGAGGGGGGGAATTGTACTAGGAGGAGGGATTTTTACTAGGTGGGGGGAAATGTACTAGGAGGAGGGATTTTTACTAGGAGAAGGGATTTGTACTAGGAGGGGGGAATTGTACTAGGAGGGGGGAATAGTACTAGGAGGGGGGATTGTACTAGGAGGAGAGATTTTTACTAGGAGAAGGGATTTGTACTAGGAGGGGGGAATTGTACTAGAAGGGGTATTTGTACTAGGAGGAGGGATTTGTACTAGGTGCTGGGAATTGTACTAGGAGGAGGGAATTGTACTAGAAGGAGGGATTCGTACTAAGAGCGGGGAATTGTACTAGGAGGAGGGATTTGAGGGGGTGATTTGTGCTAGCAGGGATGGGATTGGGGGCGATTTACAACCTACTGGCTACTTAAACCAGCCTTGCAAACTACATTTTATTGCTTTCTCACACAGGGTGCAGTGCAGTAATGCACCACACAAAAACGCGTTCCCTTTTGCAGTTGCCAATTGCATGTATGTTTGCACCCACTAAAGCACATGGTACCACAGTACTATGCATAAAAATCATGCCAGCACATCTTTGCGTGTTTTACAAGCATAAAGCAGCCTGATGAAAAATGCAACATGTGGGAACACACAAAAAAGCGCTGGTGCTCGGATGCACTTCCTTGTGTGAACAAACCCTCAGACTGGTGTGCCCCAGGATTGCACACAGTTCTAAAGGGTGCCTTGACTGAACAAAGGTTGATAAACACTGGACTGCTGTATCTATCTGTCAGGCTGGGGAGTAAAGTGCTAAATGATGCTGGATGTCCTTCAGTCTAGAAATGAGGTGGGCTCTGACTTGTTGGAGCTTCCAAAGCACAATGTAAGAAGCTCACAGTGTGCAGTGAAAGCAATTTTAGTAGAAGAGAGGAGCCTGTGGTGCAAGGCTATAGAGATAACTTGAATTCAGCTTTATGCAGGCCATAGATGGGTCGAAAATCGGCCAATTTTTCGGCCGAAAAAAAAAAATCAGCCGATTTTCGCACCGTTAATGGGTTAATTGGTCGGCCGTTTTTCTGGATTTTGTCAGATTTTTTTGATTGGTAAAGTTGGAAAAAATTCGGCCGATTTTACCGATCGGCCGATTTTGGGCAAATCGGCTGATCTTTTTACCGATAAAAAATCTGCGCATGAGCCGTGATCTGCAAGAAGAAGAAGAAAAAAGAAGAAGAAGCAGAAGAAAAAGAAGAAGAAAAAAAAATAAGAGAAAGAAGAGGAGAAAGAAGAAGAAGAGGAGAAAGAAGAAGAGAAAAAGAAGAAGTAGAAGAAGAGAAGAGAAAAAGAAGAGGAAGAGAAGAAGAAGATGAAGAGAAAGAAGATGAAGAGAAAGAAGAAGAAGATGAAGAGAAAGAAGAAGAGGAAGAAGAAGAGGAGGAAGAAGAAGAAGAGGAGAAAGAAGAAGAAGAGGAAGAGAAAGAAGAGGAAGAAGAAGAAGAGAAAGAAGAAGAATTCCAGTCCGCTATTATATTTGACATTAAAAAGTATTGCGGTTGCAACAATGTATCTATTTGTATCTGAAAAACCCATCTGTATCCAAAATGGATACAAATAGATACATTGTTGCAACCGCAATACTTTTTAATGTCAAATATAATAGCGGGGCTCTCTGCAGGGACAGAAGTAATTAAATGCCGGCTGTAGACGGGAAGAAAATCAGCCAATTTTTTTTACTGTTGGTGGTAACGTCGGCCTATTGAACGACCGATTTTTTGTTAAAAAACCGGCCGGTTTTCTCCCCGTCTATGGCCTGCATAACACTAATAGCAATTGGTGCTTTCCCTGCTGCTACTGTAGGCTTAGGAAAGTGTACTGATAATAGAGGGCCACAACATAACTGACCAATATTTACAGTGGGGGCTCATTGAGACCCCATTCACACCAGTGCGACTTGTCATGTCATTTGACAGTTCCAAATATCACAAGTTCCACCCTATTACTGGCAATGGAACTGTTCATATCACCACGACTCATGTCACAGCGATTATGTAAAATGTTCCTGCACTACTTTTTGCCGATTTCATTGTAAGTTGCATAGACTTCTGTTATATGAAGTCGCAGGCCACAATGAAGTCGGCAGTACAAATCGCACTGATCTGTGGCTTTGAAATCACGCTGAAGTAGCGTGATTTCAAAGCCACACCGGTGTGAACCAGAACTCACACCACTACTGTTGTGCTGTGTTGCCCAATGCAATCTCAACACATAGACAAGGCAACTTGCCTTATATCCTGGTATAATGCAAAAAATGAAATGCTATAATGACTAAGTCTAGGTTCACACCTAAGCGTTTTCTGCTGTGTTCTGCAGAAATGCACAGTGATCCATTTAACATGATTTCCTATGGGACAGGTTCACATCTCCGTGTTTTCACCCGGTGCGTTCAGTGGAAAGGGTAAGGGACTTTTTTAAACACAAAACATTGCATTTTTTATTCTATAGACTTCAATGGAGATGCTGCATTTTTTTTATGCATTTTGCATTTTATTCTGCCCAGCAACAAGTTGGAAAAAAAACACACAACACGCCACAAACGCATGTGCAAAAAGCACTGCAGAAATGGATCAAATGCAAACTGCATAGGTGTGAACCTAGCCTTAACCCCTTCCCGCCGGCGCCTCCCAGCCATTTAAGAGTTTTGGGAGGTGGGAGGGGCGGGGCAGGGTTTAGGGATCATGTGACCGCCGTGACGCGTCATCACGGCGGTCACATGATCGGGAAAGGTCCTGATCGAAAGGGCAGACCGGGACCTTTCCGTGAGTACCGGACATGTGTGCTGGGAGCGCACAGGATGCGCGCTCTCAGCACATATGTTTTTTATTAATTGCACGCAAATGTGCGGCCGCTCAGCGTCTAGGCCCAGACACCGAGAAGCCGCACATTTGTGTTCTGCTGGCGTGAAGAGGTTAAGCAGAATTGAACCCAAAATCAAACATTTATTATATTGCAGCTTACCGCTTTTTAAATGTGATGGTTGCATTAGTTTCCTATATTCACCTTTGTTATCTAGCCAGCCAGTCTATTGTTTTTCCCCAGAAAAGCTCTCTTGCAGACAAACCATTTACCACTGACAGGGGTGCTTACAATGATCAGCCTTTATTTATTCATCTAAAATCCCAAAAGGAAAAAAATGGTTGCTGTAAGGCCCTGTTCACACTCGCATTAAAAGCAGGAATTTAGGATGCGTTTTTATCTCTCCTCATAGGGACTTTTCACGAGGAGCGGACCCATTTAGCGGATCCACTTGCTTAGCGGGGGATCTCACTCCGCTGATCCCCAGTGAGCAAACAGATGACAGCTCTGTGTCCCCTACGTTAGTGCAGAGCACACACAGAGCTGCTCGCTCTCCTCAATGGGCAGTCGGATAAAAACGGATCAACTGTCTGTTTTCATCCGATGATCCAACGGACGGAAGGGGAATTGGATCCCAATCCATCCCTTTTTGGCGGATCAGGTGTCGGCAGGTTTAAATGGACACATCTCAGTTTACAGCCGCTGCTGCATAGAGAATGGAGGTTCCGATCGGGTCCGCCTGAAAAAAGGGCAGGCAGACCCTATCGGAACGTCCGTGTTAAAGATCCCAAACTCGTAATAAAGCAGTCTGCAATTAATACTTAATGGACAGCTCACAGTGCTGTTCACATTATCAACACATGAAGAGTTTGCGTCACGTTGCGTCGCTGCGCTTCAAAAATGAAGCTTCATGTCAGGGGCGGACTGAGAACTCATGGGGCGCCCGGGCAATAGGGGATCATGGGGCCCCTGTGTCCTTGCCCAAACTCAAAAAAGCCTATTAAAAAGGTACCAGGGGCATCTCATGGGGCCACCTACTGACCCGGGCCCTTGGGCAGTGCCCGAGTTTCCAAATGGTCAGTCCGCCCCTGCTTCATGTAGAGTTAGGAGAGTTGAAGCCTCTCAACTCCTTCCATTGCAGTCTATGGTAACGCACCATAAACTCCCTGGCATGTGATTGCAGTGAGTCTGCGATGTGTTTGTGGTAAGTTTGCAGGGAGTTATGACTTGTTCACAGCAGCCTAGGCATCTCCGTGTGTGTTTTTAATCCTAGTCAAACTCATGTCAAAAGCGCATAGGGAGTGTGGGAGCGTTTTAACGCGCCTTTAATGAACGTTAAACACGATGCAAACTCAACGAACAACTCGCATGAACTCTATAGGCATGTTTGTTAAGTGTCAGTATTTTGATCAAATGTGAACAAGGCCTAACTACGTGAGCTGAAGTTTGGCTTCAATTTGTTAGTGTATTTAAATCTGCTAATGCATCTAACACTCCTCTCCCCCCAGACTGACAATACTACTGTCCAAAGGTGTCCCCTGTGCTCCTTCATCCAGAGTACAGGCACGCTAAGGCTCCATGTACACGGGACACTTCTGAACGATGGAAACTGACTGCTGGCAAACGTAGGTTAAAAAAACGTCCGTTTAGCCGCGTTTGCATACCGCGTTTATGCGCGTTTATGAGCATTTGTGCTTAGAAGCATTTTTTAAAGATAACCTCAGGAGACCTTCCAGAATGCACTGAAAAACAGTAAAAAATTTACTATTTCAGACATTCTGAGAGAAATAGAGAGAGCAGAAGCAGAGAGAGCAGTATTTGTTGAGATTAGCTGTCTTTTTTTTGTGGTGTTTGGATGTGTTCCAGCTCATTTCTGTGCAGAAATTATTGCAGCAATGTCTAACATATTTTCTTTCATGCGAAACCTCAAAGTATGGTGTACCGGGTCCATTTGAGTATCGGGAAAACACTTTGCATGCATTTTTCATGATGAAAAAAGGCTCTGGACAGCATCTGGAAATGGAAGAGTTAAAAAAAATTTCCAAACGCCTGTAAACACGGCTAACCGCGTTTACACGTGTTTGCATTTGAAACGCTGATAAAATCTACTCCTGAACACAAGTTTAGTGCGTTCAAAAAAACGACTGTAAACTCAACTGCCTGTAAATGACATAGTGTACATAGACACATGGGAAAACATTAGGGAGAGTTCAGGGGCTGCTGAAAAAATTGCAGATAAACTCCTAAACATGAGTTTGTCAGCTGTAGTGTACATGGAGCCTAATACACGGGAGAAAAAGCCTAAAAAAAGAAAACTAATGCAGACACCACATCTAATGTTTGGTAAGCTGCGATATATACATTTTTAGTTTTGGTTATGCAGTATGTAGGCACTGCACTGCCAGTAGCCCAGTGAGTAATAGTCACTGACGCATTTCGCCCTGCCCCTGGGGTTTATTCATGAAAGCCATCTATGACAAAGCCCCAGGGGTGGGACGAAACACATCAGGGGGTGTGACTTTGTAGGAGCCAAGGCTGAGGCCGCTTCACACTACTATTACACACTTAGCCTCTACATACTGCTATGTATCCTGGGCAGGAGCGGACTGACCATTTGGAAACTTAGAAGAGGGCCCCATGAGATGCCCCTGGTACATTTTCATAGGATTTTTTGAGTTTGGGCAAGGACACAGGGGCCCCATGATCCCCTATTGCCCAGGGGCCCCCTGAGTTATTAGACCGCCCCTGCACCTGGGATGAATTCTTGGGCGCCAGCATCCATCTAGTTAGTGGATCACCGGATCAGCAATCTAGCATTTCGAGCTGTGCTCCTCGTTGTTTGCCCATTTTGAGTTTTAGGTTTAATACCACTTTAGGATACTTCCAAAACAGAATTTAAAAAAAATAAATCCAAAATAAGTTAAAATAATAAATCCAAAATTAATTTTAAAAAAATACCACATTTAAAAAAAAAAATCCAAAATAAATTAAAAAAATACAAAAAATAACAAAAAAAAAAATCTTTATTAGGGTACCAAAATTTGCAGCCAAAAGGTTGCCAAAATTATTTAAAATAATGAAAAATAATTAAAAGCAACCAGCCGTGTTATCCAGATTAAAAAACTTGCATGACTGGAGGCAACCTTAATTAAACCTTGTGAAAAAAAAAAGAAAAGGCTCATTTAATTATAATGAGCGCTCCAACCAGAGGCCCACTTATTGCGTGCAGTGAACAGGTCCTCCAGGTGTCTGTGTATGGACAGAGGGCACTTCAGGGGAAGTCAATTGTGTCATAAAAGAGATATTTAATGTAAATAGGGAACATCACAGCCTGCCCACATAGGAATCTCTATCATCATGACAAGGTAGGAATATTTCTATTGGAATATGCCTTGAAAAGATGCAATAAGTGATCTACTTGGAAAGGCCCTCCATAGATTGAGTAGGCTCTTGAATCTTAGTATATATCTTGAAATAAATAGTAACAATTAATATAGTGCTTTAACCCCTCGCCCTCCTGAGGATTCCCCCCCCCCCATCTTTCTAACCAGCCCATTTTTTGCGATACAGCGCTGCAAATTTCAGCACACATTTAGACCAAAACGTATTCTGCGACATGTCTTTGCCAAAACAAAAAAATCCCAACACATGTAAATTAATTGGTTTAGTGAAAGTTATAGCGTTTACAAATGGCGGTATAAATACTGGGATTTAAATTTTTTTAAACTAGTAATACCAGCAATCAGCGAATTATAGAGGGACTGCGGCGGGCATTCTGACACTGGGGGTGAGAACTGACTTGGTGTCACTGACATCCCCAGTGACACCAATACAGTGATCAGTGCTAATAAAAAGCACTGACACTGTACTTATTGCACTGGGCAGGAAGGGGTTAACATGAGGGGCGATCAAGGGGTTAACTGTGTGCTGCTTCACTGTGTGCTTTACACTGTAAGCACACTGCTTTGTATGGCTCTGCGATGCAGAGCCATACAAAGTAGTGTGCAGGAGCTGACGGGAGAGATCTGTGTTGTTTATACACTAGTCACCGGCCGGGACCTGGTGACTGACAGCCGAGGCCGTGAATGGTGATGCAGGTACGCTGCATGCGTGCCCCCTACTCAAAACTGCGAAATCACGTATATATACACACATGATTTTGCACACCCGTGTCGCCCTGTAGCAATATTTCTGCTATAGGGCAGTGCAGAAGCGGTTAAAGTGGAACTACACTGCATCTGAGCGCTACAAACCAAAAGTGCTATTTAATTCAATTTTAATATTCAAAGAGACTCCAACATCCACCCATGTCTCCATGCTTTATTTTTACTGAGAAATCACTTTGAAAAACACCCCCCCATCATTTCTGGTTGTGGCCATCGTGAGTAAGGGCAGATGATTCTTGTAACATTTACAGTACTTCCTAGAATCCATCTGCCTTTAGCTCAGGCATGTGGGCAGTAGGGTGTTGTTTAGCTGAGAAAACCCCTCCAGAAGACTCTTGGGTTGTATATTATTTGCCTAGGCCAGAAACCAGGAAGTAACTGAAGAGATATAAAAAAAGTTTAACCACTTGCTGCCAATCAATGTATGGGTACGTCACTTGACTTCAAGTGGTTATACCGGGATGACGCCTGCATCTGTTTTTCAAAGCTAGTGGTCAGCTCTCTTGTACAGGCAATCGGAGCGACCAACTAGCTACTTGATTGCTTATACAAGCAGCAGGAGGGGACATCCCCACTCCCTCTTCCATCGCATGCTAAGGCTCTCCCATCCCTCCAGGAGACGCGAGCAACCAGCCGGCATGTCTGCCTGGATCAGCTTTGATCGGATCTCCACCATGGTAACCCGGGAGTAATGACTTGACATCACTTCCGGCCAGGGGCGGACTGACCATTTGGAAACTCGGGCACTGCCCAAGGGCCTGGGGTCAGTAGAGGGCCCCATGAGATGCCCCTGGTATCTTTTTCATAGGCTTTTTTGAGTTTGGGCAAGGACACAGGATCCCTTATTGCCTGGGGGCCCCATGAGTTGTCAGTCTGCCCATGCTTCTGGTTTACCTGAATGTCAGCAGAAAATTCAAAACATTCGAAAACACTGATCTTGGTGTTTTTAATGCTTTTGAGGGCAGAGGAGGGATTTGGGGTCTTACAGATTCCAGATCCCTCCATAAAGAGTACCTGTCAATTCCTTTTTGATGTCATGGGATGTTTACATTCCTTGTGACAATAATAAATGCAATAAACAAACTTTTTTTTAAATAATATTTAAATTAAAATTGTGTGCCCGTCCCCCCATGCTCGTGCGCAAAAGGCGAATGCACTTATTGGTCCTGCACACGCACAAACAATCGTCCCACATGTGTGAGGTATTGCCGCGAACGACAGATCATGGGCAGTAATTCTATCACTAGACCTCCTGTGTAAATCCAAATTGGTTACCTGTAAAGGCATTTAAAGCCTCCCCAGGGGCGGACTGACCATTTGGAAACTCGGGCACTGCCTGAGGGCCCGGGGTTAGTAGGGGGCCCCATGAGATGCCCCTGGTACCTTTTTCATAGGCTTTTTTGAGTTTGGGCAAGGACACAGGGGCCCCATGATCCCCTATTGCCCGGGGGCCCCATGAGTTGTCAGTCCACCCCTGAGCCTCACCTATGAATAATAACATTTGCGCCATTTGTTGCTGTTGCACTAGAGTGCGCAATTTTAATGCATGACATGTTTAGTCGGCATAACATTATCTTTCATATTTAAAAAAAAAATGGGTTATGTATTAAAATCCAAAAAAATGCCTCTGCTTTAAAAAATATATATAATGTTTATGGGTTTTAACTAATTTTCTAGCACAAAATAATGATTGTTACATGTAAATAAAAAGTGCCAGAAATGGCGTGGAGCTCAATTGGTTAAAACAAATGAATATGATATACCTTTTTATCTATTTCAGTGGTTCTCAACCTTCCTAATGCCGTGACCCTTTAATACAGTTCCTCATGTTGTAGTGACCCCCAACCGTAAAATGATTTACCCAGTAATTATAATTCATGAGTGTCGTTTTTCCTCCAATACTGCTGCTTTCAACACAGTAGCTGCTTTCTACACAGTAGCTGCTTTCTACACAGTAGCTGCTTTCTACACAGTAGCTGCTCTTTACACATTGGAAATATGTGTTTTCCGATGGTCTTAGGCGACCCCTGTGCAAGGGTTGTTTGACCCCCAAAGGGGTCGTGACCCACAGGTTGAGAACCACGGATCTATTTACTACTGAAAACTACATGAGGATTAAAAATGGTCAATGTTGATAAGAAGTAGAAGTTCACTTTTACTGTTGTTGGGGGAAACCAGTAAAAAATCATACTCGAGCCAATTTACCTACCAAAGTGTCTTTGGAGTGTGGGAGGAAACCCAGAAGGTATATGCACACTCCATGCAGATAGTGTGACCAGCACTTAAAGTAAAGTTCCACCTAAAAAAAAAAAATAATAAAAGTCAGCAGCGACAAAAACTGCTCCTACTGACTTTTAAAAAACAGCCACTTACCTGTCCCTCGGTCTAGCGGTGTCCTCACCACAGCTGATTTCACCGGCTGTCTTCTCTCCCTGGCGCTGTCATCTTCAGTGTGGGTACCCGACTGTGACAGCTTGCGACTTCACAGCCGGGTGCCCACTGCGCATGCGCAAGAAGCACTGTGCTTTGTGAATGGCCCCATAGTCTTCTGGGACCTGTCACATGTCCCAGAAGACTAAGGGGAGGGAGGGGGGAGGATAACTTCTGCTTCTGATCGGCTAGGCGATTGCAGCGGAAGTGGGAGCGGGTACCTGTCAAAATCGAGTATCCACTCCCCAAAGATGCCAATCCTTAATGGGGAGCGGGGGACAAAGGCTTAAAGCGGAACTTTCCATTTGGGTTTCAGGAAATATGGCGCAACAGTTCTCATGACCTTAAAGCATATCTATGCTGAAAAGGTAAAATCATATATTAATTTCCATATTGTATTTCAATTATCTCTATTCTGTTAATCTAAATTAAGTTTGTAAACGTACTTTGTGAAGATCCCTGCATATTGAATTCTGTGACACTTTGCCCTGTGAGTAGCACTGCTGGGTCACACATTTCATATATCCAGCCTTCTGAACTACAGATGTGCTGGGGGAGGAGTTTCAGGAGGTGGAGTCAATACAGGGATCACTGCTTTGCAGGCAGCAAGGTGCCATGGGACATGTAGTCCTTAAAAAAGTAAACAGCTGAGGAGAAGTCACATAGTTAGTCTGGCTGAAAAAAAGACAAAAGTCCATCCAGTTCAACCATAAAAAAAAAAAAAAGTTATAATCCTACAGCCACAGTTGATCCAGAGGAAGGCAAAAAAAACAGCAAAACATGATCCACTTTGCTCCTGCAGGGAAAAAAAAGTTGCGTGCAGGGAATCCAGGAAGTTGAGGAAAGAGACAGCTAGTAGACAGGGAGCACTTACAACACGAAAGGAGTTTTCCAAGTAACTATTAAAAAACTATCTAATGTCAAAAATACCTATTGTTTTGTTATTATTACAATGCTGATGTTATAAAGTAAAAGTGTATGCTGTGACCATAGATCAATTCACAGTAAGGCCCCATGCACACTGCAGCTGTCAAACGCCTATTTTACAGGCGTTTGACATTTATTTTATTCTGCCCCTAAACGCCCCTCTGTGTTAGGTGATGTGTCCATGCCAGGGGCAGACTGACAACTCATGGGGCCCCCGGGCAATAGGGGATCATGGGGCCCCTGTGTCCTTGCCCAAACTCAAAAAGCCTATGAAAAAAAACATACCAGGGGCATCTCATGGGGCCCCCTACTGACCCCAGGCCCTCGGGCAGTGCCCGAGTTTCCAAATGGTCAGTCCACCCCTGCTCCATGCACACAGAGGCATTAACAGGCGTTTAGAGGCAGGGAGTTTAGGAGCAGAAATCTGAAGGCTTTTGGGCAGAAAAAAAGCTTGATGCACCTAAACCCATCTAAGCACTAGGTGTGTTTAGCACTTGAGCGTTCATTCAATTCAATGGCCAGAATAAATTACCATTATGGCCAATGAGGCTTCCAAATGCTTAATGCATCTGAAAGCGTCTAAACGCATTTGAAAAACACAGCTTTAGGTGTGTTTTTATTGCTAATTTCTCCTGTCAGAAGAGCATAGTGTACCTGGGCCTAAGGCTAGGTTCACACCTATGCAGATTGCACTTGAGCACCTATGCAGGTTGCATTTTTGCAACTGTGGTTTTTTTTATTTTTCTTGTTGCTAAGCAGATTTAAAATGCAAAACGCAGCAAAAACATGCTTTTCTGTAACGTTCCCATTGAAGTCTGTAAGAACCAAAAATGCAACTTTTTGCATTAAAAAAAAAGTCCGACCCTTTCCAAAAAATTCACCGTGTGAAAACACGCAGATAGGAAATCATGTTAAATGAACAGTAGTGCGTTTCTGCAAAATGCTGTGGAAAGCGCTTTAGGTGTGAACCTAGGGTAATGTTCCAAGAGTAGAGCTACTTATACACATCTAGATTTTTTTCCATTCAGCCTCCAGATCTAACAGATTGCTCCATCCATACTACACAGAGTGGATGTATGAATTTCCGGCTGTGGCCATTGTATTTGGACAGCTGACCCCACCATCTGTCAAAATACACAACAGAGGCTGCATCATATTGGATGCAGTCACTGTTCAGCCAACAATTTTTCGCCCGAGTCTTTCAATTATCAATCAAGGAATGTCAGGTAGGAGTTGGCCAACAGGGGCACGCACTGAGTGTGTTACGGCTGATTAATAGGAACTGGGCAAAATTTCAAACAGTGTATGGCCAACTTTAGACGTCTGCTATAGGACAAAGTCCTTTATCACTCCCTTTTTCCGAAGGCATAAGGCATGTAGATGTGTATCTTAACCTGGCCATACACTAGGGTTCATGCGCACTGGACGCCTTTCTCCTGGCAGCAGAAAAAGGCTTGACGCTTGTAAACGCGTGTACCGCATTTAGCCGCATCAGGCACTTGGGCGTAAATTCATTTAATTGGCCATAATACTAACTTATACTAACCATTTAAATGAATGAACGCTCAAGCGCTAAACGCGTGTTTATATGCGTTTTTGGTGCATCAAGTGTCTTTCTGACAAAACTCTTATGCGATTCTCCGGTGTTCAGGAGAGGAGCATTTTATTGCCTCTAAACTCTGCTGCTCCTGAACTCTGGTAAAAGCCTATTTGTGCATGGACACGTGTTCAGAGGCTTTGACAAAAATTGCCAAAAGCTCCAAAAACATGTGTTTAGGAACAGTAGTGTGCATGAGGCCTTAAAGTTTTTGAAAAATGTACAACCCTTTAGAAATGTGTTTGTTCAAAAACATTCTCCATCTTCAAACCTTCTATGGTTGAACAGTCAGTTTGACCCTACCTCTGATTAGAAAATCGAACAAACGTTCTAAAATTTAACATTTAAAATTCTGCTAATGTAAGACCAGTTTAAGTATCTGTGAAATGTGTACATCTTCAGTCCAGTTGCTGCACTGGATACTACACCACAATGGGCCTCTTGATCCAATGGAGGTGTCTTAGGAGTTCCATCCTAAAAGATTCCTAATATGTGAACTTTCTCTTTTTATTTGTTTTGGAAACATCTTAGGCTTTTAAATATAATATAATTTAAAAATATAAAGCAAAACAATAATTTTTATGATGCCTTCATTAAGGTACATTTCTCAGCTCTAGAAAGACAAGAGTATCTGCATTTATCATCCCTAGAAGGACAAACGCTTTGGAGTACTTAGGGTGAGATTGTGAATTGACTTGCTAGCCCTAGAAGGACAAGAGTCATGGAGGGCTGAGGGAGAGATTGTGAATTGACTTGCCAGCCCTAGAAGGACAAGAGTCATGGAGGGATGAGGGAGAGATTGTGAATTGACTTGCTAGCCGTAGAAGGACAAGAGTCATGGAGAGCTGATGGAGAGATTGTGAATTGACTCGAAAAAGAGGGGCATCTGGAAGCTACAATACACCTACACTGACTGGTCCATTTGCCCACCAGTGCCAATTGAAATACCCTGCAGGTATGGAGGTACCATAGAAACCCTTTCTTCTGACAACTGCTCTGTGCAAAAATATAAAGCAAAACAGTAATTTATGTGATGCGTTCACAAAGGTATATTTCTCAACCCTAGAAGGACAATAATGTCTCCATTTATCAGCCCTACAAGGACGAGAGTTATAGAGGACTGAGGGAGAGATTGTGAATTGACTTGAAAAAGAGGGGCAGCTGGGAGGCACAATACACCTACACTGACCGGTCAACTTTTCCTGACTGCTGTCCATCCTTCTTCCTCTGTATTGAGGATATCCCACCCCCTGCAGCTTCTTTCTGCCTCCTGATCCATGCAGCCTACTCTTATTGCATGGACAGTTGGCTGGGGTTATAGGTCCCCCACTAGCCTTGTGTATACTGCTGGCTTTAGAGTGTTTGTGAGTCACTGAGAGCCGGACCATGTGTCAGCTAATGCTTCCCCCTCAGGGGTCAGGGCTGCCCCGTCCACCTGCGGCCAGCTGTTGGAGCCCTTTAGCTTGCAGTAAATGGGCATGGTAATTAAGGCGCGGGGCAGCACTCCGACCTCTGGGGGAGGGGAGGGATATTAAGACTCATTTAGACAGTACACCAGCACGGCATACTGTATAAATGCCATTGTCCAGTATCAGCCAAGATCACTGATGTGCAGGAACCTATGGCAACTCATCCAAGATCACTGGTGGTGTCAGCCCATCCAGCGTTTAGAGAGTTAAGTGTAACGTGTATGCTGTTGTTATCTCCCATGTGCACTATTTCTTGAATTATTAAGTCATTGCCATAGCAGTCTACATAGCTGACTAGTGCAATTAAAAGTAAGGTACAGCAGATCGGCATGACCGGACAAGTGCAGACAGCAGTGAAATAATGGTGAGAGCTGAGATTTCACACTCAGGAAAAAAAAGTATAAATCAAACAGGAACTTTACCCGACCTATTCTAAATACCAGGTAAAATCCCTTAAAACTTGTTCCTGTATGCAAATAAAACAAATAATATACTTATTAAGCCATGGAGTCCAGTCTCAGCATCTAATAGGTGACATTCCCCTACTCCTGCACCGCCATCTTGAAATGATATCTGGCCCATAGTCCCAGTGACTTTGCAGAGACCCACTGGGTGTATACGTATGTGCCAGACCAACCCACGCATGCGCAGACAAGCTTGAGGTATCTGCCAGAGAGCTGGTATGGACTCACGGGTTTATTTACTATAGCAGGTTCACTCAGAATCTCTGGCACCTGTGCATGGTAGCCAATCAACATCTAACCTCAGCTTGTTCAGTTAAGCTTTAGCAATAAAACCTGGAAGCGGATTGGTTTCTGTGCAGAAGTGCACGAGATTCTGAATGAACCAGCTTTAGTAAATAAACCCCACCGTGTCTCTGCGAATGCGTAGAATCCAGTGCACTGCCTCCCAGGAGGTTTGACGCAGACAGTGTCCAGATACGCCATGCTTGCCTAGGTGAAGATTGCAACAGTGACCATAAAATAAAAAGGCATTTACAGTTAATGTCACGCAATTGTGGGGGGTGGGAGGAGACAGCTGAGAGGGTGTTATAAACCCTGACAATGAACTTCTATTATTTGTCCTGTTAAAGTGTTACTAAACCCACAATAGTAAAATCAGTCTGTATATGCAATAAAGCATGCTTGTTATACTCACTGTAGAACCTAAGGGGTTAATCCTCTGCATTGTGTAAAAAGGCTGTTTGATCCTGTCTTCTCTGATCCTCCCCTTCTTCTGCTGTTCCAAATCTATCTGCTAAGAAAGAGCTTCAGGAGTTTGGTGTGTTTTGCTAGAGAGGTTTTTTTTTTCTTTGGGAGGATGCATGTGATCAACACAGGGCCAATCAGCACTGTCCAGACAGAGGGTCAGGGGTCATGCAGCCTCATAGGACAGTCAGAGCAAAATGAAACCTCCTCCTTCAAGTTTGGCTAGATATTGATAGAAGTCACAAGACTGCTCTAACTGCTGAAGAGAAAAGGTATTTAGCAGTTTAGATTTACTAAAATAATAGTATTTCCATGTTCTGTGTACTGTGGGAGACCGGATATAGTGAACGCAGGCTCCAGGGAGAGCGGATATAGTGAATGCGGGGTCCGGGGAGACCGGATATAGTGAATGTAGGGTCCGGGGAGAGCAGATATAGTGAATGCAGGGTCTGGGGAGACCAGATATAGTGAATGCAGGGTCCGGGGAGAGCAGATATAATGAATGCAGGGTCCAGGGAGAGTGGATATAGTGAATGCGGGGTCCGGGGAGAGCAGATATAGTAAATGCGGGGTCCGGGGAGAGCGGATATAGTGAATGCGGGTCCTGGGAGACCGGATATAGTGAATGCAGGGTCCAGGGAGAGTGATATAGTGAATGCGGGGTCCAGGGAGACCAGATACAGTGAATGCAGGGTCGGGGGAGACCAGATAGAGTGAATGCAGGGTCCGGGGCGAGCGGATATAGTGAATGCAGGGTCCAGGGAGAGTGGATATAGTGAATGCGGGGTCCGGGGAGACCAGATATAGTGAATGCAGGGTCCGGGGGAGACCAGATATAGTGAATGCAGGGTCCGGGGAGACCAGATATAGTGAATGCAGGGTCCGGGGAGACCAGATATAGTGAATGCAGGGTCCGGGGCGAGCGGATATAGTGAATGCAGGGTCCGGGGAGACCAGATATAGTATATGCAGGGTCTGGGGTGATCGGATATAGTGAATGCAGGGTCCTGGGAGAGTGGATATGATGAATGCAGGGTCATGGGAGACCGGATATGATGAATGCAGGGGCGGGGGAGAGCGGATATAGTGAATGCAGCGTCCGGAGTTTAGTCACACTTTGAATATACTACGGAAAGTGTTTGTTATATCTGTTCTGTAAGTGCAAGAATGAACTGTTGATCCTGCCAGAAATCCAGCGCTTTCCTGTGTCCTGTACACTCTGCAGGGTTATCTCCATCACTGTTATCAGCCCTGTCCAGTTGACCTCTGTGAATTAATGAGCGCCCAACCCTATTATGTTATAGAGATGAGGAGAGGGGGAGGTGTTTTGTAGTCCTAGCACACTTTCTAGTCCTAGGGCAGGGATCTCTAAACTATGGGCCGCTGCAGGATTTTATCCAATACTAGTTGATTACTACACTATTCACAATCTATTGACTTTTGCCTAGCGGACACCTAGGGAGTTGAATGCAGGAATCAACCGGCATGCTGGGCAAATTCTATTACTTCCTCATAAATTGTCACTGAAAAGTAGCAATAAGGCAAAAAAATGAGTTAGTGTACTCTTCTAAAAAATATGGTGAGTGAGGATGAAGTAAACTGTAGCCATTTCAGGGATATTGTCAGATGTGGAAATCTCAAAATTACAACCATTGCCTTTATGAGCAGAATAAAAAAATCTGTATTTGGCCATCAATAATGCTGCAAAACGGGTTATACACTGAAAACTTAAAGGCTTATTACACATTTGGCGTCAAATTATTAAATGCACCCATATTACAAAAAGAAAAGCACATTTAATAATTTTTTACATTGGAGCCTGCATCAGTGATTAGTGGATCACAGGTACAGTGCACAAGCTCCTGCAGACTATTTCCCTAGTCCCAGGTCTGTATGGAGCTACGGATCTTTGGCTATGAAACTGGAGGAGATAGACAATGGGTGATGGTGGAGGGAAGAGGGGTGATGGGGGGGAAGGGCAGTAAAAGTAGGAAGTTGAACTGTGGTTTTACCACCCCCTGGCCACCCACATAACCAAGGTCATGCATCTGCTGTGCAAATGCTGTGGCCGTGGCAAAAATTAAATAGCAGTCGCATTTGGAAGGTAGTACCATTGCCAAATGCAAATCATTTAGGTGGTTAGGACCACAACACAACCACCTTGCAGGTGGTGAGGAGGCGACATATCACCTCTGCCATCTGTCAAATTCCTCTGAACAGTGATCCACTGTGGATCGCTTTCCAGAGGAGCGGCAAGCACTGCCACATATATGAACGAGCCCTAAGAGTGCGGTGATGTCAACATGCTAATGCTCTCTTTAAGAACTACAAATCTCTTTTTGCCACTGCAAATGAGACTTGACCCCTGTTCACAAAGCCATGCCAATGGGTCTGTGAATGGATGATGCGGCTGTGCAAATGGAGCCACATACTGCCACACCAAATACAAAATCAACAGAAGTGCCCCACAAATTAAGGTGGGGAGGTGGATGGTTGAGGGGGGGGGGGTATTCACAATGGCACCATGTTTTATGTCACACCCTAAATATAGGTGCAACATAAAACAATATAAGAAAGATTAAAATAGTCTTTAAGGGTCTCCATGCACATTACAATTTGCCTATAGAATGTTATATTGTTTCACCAAATGATTCACCAAATCATAATGATTCACAATGTAATGTGAGCACCTCCCTAATCTGACCAACCAGTTTCTATTTGGTCATGCAGAGCCTAGTACTAGACCTCTCACTCCACAACAAAAACTCCTCCATCTAGTGTTTTGTATGACCTCCATGATTTGTACGGACAGCACCAAGTCTTCTAGGCATGGAATGAACAAGTTGACGACATACTGCAACATCTATCTTTTTCCATTCTTCAAGAACAACCTCTTTTAGAGCCTGGATGCTCTATGGAGAGTGATGTTTAGCTTGTCTCTTCAGAATTTCCCATAAGTGTTCGATTGGGTTCAGATCTGGAGCATACTTGACCACTTTCACCCTGTTCTTCTTCAGAAATGCAACAGTGGCCTTAGATATGTGTTCTAGATCATTGTCTTGTTGGAAAAGTGCATGACGATCAAGGACATGGAGTGATGGAAGCATCTTCTCTTTCAATGTAGAGCAGTACATCTTTGAATTCATGATACCATCAATGAACTGAAGCTCCCCGACACCAGCAGCACTCATGCGACCCCACAGAAGGACACTACCACCACCATGTTTCACTGTAGGCACCATGCATTTTTTCTGTGCTCCTCACCTTTGCGACACCATACAGTTTTGCAGCCATCAGTTCCAAAAAGATTTCTCTTGTTCTCATCACTCCAGAGTACAGACTCCCAGTAGTCTTCTTCTTTTTCAGCATGAGCCCTGGCAAATTCTAGGCAGACTTGTTGTGCATGGGCTTCAGGAGAGGCTTCCTCTGTGGATGACACCCATGCATGCCATTCCTCTGCAGTGTACGCTGTATTGTGTCATGGAAAACAATCACCTCAGTTTGGCTTTCTACTTCTTTAGCTAACTGCAGTGAACTTGCATGGCAAATTTCTTCAAACCTTCTCATCAGATGACGCTCCTGTCGAAGTGTTAACTTCCGTGGACGGCCTGGACGTCTCTGTGGGATGGTTGCAGACTTGCAGTTCCATCTTTGTTAAATTTTTATATCACTTTTGCTACAGTATTCTGACTGATAAGTAAAGCTTTTTCTCAGGCCTTGTGACATTTCTCTTCCATGTGGTGCCATTGCTGACAGCATGAAATGAGAAGGGATTTTTTTTGTTAAGTAACGTCCTTTTATAATCAACTGTCTGCTGGACACCTGTCTAATGAATAATTATTCTCACCTGGAGTTGAATTCTTGTTAATTAGGATTTTGCTGTCTAAAATTTAGCTGTGCTCCTAAGACTTTCATTGGGGTGTATTCATTTTTGCAACATAGTCTTGAATGAATTTGTTAGGAAAAATACTGTTTCGTGTGTGCAAATTAAATCTTGTTTGCAAGCAATGGCCCGGGGGCCAGTGTGGGAGTTTTTTTAGTAGGATAGTGTCCCATAGAAAATGTTGGTTCTGAAAGGAAAGGTTTTTTGACAAATCACTTGGGTGTACTCATTTATGCCGGCTGAGCACTGTATGTCTACACATACATACATATATATATATATTGTCTACAAGACTCTTCCTATGGCAATTTTGGGTAGACTGAACCTATAATAGAAATATAAAAAAGTTTAATTAAAAAAAAACAGTTGCAGTTGGCAAGTACGGGTTCATTTTGATGCCTACCACACATATTGAGACACTATTTCTTCATGTATTCGATTGGTACCTACAACCTTTTTGTTGACATTTTTTACACACTCTTCATACAATTGATGAGAAACGATTTATTTTGGGACCTGCTGGTTGAGGTTTCTAAGTTGAAAACGATCCATTTCCGTTGGGCAAGACATTTTGGATGCAATTTTATCTCTTTGGGCAATCCAATAATCATTTTGATGCATGTGTGGCCATGGTAAGCTCATTTTATTTGTTTAAGTCTAGCTGTGTTTAAGGATATGGGATAAGAACCGTTTTCTTGACATCAATTTAACAAAATGGTTGGGGAGGCACTATACCATTAGTTGGTGCATTACATTGGACAACCTAGAGCTAAGACTGTTCCAGCAACATTGGTTGAAAAGTAGAGAACAGATGTGACAACTCAGTCTGTTGATGGCACTGTATGTGGAGCAGATGCTGCAGGGGCTCAGTACTGAGTGAAAGTATTTGGATTTCATGGCCGTTTTTACTGTGCTAATGATCCTCGCTTCCAGCACATACTGTACCTAATTGTCCTTGCAAATATTCCAAGAGCAGTTGGCTATATGAAATATTAATGAGTAACATTCCAGGAGTCTACACTTACAGTTTATATCAGGTGAATTAGGGTTTAAAGCGTATCTCCAGCCACAATTTTACTTTTGATTAAAGTGTGTAAGGGCTAGAACCTCTGATGGGTTCTTACTGCTGGAGGAAGTGGGGGAAACTGGGAGACAACAATAAATAAACCTTTTTTTAGTAGTTTAGGGAAAAGATAGAAGCCATGTCAGCTTTTCATTGCTTACAATCCAATGAGAATAGAGCTCTGGATATAGCAGATTTCATAGCCTTGTCCATTATCATGTCATCTATAATACCCAGTATACAAACCTTGGGATCTAAGGGGGTGTTTAGTTGTAAGATACTATTCAGTTTGGTAAAAATAGAATAACAGTATCTCTGCAATTTTGGGCATCTCCAAAGAATATGGGTAAGTTCATCATGGTCTTTCCAACATCCGCCATTAGGCTCATCACGTGTATCCATTTTACACAATTTCCTTGGCTTATAATGTGCCCTCAGTATAATACAGGGTTGGGACATCCGTTGGGTCACATTAAGTGAACATTGGATGACTGAATTCAGAACGCATTCTTACTGTTCACCAGTAATGGGTTCTACATCTCTCTCCCATCTATGTACAACTTTATAGGGAAAAACTTTGAGAAAATCCAATAGGGGCATAATATAACAATCAGATATAAGGCCTGTGATGGATGTAGTGTTTTACATGAGATTACCAAAAGAAGAAGAACTATTATACCAGATAGTTTTGTTCCCCTGAGCCTGTATGGTATGGTGTAGTTGAATATAGTAAGAACACATAGAATGCAGTATACTTGTAAGCAGGTTAGAATTAGCTAGTTAGGTACTGACAGGAGGGTTGGGGTTAACTTAGTTACCAGCTTCTTCATTTAATGGGATCTTTGGGTCTGACCCACTGCTCCTGAGGAGATAAAAAGGAACAGTGGTTCGGAGCTGAGAGTCCCTGGGGGTGGGGATCTTGTTTCAGGTCCATCAGCCCTGAAGATGTGAGAGCCACACACCTAGGGGTCTCCCCCGAAGATACCAGCCACAGGAGCCTTCCACCCATGGACCGCTGTAGACACAGACTCTACCTTTGAAGGTACGCTGGGGCAGCACATAGCCTGATTAGGAGCAGGAGAGTAGGGACTTGGGAAGAAGAACTGTTCTGTTGTTGGACTTTGTACTGTTTTGCACTTTATTCACTAAAGCATTGAAACTTTGCCTTCTGTTTGATCTGAAGTAATTTAAAGGAGCATAATGCAAGTAATCGGCACATTGTTACAGTTTTGGATCACTAACATATTGAGGTATGAAGAGTCTGCATGTTAGGAGTCATCCTAGTGCTAGCTATACAGTTATATATGGTTGTAGCAACCAATGGGAGGTGTAATCAGCAAGCAGCCTGTTGGAAATGTGTATCTTTTATGGGTGGAATTGCCTCTAGTCTTGAGAGAAATGTTGGCACTCCCTACACCGCATTCTGCTTCCCTTAGCAACTGGAGTGGATCTGCATTGCAGAGGTCCCCACCATGTACGAAGGTTCAAAGAATTGAAGTAAAGTGCACAATGGAGCTCACGCTATGTGCACAGCAGGGTTTCATGCTGCTACCAGGACCAATAGTGGAAAACACTGGACAGGTGGCTATTGTCAGTGTTCGGCACGGACTGCCTAATTGCAAGCTACAGTGGGAAGATGTACATTTACACAGGGACACGAGGGTAAATGGAGAACAATTGTTGTGCAAGTGTACATGGTGTTCGTCCATCTCTGAGAGTGGAGGTCTTCCTTAAGGTTGAGTATTTCACCACGAAGGCTTCAGCCTTGTCCCAGGACATTGGTGAAACAGCACAAGAGTAAAGGTACCCTATATGTGAGAAGTAGAGTGACCTTGTCATAGGTGCCCAGTGTAGCCCAGAAGAATCTACCCCGGGGTGGACCTCCTATGTGACCCACACTTGGCACTAGGAGGGGAACATGGAGGAGGTACCAACCGCCTGCACACACAGACTAAACTGGTCTTGTAACACTGGGAAGGGTTCCATTTACAAATACATAGGTGGGTAACCCAAAAGGCCCTCCATTTTAAAGCACATTTTAGTAAAGCCAAAAAAATGCTGCTCCAGATGTGTGAGCGACTCTCATATGCTGTGAACCCAGGATGCTGCACAGCTCATCTGTGCAATTCAGTAACATGCACAATTTGCATCACAGGTATGACAGGAACATCAAAAAGGTGATGCATTTTATTTCAGCGCTTACTCAAACATCATATACACATACAGCACATGCTGTATGTGTATATGAGGTTTGAATAAGCGCTGAATTTAGTGCAAATGCGTCACCTTTTTGATGTTTCTGTCATACCTGTGATGTCATTTTAATGCTTCAGTAAAGATACCAAGGAGTGCAGCAATATTCCGGATTTGTGCATGTTACTAAAGCATTTTTTAGTTTAACAAGTTCTGTTTGTGACGTTTACCCATAAAGGGGAGTAGCATGTGAACCCACAGCTCTACTTTAAAGATTCAGTTTGCAGAGAACAACTTGGGTCAAGAAGCCAGATTTTACAGTACAAACTTTGGAGGATCATATCTCAAACCTAGAGATGGTGAAGATGTCTAGACGCACCTGAGACTTCAGCAGGAACATTCAGACAATAGATCTCAGAGGAGATGTATTTTGATACAAGGGTAGATACAGTATTTTCGTAAGTGAATGGTGTTTGATAGCGGCCAATCCGCCTTCTTATTACTGGTGGATCAGGACTCACTGCTTCCTTTTTTTACTGACTGGTAACCCAAAGTGCTGCATGCTACACAGAGAATGGACTTTAATGGGTCATGTGTGGGAACCCCATAATAGAATTAATTTTTCTTACCAATGACTGTTTGCCCAGAAAAAAACTGGAGCTTACATTTTGGTTTTGTTCAAGAATTAAGGGCTCTTTTCAAATGGACATGACAGTGTATTAATAGAAAGATTGTCCATCGGTCAGATTGCACATGCATTGCCAGAGATGTTTAATCAAAATGGCGAGCCTTACGGTGCATTAACGTTATCCTGACATTAATAAACTCCATGAGCCTGATACATCAGGAACTCATCTTTACAGCAAGACAAGACATACTACGACAAAGGATGGGGTAGGTTCTCCAACCACATATGATCCAGGTGCCTTCAGGACAAAGAGAAAGAGATTTCCTTTTTCCTGGGGTCTTTGTAATGACTTCTGGGCCTCCAAGCATGGGAGCAACATCGTTAAATAGATCTATTACAAGGATGGCATTAAGCACTTAATAGACTCACGGGTCAGCTATGGAGACCTACATAGAATCCACTTAGTCACAAAAGCCTTGACGGCCGTGTACAAAACATGTCAGTGTAATGGCACAGTTAAGGAGGGTGATGTTCCTCTTAAGATTAAAGTAAGGATATGTTAGATGGACTAATAGCCACTTGAGAAGATACTAGAGGCCGTGCACACAGCTCCAAGGTTTGAAGTCTTCATGATAAAAGGTGCGAGGAGTGACATGGATCTTCTACTTGTGCCACTTGAAAAACGACTCAATACTTCAGAACTGAGAAAAAGCAAACAGGAGTGGTGTGTCTTCCATCATTAATGTAATCTTGTAAGGCAACAGAGTCCTGAAGTATTAAACAAAAGAGCCCATGCTTAGGCTTTTCAGGGCAACCTATTGTCCAGGACGTGTGGCCTTTTAACTCATAGCAGCTTTGTCTTCCCTTTTTTTCTCCTCGGAGGGGCCGGTGTACACTCAAGTGTCCATGTCTATGAAAGACATCCAAGAGTGCTAACCACTTGATGGATCCTTTCAGAGATGTCATCTCCCCTAATGGTGCTTTTTAGGTGTGAAGGGTGGGGTGGGTGACTGTATTGTACAGCTTGTGGATGGGAGGGGAGGGGGGGGGTCACCAGGAGCTGAAAAATATAATCAAGTAAACAACAGGTTCCCAGTCATTGAAGCTTTCAAAGATTTCATTAATCAACAATCGTCAATAGAGAAATATTATGACATCTATATTAATTATCCATTTAACAGTTATAAACATGCTTCTTTACTCTTGTAGTTTGAGGTGAAGAGCCCTACAAATACACTCCTGTGGTCCCTAATGTAAGAGTTATTTTCTGCAAAATGTTACACTAGTCAAATTTAAATTTGGATATAATTTTTAGGAAACATTTAATTGCCAAGCTGCACCATATTCTTACAGTGCCTTTGGTTGGGACTGAAGGCTCTTTTCAAATGATTCTTTCCTGTGCAACATCCCTCTTAGGCTTCAAAATGTGTGGCTGAGGTAGGCTCAGAGATGCAGGAGTTAGCAAACACCATTGCTTGTAAATTAAAGGGCTCAGACTGAGTATTATTCATACTGACATCTACAGATTTGTATTGAGGGAGTACCTACTTGAACAACTGAAAAATTATGTTGTGTTTGCATTATTTAACATCTTTTATTGTAAAATGGTATGAACCTCCAGGTGGTATTTCATTTTATCTGACCACTGGGTCTCAGTACAATAGCCACAAAACACTCTATCACAGTCTTTCTCAATCTTTTTAATATGGATGAACCCTTGAAACAATGTTCCAGTCTCAGGGAACTGAACTGTATCTACAGCTCACATTTTTTATGTGAAAGTGTGTGGATCTATAAATTCATATTTTGTATCATATTCATGATTTGTGGAAATTTAGTATTTACAAAAAAATTCAGGATTGCTCCATTCCTTAATGTTTGCGGTGAATGCCAGTAAGCAAGTCCCTGGTTGGCCACCACCAACGACCATGCCTGCTCAGGGCACCTCCCTTCATCTTCCTGAGACAGGAACGATATGGGGTATCAAACACCTGTATTATGGAGGAATTCCGCCATCCTGGCTACTCGCATACTCCTGGCCTAAGGCCCACTTCTTCAAATAAACAACTGTTCACACGGTCAGCTTTATTAGATGCTTTACTGAAGAATGTGGAGATAGCATGAGTTATACAAAGCAGCTCCAACATTCTCTTCCACCTTTGTCCATAAAATTCGGTAATTCTTACAACAATTCAGGGCAGTGGTGGTAGGGTTGTCACCTCATATCTTTAAAGTCGAACACATATTAATTACATGAGTTCTGTGGCTGATGGGGTGGTAATTACACTCAGTGTGTTATCTGCATTAAATTAGCCTCAGAACCTGTGTCATTAATATGTGTTCATTTTTAAAGAGATGAGGTGGTAACCCTAAGTATCAGAACTACCAAGGTCGCAAAGGTCAGGCTTGCAAGCAGGCCCTGGTGTTCTCCCGAATAAAAAAGCATAAGCAAATGAATACTGAAACATCTGCGCTGGACAATGAGCTCCACAATGTCAGCAACCCCTCATGGAGTGCTTTTTGGGAATGCAAGCCTTGCTGCCCTCAATGGACCAGGGTTTTTGGCTCTGAGGAAGAGGTTCTGCCTTGAAACGCATCAGCCATTTGGAGGCCTACAGTCCTCCAACAGTCACCATCTAGGGAGATTGGACTATGCTGTTTTTTTTGTGATGTGCCTTTGATTTTATTCCTTTTTGAGTATACTACTTTTTATTCAATAAATCTCATTTTTAGAAGGTAATGCACTAGGCCCGTGCACCCTCTGTTTGTTTCTTTGCACACACCTGGTGTTCCGCCACCATGGGGGGCCCAAAACGCAGGAAGGGGGGCCTGTTGAAAAACACGTGAAAGGGTCCCACTGTGGGAATGTAATAAAGGGCCGTGCGATTGGAGTAAAGGGCCCCAGGCTTGGAGGGAAGGGCCTGGGGACCAGAGGAAAGGAACCCAAAAACCAGTGGCAAGGGCCCCACTCAGGTTTCTTGCACTGGAGCCCTGTAGGTTCTAGTTATTCCCTGATTCAGGGAGTACCATTCAGCTTTACTAAAGGTCTTAACAGAATTCCTTAGCCCAGGTTCTCTTCTCTAAGATAACCTCAGGGTCTACCCCAGAGGGGAATTTCTCTAAGGCAGGCCAATAGATTATGCAATTTTCTTTCCTTCCAATCGTTGCTTGATTCCCCCATCAACACAGTCTGGGTCAATGGGGGAATCACTCCTACAGCCCTACTGTGTTCAGCTGGCAGGAAGTTTTTGTGTTCTTGGCTATAGCCATATGCACTAATTGTTTGGAAAAAACCCACAGGCTGGTTGTACACAAGTCAATCAATAGAGTGACTTGTATACATCCAGGGTGCCCATATATGGATCAAAATTCAGCCGGTCCCTGTTGAACTGGCCAGATTTCAATCCATGTATGGCCAGTTTAAGTCCCCTATGCCTCACATGCTATCAGTATCAGACAACTACTACCCTCTGCCTACATACTGGACTGTTGAATAAGAAAGCCTAGCACTAGATGTGGACTTGTTGACTTCTTCTGCAGATTGATGGTAGATGGCCCTTCTTTCTCTACAGGGGTGAAAGGTGTGTCTGTCCTCTGAGTCATCTAGCTGCATAGATATCTAATCTGAAATCCTTAAAGAGCAGCACAGTGGCTAAATGGTTGGCACTTCCACCTAGCAGTACTAGGGTCGTTGGTTCGAATCCCAACCATGGCACCACCTGCCTGGAGTTTGCATGTTCTCCCTGTGCCTGTGTGGGTTTCCTCCGGGTACTCTGGTTTCCTCCCACACTCCAAAGACATGCTGGTAGGTAAATTGGCTCCTGTCTAAATTGGCCATAGTATGTGTATGTATGAAAGTGAGTTAGGGACCTTAGATTGTACGCCCCTTGAGGGTTAGGGACTGATGTGAATGTACAATATATAAGTAAAGCGCTGCGTAAAATTGACAGCGCTATATAAGTACCTGAAATAAATAAATAAATAAACTTCATTATCTGAAATCCCAGAAAGTCAGACTTACACTCTCCACCTTGTAGTTTGCCCTATGAAACATTTATAAGCAATATTTTTTTAAATAACTAAGTAAAAATAATAGTAAAAAATAATGTACTGTAAATACTGAATATAATAGATCAACAAAGAAATATGTAGAAAATAAAAACCTAGAAAATTCTATACATTTTGTTTAATCCAAAACGTCTATCTTATGTAAAAAGTGACTTTTGTTTTCAATGGGAATATGACAGTGTGAGCTCATACCTGGGTCCCCTCCTCTTCTGTAACCACTGTCATTGCGAAGTACAGTGTGCCCTGACCTGGCCCTGCCCCATCTTCCATTAGAAGCTTTCTGAGTTCATCACTTCTCTGATCTTTGATCCTAATATTCTCATAGGAGGATGTACAACGATGTACAAAAAGAAAGGAAAAAGTGGTAACATGTTGTTAATGTCGCAACGGCACCTTTATTTTTGCCACCAATTTCTTTTTTTTCCTACTTCCATATCCTTGCACCTATTTTTTTTAATCCCCTCTATTGACAAAAAAACCCATGAAATCCATTTCTGCAATACATGTACATTTTCCTAGTTTTTTTCCCTTTAAAGACCCTGCCAGAAATGCATTTAGCTCCTAATATCCTTGTGTGGCTGATAACACAGTGCCCCTTCTGACTGTGTTTGCAAAAAAAATGGTGTCCACCCTGCCCAGTTGTCTTTTGGTAAACTACAGAAACCCTTCCCTCCCTCCTCATACAATATAAGGGGAAATTATTTTCTAGTTCAAGATAAAAACTGAGAGGGCTGATTAGACTCCTTGAGATACCACAGCGAGAATAAACAGGACACAGATTTGCTCTTAATTTTTGGGTAGTTTTTGTACTTATCAAACAGATGTAACAATATGCTTTCATCTGTATATTTAACAGACCAAGCATTTAAAGGGTCATGCTGGTGGCAATATCAAATCTAGCAAAAACAAAAATGCTAAAGGTGAACTCCAGCCTTCCAGTTTTGCAGGCTCCTCTCTTGTACCCATAATAATTAGTCTGATTTTACTGCACACTGTGAGCTTTTCACAGCGTGCATTAGAAGCTGAAGTAAGTATGAAAGATCCTGCCTCATTTCCTGAGTGGGGACATCCAGCATCATCTAGGCTTTCCTCCACAGCCTGACTGTCCTTGCCCATCCCTTTCTTTCAATCGATTTCTGTTCTTTCCATTATGGAGGCTCAGCATCACATGTGGGTGTTGCCTGGAGCAGTGGGCCAATGTAGCCTGTCTAGAAGCATATACACACCTCCAAACTTGCATCCGCCCTAGAAGGCATTGTAATTAGGGACACACCGATACCGGTACCAAATATTTTCATGAAAATACTCCCGATACTTTAACCGATGCTTTGCATTAATGGACGCAAATTGAACCACAAAGATTAGCATGCGTTTTGAATAAGAATGCGATTCCTGTCCAAATTGCATGCGGTTTCCTCACTGGTCCTGTGTGAACCTAGGTTTGTCATAGCCTGAGTTCACACAGGAGCGGTGCAGGAAACTTCCCTGTAGGCATCCCATGCTGAGTGTCAGTGGTAGGAGAGGAGAGAAAGCGGCAGGGATTTGCTGCTTTCTTTCCTCTCTTTGCAGCGATGACAGTTCGGGTTAGACTTCATCTGATTGGTCATCAGAAATCACATTTCTGTTCAAATCGCATGCTATTCTCTGTGTCCATTAACACAAATCACAACGCAAATTACTGGTACTTGGTATCGGCAAGTATTTGTCCGAAAGTATTCGGACTCAAATTCGCCAATATAAAAAATGGTATCGGTACATCCCTAATTGTAATATTTGCATACCTCTCCCCAAGAGGCCACCTACTGCTTGTATCAGGGTTGGGGATCAGCTTGGGTTTGGTCCGAATCCATGTTTCGCCAAACCTGAAAGGCAACTCTCAATACCAAGCCAATAACCTGTGGATGGGGGATTCGGCAATGACCTAATATGGCCACATGATCATTTTAGGTCAATGTCATATGGCTATATTAGGTCAATGATGTCACGAGCATCCTCACCCTTTGTGTATGTGAAGCTGCGGTGCCTACAGCTCATTAGACTGTGACTGACAGTTGCAATCCAGGCTTGACCAAACCCAGGATTTGACCGAAACCCAGTCCCATCCTTGTCAGGGCTGAGAGTTCTTGAGAGGAGTACTAAGCAGATCGCTGTGAGGTTTTCAGGAAGCTAAGTACAGCACCCTGATGGCTCCTCCCACCAGCCAGATGACATCACTGGGTCTAAACTAACGTAATAACAAAGCATTTATTTAAAAATGTCATTAGTATACTGTTGAGATGGGAAGGCAGAAACCAAAGAAGGCAAAATACAAGCAGATTAAACTTCAGTTTAAACCCCTTTTATAATAACTGCTAAAGAGTATTACATTACTGACCATAGCTATAATGCACACATAAAGGCTCATTGCAGCTGTAATGTATAATAGCTAAACATATTTGTTCAAACCTATTATTTTTTATTTTATTAACCACTTGCCGCCCAGCCACTGTAGATATACGGTGGCAGGGCGGCACTCGCAGGCAAAACCACGTTTTAAAACGTGTGTTTTGTAAACAAATAGGGGGCGCGCGCGAGGCAATCACCGCCACAGATGTGAGTCGCCGGGTCACAGCCGGTCCTTAGCGGCTATGTCCCGGCGATCGGCGGCAAACAGTGACAGACAGCACAGCTGCAGTAGCTGTGCTGTCTGTCACTTCCCTGTCAGCTCGAGGATGAGCTGATCGAGAAAGAACAGTTTCTCTTTCTCGATCAGCCTTGTCCCGCCCAGTACACATCCCGCCCCTAGTAAAACACTCCCCTCACTCCTATAACCCTTCCCTGCAAAATAAAGTTAACCCTTCCTCCCCATTGCCATTAGTACAGTGTCAGTGTTTTTTTTTTTGCACTGATCACTGTATTAGTGTTTTTGGGGATGTCAGTGACCCCAAGTCAGTACCCCCCAATGTCAGAATGTCCGCCATAAGTCGCTGGTCGCTGCCATAAGCCCTGATCGCCGCCATAATTCGCTGATCGCCGCCATTATTGGTATAAAAAAAAAACTAAAAATCCCAGTATCTTTCCTGCCATTTGTAAACGCTATAACTTTCACGTAAACCAATTAATTTACACGTATTGGGTTTTTTTTTAGCAAAGACATGTCGCAGAATGCATTTTGGCAGAAATTTATGACTAAATTTGATTTTTGCATTTTTTTTTTACTGGACATGTTTTATAGCAAAAAGTCCAAAAAATTGTTTTTTTTTCCTCAAAATTGTCAGACTTTTTTTTTTATAGCGCAAAAAATAAAAACCGCACAGGCGATCAAATACCACCGAAAGAAAGCTCAATTTGTGGGAAAAAAAGGATGTAAATTTCATTTATGTACCGTATTGCATGACCGCGCAATTGTCCGTTAAACTAGCGCAGCGCTGTATAGCAGAAAAATGGCGTAAATTGCAGTATCTATACCATAGTTTGTAGACGCTATAACTACCACACAAAGCAATCAATATACACTTATTGGGATTTTTTTTACCAAAAACATGGAGCAGAATACATTTTGGCCTAAATTTATAACTAACTTTGAGTTTACTATATATTTTTTATAGCTGAAAGTAAAAAATATTGTTTTTCTTCAAAATTTTTGGCCTTTTTTTGTTTATAGCGTGAAAAATAAAAAGCGCACAGGTGATCAAATTACACCGAAAGAAAGCTCTATTTGGGTAAAAAAAAGGACGTAAATTTCGTTTGGGTGCAGCATTGCATGACCGTGCAATTATCAGTTGAATTAGTGCAGCGCCGAGTAGCAAAAAGAGGCCTGGTCATTAAGGGGGGTAAATCCTCTGGAGCTCAAGTGGTTAATTTTTTTATTTTATTTATTTGTATTAATTTTTTTATTAATATTTTCAATTAATCAGTGTATATTTTTCAGTTGCGCTTCTTATTTTACCTACATTGTGTAATTCTTTCTCATTGGTTGACACAGATATTAGGGCATGGCACATTGTTAGTCGCATAATTAAAAATATTGCCTGATCATGGGATTTTATGTATGTGAGATTATGCACGGATGATAAGCGATTTGTTTTGCTTTATAGAAAGCAAGGTCAAGGGCCATGAGTCTTGTTTACCGATATAGGAAATGCAGTGCTGTTTATATGGAGGAGACGTTATTTATTGTTTCCGTTTTCATGTTTTCCGTATTTGTAACAACCAGGGGCAGACTGACAACTCATGGGGCCCCCGGGCAATAAGGAATCATGGGGCCCCTGTGTCCTTGCCCAAACTCCAAAAAGCCTATGAAAAAGGTACCAGGGGCATCTCATGGGGCCCCCTACTGACCCCAGCCCCTCGGGCAGTGCCCGAGTTTCCAAATGGTCAGTCCGCCCCTGGTAACAACCCATGGGCCTTGATATGAGCAAAGTAGGCAAACTTTTTTAATGGCTATGCTTATGCAAAGTAACAAGCAAATCATTTTAAAATCAGATACTTTCAGGTGCATCAAGTCTTCTATTTAATTGAGTAGAAAAGCCTGTTCCCTGCCAGCAGCTGCAGTTTGGAACCATTGCTCTCTGTGTGGATGCAGTGGTCTGTCTGCAGAGATCTGACACACCCCTACTGAGTCAGACCTTTAGCTCTGCAATCAGCAAAGCTCAATCTCCCTACTGACTGGAGAACTCTAGCTAGGATTTAGGGCTCAAGTACACGGGGCGTTTGGAAAACTCTTCTGAACGATGGAAACTGACTGCTGGAAAATGTAGGTTAAAAAACGTCAGTTTAACCGCGTTTGCATACCGCATTTATGTGCATTTGCATTTGGAAGCGTTTTTAAAAGATAACCTCAGGAGACCTTCTAAAATTGTAAAAATTAACTATTTCAGATATTTTGAGAGGAACAGAGAGAGCAGAAGCAGAGAGATCAGTATGTGTTGAGATTACCATCTTTTCTGGTTGTATTCACTATGGATCCCATCATGAGCATAATGCGGCACGTTTTACCATTTTTTCCTTCACGCGAAACCTGAAAATAACTGCGCTGGTGTACCGGATCCATTTGAATACATGGAAAAGGCCTTGCATGCATTTCTGATGATGAAAAAAGGCTCTGCACAGCATCTGGACATGGAACAGTTAAAAAACGCTTCTAAACGCAAACGCTTATAAATGAGGTTTACCGCGTTTACAAGCATATGGCATTTGAATCGCCAGTAAAATCTACTCCTGTAAACTCAACTGCCTGTAAACGACTGTAAATGACTATGTGTACATGGACACATAGGAAAACATTAGGGAGAGTTCAGGGGCTGCTGAAAAAAACGCTGAACAGCTCCTGAACGTCAGTTTAGGAGCTGCAGTGTACATAAGCCCTTAAGAAGAGTCACATCAATCTTCTGTCAAACCCTTTCTCTTTGTGTGGAAGCAGTGGCCTATCTGCAGAGGTCCAGCATGCTCCCTGCTGAGTCAGACCCATAGTTCTGAAATTAGCGATGCTCATGCTCCCTGCTGATTAAAGAACTCTAGCTCAGACTAAATGAAGGGTTCTGTAAAACCCTTGCTCTCTGTGTGGAAGCAGTGGTCTATCTGCAGAAGTCCAACACGTCCCTGCTAAGTCAGACCTATATCTCTGCAATCAACAAAGCTCATACTCCCTACTTATTGGAGCACTCTAGCTTAGATTTAGGAAGTGGCATGTCAATCCTCTGTCAAACTCATGCTCTCTGTGTGGAAGAAGTGGTCAATCTACAGAGGTCCAACATGCTCTATGCTGAATCAGGCCTATAGCTCTGAATTTAGCAACACTCATGCTCCCTGCTGATTGGAGAGCTCTAGTTCAGACTAAAGAGGGGTTGTGTTCAACCCTTGCTCTCTGTGTGGAAGCAGTGGTCTGTCTGCAGAGGTCCAACATGCTTTATGCTGAATCAGGCCTATAGCTCTGAATTTAGGAACACTCATGCTCCCTGCTGATTGGTGAGCTCTAGTTCAGACTAAAGAGGGGTTGTGTTCAACCCTTGCTCTCTGTGTGGAAGCAGTGGTCTGTCTGCAGAGGTCCAACATGCTCTATGCTGAATCAGGCCCATAGCTCTGAATTTAGCAACACTCATGCTCACTGCTTATTGGAGAGCTCTAGTTCAGACTAAAGAGGGGTTGTGTTTAACCCTTGCTCTCTGTGTGGAAGCAGTGGTCTGTCTGCAGAGGTTTGCCATGCTTCCTGCTCAATCAGATTTATAGCTCTAAAATTAGCAACACTCATGCTCCCTGCTGTTTGGAGAGCTTTAGCTCACACTAATCAGGGGTCATATCAATCCTCTGTCAAACCTTTGCTCTTTGTGTAGAAGCAGTGGTCTATCTGCAGAGGTCTGCCATGTGCCCTGCTGAATCAGAACTATAGCTCTGCAATCAACAAAGCTGGTCGGAGGGCTCTAGCTGTGACTTAGGAGGGGTTGTGTCAGACTTCTACAGAGACACCACTGCTTCCACATAGACAGTAAGGGTCCCACTCTACAGCTGCTGGCAGGAGAGAGGTTTTTTTACTCAGGCTGTAGCTGTTTTTCAAAGAAAATAAAGTGAAAGACTTCACACATATTTCGTTTTGATTAGCCTGGAACATATTTAGTTTATTTTTAATTAAAAAATAAATTGGGCTTTAAAAACAAAGCTCGCCTAGGAGAAAAGCTGGGTCTTTCAGTGCTATTTTTTGTGCAAAATCCAAAAAAGATGCAAGGAAAAAAATTGCACGAAATTGCTTGATAAAACAAAATCTGCAATTGATCGCTTCCTCCTTGTGAAATATAAAAAAAAAATTAAAGATAAAGCGTCAATTGCTTGCAGTGCAAGTGATTTGGAGCATGTGATATTGTCCTGCAACCAATCACAGATGAGTTTGCTTCCTTTGCTTGCCATGTGTTCCAATGGTGACTAATCGTTAGCCATATCAGTTGCGACACAAAATCGATCGTATGCTCCAAGCCCAAAACCTGCCATATAGTGCAATTTTGTTGCTCTCATTTTCTTCTCTATTGCATTTAAATCTGGCTTTAAAATATTCATGCTCACATAAATTCTAATAAAAAACCATTAGCAAATTCCATATATGTAAATGATATTTCTTAACAGTCCGAACACATACGGTCCAGCGAAAATCCAGGTTAAATAATGTAGAGATCTAACAAGGAAGAGTGGACAAGTGGACATTCATCAGCGCGGCTGCATTTTAAAAAAAATCGCTCATTTAACTCTACGAGGGCGGAAAAAAGGAGAGCCGGATGGCTCGGAAGCACACAGCTGGCAATGCAGGGTTAAAAAGGTTGTTCTGTGGGGCATTGATTGGGATGTGACAGATGACCTATGTAAAACCACCGAGGTCGAAGGTCAGCAGTCCCTTCTGCCACTGGGATAATGACAGAAGAAGAGCCAGCTTGTTTGAATAAAGGCAGATTCACCATGACACGTATAGTGACCCTTTATACAGACAAGGCCAAACTGCCCAAAGCTTGGACACCCTTCTATGTCAGGTGTCAGTAAATGGACGTTCTTGGCCGAGATTTGCAAAAAGGAACCATCTGTACCGTCATGATACACCTTTATTATTGGACAGTAATCTAACCGCATCTTCTATAGCCAGGCATGGATATGACCTTCAAAATCTATCAAAAAGCAGGATTGGTGGACTTTGGAGCGTTATATACCTAAATATGGCATAAAGGACATTTGCTCCTTCACCAACACCTATTATTATTTTTTCTTACTCGTTTTTTATTCACGTGTATGTCACTTTGTACTTACATGTGTGTTTTTTGGTCACTTGGATTGCAGGGTGTGGGTCTTCAGAACTAACCTAAAATCTAGGGAGAGGATTTGTGGCACTTAGGTTCTGTTCTCTCCTGCCTTGGGAAGTCTCTCCTGGGGAGAGCCCCTCACTTAGTACTCCTTGGTCGGCTTTGGCTGACCATGAGGGGTGGGGCTGCTGGGTCCTTTGGCTAGGTGGACCGAAGTTTACCTTGCCCCTATCAGGAGTCTTGTGCCCCAGGGGGTCAGGAAAGGGTCCTTCCTCTTCAGGAGGAGACCATTTGACACATCCTAAGTGCACTTTTATGTGTGCTCATGTGCACTTTTTTGCTTTACTTTGGTGTTTTGTTTTTACGCATCACACTGTTGGCTTGGAAGAGAAATAAAGGACATTTACTTCAAAATAAAATAGCTAGGATCATGTGATTTTTTTTTTTTATGTCCTTTTAATACACCCTAATCCCCTTGAGTACCTGCATCTGCAAGTCAAGGTCCCATTCATTGCTATTGATGGTCAATACTCAGCTTAAGGGTTGAGGGCCACCATGAGTATGGACCATCATTAGGCTGAACAGGGTTGCAGCATGTGTGCACTAGGTAGAGAACTTGGCTGGGATGTTTTTCTTTTAAAGGCTGTGCACTGCCAGACAGGGCCAAGCAGGCAAAATTCAGGAATGGGTTCTTTAATGTTTAAACATATATCTTGTGAAAGTTATTATTCTTATTATATATTCAAATCAAAAAGTATTGGTTTTAAAATACTTGCTCTATGTCTATATTTGATCATTCTATCTGTACATAGGAGCAGCCATATTTGTTACATATACAGGCTCCACTTCATGTTTAGTAGGGCTGCACAATGACTCTTCTTTATCACTTCTGTCTTGGGTTGGGAGGAAAACCAAAGATCATCCTGATAGAAATTTAGAGGTCAGGCCTGACCCGTTAAAAACTACAGACATTCCCGAGCCATTTGAGCTTATCTGAGCAGGCTTAGGCTGGCCTTACATTATACAATTTTCTTGAGATTTTTGCTTTAGGTTTACCAAAAACCATGTAATATGAGTTCAAACCCAAACAACACTTTCAGTTGTATCCAATTAGACAGGCCCTTGCACTACACAGTTGAAGGTAAATCTAAAGAAAATTGGACAAAAAATTGTAAGAAAATTGTATAGTGTATGGCCAGCCTTAGCTGGAGTTTTTCTTATTTCCCTTGGCGTTGAAAAAAAAAAAAAATCCTGAAATGGAATTTTCTGAAAAGGTGATAAAGAGAAATGTATTTCAGGAAGAATTTTAATCTCACCTGAAATGGTCACAAAAGACACTTGAAAAAAATAACTGGAAGAAGTTTCTAAAATTATGATGAGAAGGAATGATAATAAAGATGATGAGACGAAAAAAAAAATTAGTTAAAAATTTTTTCAAAACTGGTTTAATTACATAGTTAGTCTGGCTGAAAAAAGACAAACATCCATCCATCCAGTTCAACCATTAAAAAAAAACAAAAATAATAATAATCCTATACCCACAGTTGATCCAGAGGAAGGCAAAAAAAAACCCAGCAAAGCATGATCCAGTTTGCTCCTGCAGGGAAAAAAAATTCCTTCCTGATCCCCCGAGAGACAATCGGATATTCCCTGGATCAACTTTACCTATAATTGTTATATTCTGTTTATCCAAGAAAGAATCCAGGACTTTTCTGAAGCAATCCACTGAGCTGGCCAGAACCAACTCTTGAGGGAGTCCATTCTACATTTTCACAGCTCTCACTGTGAAGAAACCTTTCCGTGTTTGGAGAATAAATTTCTTTTCCTCCAGACGTAAAATTAGACGTGATTGATTAGCATTAAACAGTCCTTTAGCAAACCATGTTCGTATTGTTTATATCATTCTAAGATCTAATTTAATGGGGTTTCATTTTTTTATGATCTATTTTTAAACACATTTTTACACAAGTCCAAAAATAGCTTTGAAGAAATCCATATGAGTGAAACTTGGTTTGCTTTGAAGGTTTGCGTTTTTTTTTAAATGTTTTACATTGTCCTGAAACCACTGTAAACTTGAAAATTCACATCAAACATATTTTAGGTAACTATGCTGAATATATATTCTTTAGTGTAATGTCAGTGAACAATATATGCTTCTTTTTCTTGAAGATGTTGACATATTTTGAGAAATTTTGCGTCATACAACACACCTATTTATTACCCCCATACACTCTTTTCTGCGCAAAAAGGAAATGGCAAATATAGTGTAAATATAAAAAACATTATGGTTGACCATGGAGATACTGTATGTTAGCTATGAAAAAAATGTAAATGTATATATCATGTTAAGGGTTGTTTCAAAAACTTAAAAAAATAATCAAAAATAATTCTAGTTCAGGAAGATTACTACTAGCCTTTGGATTTACTAATGAATGCATATCACACCCTTACATACTTATAGTTTGGAAAGTTTGAATTTTAAGTGATACCCATTATTAACCAACTGGCTATTAAAGAGTAAAGCTTTCTATACTCTTTGGATTTCTTCTTCAGGCTTGCTAATTCACGAGGAAGGGACCTAATGGGTCCAGAAAGCTTGAATCCTTTCAGCTTATCTTATTCAATAAAAGGTAAACCTCAAACTTTCTGCATTAATTGATGGTTTACATGGTATAAGACTCTGACTACTGCTATAGATTATATGTATATATTGTTTACACAAAAGAATTTTGAAGTTAAAAACAAATGTACTACACAATATAGGTAAGACTGCAATAACAAAATAAATTAAAAAAAATATATATATTTTTTGAAATAGTGTGTATATACACATATATATATACACACACACACATACATATATATATACATTTTTTTAATAGTGTGTATATATTTTTATATATATATGTGTGTGTGTATATATATATATATATGTGTGTGTGTGTGTGTGTATGTGTGTATATATATATATATAGTATATCTTCACCATGTACAGCACCATGTACAGTAAATAAAATAGTAACAATTAATAAAAATTATGTTACTTTAAAAAAAACAAAGTTATTGGAAAGAAATAACCCTGATAGTAGCATTGATTATTTTTTTTTAATGGTATATATTATTGGATATCCTAACAAATACAGGGAAACAGAGAAAAAGGCCATGCTTATTTTGTTTATTTCCATCCAGAACCTCAATTCCATGACTGATAAATTCAAATCACGGAGTCCAATTTGTCTCCCTGTTTTTTCAATATCTTTCTTCGTTTTATGCTCAGTTTGTCAGAAGACAAATATTTTACTCATCGTTATTTTTATTCATTATCAGCTAGTAATTCTTTCAGCTTTTTTCGTCCCCTCCTGAATCATAGCAATTACTTAATTCTGTTCCTATGTTTTATTCATGAGATAAACTTTGAATATGATGCACACATTCTAGCAGATTTTTTTTTCCAAGTGTCACTCCACTTTGTATAGTTATCCATTCTGCTGTCACTCTGGCCCAAGGAGAACTGTCTTTTATTCCCAGAAGGCCCAGAAATTTAATCAGGGTCCTTTTGAAACTTCCTGTTTCCCCAAGTGACTATCCTGTTTTGTCACTGTGCGCAGAGGGAGACCCCTGGCACACTTATACCCGTAAAGGTCACATTTAGGGGTCATCGTATTTTTGTTTGGGGAAAAAAAAAAAGACATTTGTGGCCAAGGCAGCTGTGAGGTACATAGGCACGCCTAACGCTATGGCAGACTGGGCTAATGCTCAGCACGCGTCTGTCCGGTCATCGAAACCACGCGGCTCTATTCTGGTGCAATGACCTATGACCTGTCTTGGCATTCCTTTCTGTTGCCGTTGCCTGGTACTAAAAAGCAAAAAGCAGTTTGTGGCAAAGGTACAGTACGTGATTATTTGTTGAACTAGTAACAGTTGTGGGAAAAAAAACATGAATGAATTTTAGGATGATTCCACAAAAGAGAATATTTATTGTATCATTGTACAAAAAAAAGCTTAGTTATAAAGAGAATACACAAAAAAAGTATATATATATATATATATATATATATATATATATATATATATATATATACACTCTTTGAGCACACTTTCAACTTTCAGGCCAGCCAGAACATTTTTTTCATAATAACAATATATATATATAGAGAGAGAGAGAGAGAGAGGGAATCTTAAATATTTTTTTTCATATGTCGGCCAACTTAAAAAAGTGTATTGGCTAATTACTGTTTTTATTGTATTGTTTTTGTATATTTTTGTTTACATAAGTAAAACCAGGCACTTATTAATGTAAATGGCTAGAAACTGTAATATATATTTTGCTATATATAACATTATAATTTCTATATTAAATTTTTTCAGTAATTTGCTCTCTATCACTATCACCTCTTCTGTAATATACACAAAAATAAATACTCACACAAATATATAAAAATGTGTGAATCTATATCTGCACGTCACAACACCTATACACATTTTAATATTCCATATGGAGAGTTGTCCATTTCGTATTTTATTTATATTATTTAAAAATTGATTGGCTTACTTCTCAGCCCCAGAATAAAATATATCACACCAATGCACTACTTGTCTTTTCCCTCCCATGTAACCCTCACAGCACGCGCGTTTATAAGTTCCTGCGATCAATTCACAAACAGCGATGCGTAGTTCTACAAATGAGCTAGAAAACTGGGCGTTACTAATGGAAGGAAGGGTATTGCAGAGAATGGAAAAAATAATAAATATCCATTTTATTGTTAAAGAAGATTTCCTCTCCCCTCTGTTTGCCCTGAATTGGAGGTAGAGGGGAGATTCAATCAGACAGAAAGGCGGAAAATTAAACAATGATAGTTAGGCTAATGTACAGCTTCCCATATAAATATGGCGTGAGTCACTGTACTGGAGCTTTGCTTTACAAGGCATGACCAAGGAGGGGAAAGGCAGAGGAGCTGTGGTGGGAAACGGTGTCTGCTATTGATTTCGGCCTACGGTTAGAAGAAAAATGTGCAGCGTGCAGCATAACTTGGGCCGGCCAAGATCTCCAGCCTCAATATATCTATTTGCTGATCAATAGGCCAATACATCAGATGTTGCCATGGAAACTATGAGGGAATTCATGCAGGTCTTTAACCCCTTTATGTACATAAACATGCCGTTCCAATCTCCACTGAGTGAACATGCAAAGGCAACAAGGCTGACAGGAATGGTAGATAAGGTGAAATAGAGGGTTTATGCAGATTTTTATAAAGGAAGGGTGATTCCTGTGTTCATGTTCGGCATTGGACAAAAGGCGCCTTTGTTTAGGACCCCAGGAGCAAAGGTGATATAAGTGAAACAATGCGTACTTTACATGATATATTTTATGCATGATAGATAGATAGATAGATAGATAGATAGATAGATAGATAGATAGATAGATAGATAGATAGTAGTGTTGTTGTTATTATTATTATTATAAATAAGAAGAACAACAATAATAATACTTATAATTTTATATATATATATATATACACACACACACAAAGAGAGAGTGAGAGGCATAATTCAATACATAAGGGTTCCTGAGAAAGCTCCTGAGAGCTTACAATCTAATATATACTATATATAATGCAATATTGGAAAAATAAATATATATGTGTGTGTATATCACATTTATTTATCATATAATAAAATTATATATTGTTATGGAATATTTACCCATATATTAGTATATATTAGTATTATTATTATAAATAATATATATAATTAGTATTATTTTTTAGTATTTATTTGCTTGTTTATTTATTTTTTCCCATATACTGAATACTGTCATAAAATGTATTAACCATGTACATTTGAAGTGGTTGTAAACCTTAGACATGAAATATGAACAAAGCACATCCATCCAAATGTGTACTTGTCTCAGTCCAGAGTTCTAAGTGTCATTTCTGCCTGCTGCTTTATTCCTCTGCTATCATTATAGGTCACCTCTGACAAGTTTTCCTGACACCAAGAGGTAAGAAGGTGACAGGGAATGAGCTCCAGCACACAGTTTGGTTTTGAACGTTTCAGCTCTGTTCCTGTGTGCTGTGCAAAGGGGGTGTGTCCCTTCCCTCCAATCAGCTCTCAGAGCTCTTATCACTGAGCTCTGCAGAGTGTTACTTTAGATCCCTGCCTCCTGCTTTCTGAAAGCTCAGATAAACTGTATACATTCTGGATTTTGAACTGCAGTAGAGAAGGGAAAACTGTGTATAAACAGGTACAACCTGTGTAGGAGAATGGAATCATCTTAACTCTGATACGAATAAATTATGAATTTCTATAGGAAAAATGTGTTGGTTGTATTTTCGTACATCACTTGGCAGTTAATAAGTTTGGATAATTTGTTAGAATTAGGAATTTTACCAATTTTACATGTCCAGCAGGCAGGGCAGTGACTTAATGGTTAGCACTTCCACCCTGCAGCTCTTGGGTCCTTCTTTTGAATCCCAACCTGGACATGTCCTCCCTGTACACGTATGGGCTTCCTACCACACTCCAGTGACCATACTGGTAGGTAAAATGGCAATATTATGGGGCCTTAGATAGGTGTCTTAGGTTATAAGCTCCTTGAGGGTGAATGTGCTATGTATGCTATGTAAACTCTCAGCACTATAACTACCTGTGATTAATAAAGCTAACTAAAACCTGTCTTCTTTTTAAGTCAAATTTATTTTATAATCATTAAACAAATAAATATACATAGTTTTTTATTCACGTTTTTTAATAGGTTAGTACAAACTCCAAGTGGTAACAATTTACCTTTGCTAACAAATACCAACAATTACAGTTAGTTCACGTAATAAATTGAAGAAGGTAAAACTGAAGTAAAAGGAAACCTTGTGTGGGCAGCACAATGGCTAAGTGGTTAGCACGACTGCCTAGCAGCACTAGGGTTGTTAGTTTGAATCCCAACCATGGCCCTGCCTGGAGTTTGCATGTTCTCCCTGTGCCTACGTGGGCTTCTTCCTACACTCCAAAGAAATGCTGGAAGGTTAATTGGCAGTAGTATGTGTATACATGAATATGAGTTAGGGAACTTAGGCTGTAAGCTCCTTGAGGGTTAGGGACTGATCTGAATATGCAATATATATGTAAAGTGCTGGGTGACTTGACAGTATTATAGAAGTACCTGTAATAAATTGTCCTCTTCCAGTTTCCATCTTAAAGGACAGGCTTCCCAAGTGCACTGATATTCAATGAATTAAAGGAGAGGTTAGGGAGTGGGAGCTATTGCACTTGAGGGGTTCTCAAGCCACATTGCCCAGGCATTCATAAATTTCCTTTAACGGGCTATGTTCTCATACGTGTCCTGGTAGGATCGGAAATTGGAATTTACCATTATATTCCAGAATAAAATGGAAGGTGAATATGATTTTTTCCAGGGCATTGCTATAGCCTTTCTGGCAAAAATGTGCATCAGACCTAGAAATATCCTATCAGTGCCAGTTGGAGCCATGTCTACAATATATACATTAGTTGGGTAGTATTTTTGTGGTTTGGTTAGTGTCGCCCTTATTATATCAAAAGTGGGCACCATGTATAGCTAACTTGCTCAAATTGACGCTCTATTTAGTTTCCATTCAACAAGCCTGCTGTTGGGACTAGTGTAACCACTGTAGAAAGGCACTTGGGGCATGGAAAGCCAAAGAAATAGCTAAGCATACATAGCAGGCTTACAGATGACTATATCATTAAAGGGTCGGTCCACCCAAAAATGATACTGTATTTTGGTTAGAAGTGGAGCCTGGTGGGATGAGCCGGTTCCTAACATCTTGTATGTCCGCTATGATCCTTGCCACAATTCCCAACTCTGTCTACCTGTGAGTTTTAGGTGTTCCCATCCACGTTTGTGACTTCCAGTATCTCCTGGTACGTTCTTCACAATATAAAGTAAATAGAATCCATGTGGACAAGTGGGAACTCCTTATAATCACCATAGATGGGGGAACTTAGGTCAGAGATCTCATCAGCAGAGTCCCTCGAAAGATAAAAGAATGACTTAACTCTCTAATACCTACCAAACATTGAAATATCAGCTTTGGGAGGACTGACCCTTTACAACTGATTGAGTTGACAAATCTAATGGATGTAAGTCACTAATAGTCATGATTAGTCATGAGGATAGTTTAGGTATCATGTATATACAGCATTGATACGCTGGATTAAAATCACCAACTCCCACTTGTCAAATATCCACCTGTCTTGCTTGAACACCATCTACTGAATCACCACTTGTGGAATGGATCAATTAGATAAGTAAATGACTCCTCACGTTGGCCTTTGACCCTTGTGCTCCAGGTTGATATTGCACTCTATGTTGACCTGCTGTCCCTTGTTTGTTTTCCATAACTGTAATTGGACTGCAAGCTCACTGGACCAGTGACCTCTCCTTATGTTTTTTTTTTAGCCCTTCTGTTGTCCTTTTCTACTATGTTCTGTTGTGGTCTCATGCTAATCCACAAACAAAGCACACATCTAAAATCAACCATGAGCCTCAGTAGGGAAATGCCAGGAGAAATGGTGACAAGCATGGTGTAGTAACTCATATAAGGCAATCTGTTAAAGCCAGCCAGTTCTTTACCCATGCAGGGAGAGCAACAGGAGTCCTTTAATCCTCCCTCCCAGCCGTACACGACACAGCCAGGAGGGTGACACCACTTTTTTCTGTTAAGATTATGGAATACAGTGGTGTCAGCTCCCTCACCCAAACTGAGGGCTGCATTTCAGGAGTTATGTTACATGTAAAGCACATTTCATTATTTATATGGGGGCGCACATCTGCAAGAAATGTTTTTTTATAGGTTGCTTTTTTGGCCTAGGTTCACACCTTTGCGTGTCTGGAATGCACTCAAAATAGCACACTTTCCTGACATGCACAGAAATGTATGGGCAGCACAGTGGCTAAATGGTTAGCACTTCTGCCTGGCAGTACTAGGGTCGCTGGTTCGAATCCCATCCATGGCACCACCTGCCTATATTTTGCATGTTCTCCTTGTGCCTGTGTGGGTTTCCTCCTACACTACAAAGACATGCTGGTAGGTTAATTGGATCCTGTCTAAATTGGCCCTAGTATGTGTATGTATGAATGTGAGTTAGGGACCTTAGATTGTACACCCCTTGAGGGTTAGGGACCTTAGATTGTACACCCCTTGAGGGTTAGGGACTGATGTAAATGTACAATATATATGTAAAGTGCTGCGTAAATTGACAGCGCTATATAAGTACCTGAAATAAATAAATGTGCTGCCCTTCAGCAGACTAGCAGCAGTGTCATTAATTGTTAATGGCACCCCCATGCATCTACTAAGGTGCATGTTCGGTGCATCATGTTTTTGGAAAAGCGTCAAGGACTTCTTTTCTGTGTTTCTCACATGTATGGCAGCCCATTGAAATGACTGAGCTTCCCTATATGTGATGCCCAGGAATGCGCGGAAAACACACAGAAGCACGTGCGTGCTCTGTCACACCTGTAGCCTTAAATAACCTGACTACAATAAAGTCAGTTATGATTGCTATGTATTTCTGAACCTTGCACATCTCTATTTACTTTTTACATTGGCTTATTAGTCTAAAAGTATAAAAAAAAAGTAATACAAAAAATAATACAAAATGGGAAAATAAAAACTGCATTTGGAAAAACGCTCTATTTTATTAATGTGCATGGTCAGCCAAAAATGTTTTTTTTTCTGTCTCTCTTGGAAATGATCCTGCACATCATGTCTGGTGAAGCTGTTGTCACTGTGACAGGAAGTGAGATGAAATCCCTCTAACAGTGTCCTGGAATTTTATGTGGTTCTATACTAACCTTCTATATCAAAACTTATAAAAAGAAATTTTGGCTGGACATGCACTTTAATATCTTCTTAATCAACATTAGGTCATTTTAAGGAATCTTTCAAAGGTATGCCATAAAGCTGGAAACAGATGTATGGGTACTGCTAGTACTGAAACAAAGGGAATAATTTATTAAAACAAATGAACAAGAGAAAGATTAATTGCAGTAGTAGGTTTGCATTGCACGGATGTACCCGCACACAGCAATTCTAATCTCTTAAAGCAAAACCCTGGGCACAATAAACCTTCATTTACATACAGTTGTGTTCAAAATAATAGCAGTCAGACATCACTAACCGGATCAATCACTGTTTTTGGTAGAAATGATATTTCTACATGGCAAATAATTTACTAGCAGGTGTAGTAGAGTAATAGAAATCCAACAGACCCAACAATCATGACATGCATGCTGCTGATTCTGTGTAATTGAATCACTAATTGAAAGGGGTGTGTTCAAAATAATAGCAGTGTGGAGTTCTATTAGTGAGGTCATTCCTTCTTTGAAAAACAGGTGACAATTATTGCCCTTATTTAAGGAAGGAAGGCAGCAAATGTTGTCCATGCTGGTTACAGTGCATTTCTCTCTGAAATTCTGAGGAAAATGGGTCGTTCCAGACATTGTTCAGAAGAACAGCGTACCTTGATTAAAAAGTTGATTGGAGAGGGGAAAACATATAAAGAAGTGCAGAAAATGATAGGCTGCTCAGCTAAAATGATTGTAAATGCTTTAAAATGGCAAATAAAACCTGAAAGACGTGGAAGAAAGCGGAAAACTGCCATTGGGATGGATAGAAGAATAGCCAAAATGGCAAGGACTCGGCCAACAATCAGCTCCAGGAAGATGAAAGAAGGTGTAAAGTTCCCTGTGAGGACTGTTACAATTAGAAGACGCCTATGTGAAGCCAAGCTATCTGCAAGAAGCCCCCGCAAAGTCCCACTGTTGAAAAAAAGACATGTGCTGAAGAGGTTACAATTTGCCAAAGAGCACATTGACTGGCCTATAGAGAAATTTTGTGGATTGATGAAAGTAAGATTGTTCTTTTTGGGTCTAGTGGGCGGAGACAGTTTGTCAGACGACCCCCAAACACTGAATTCAAGAAACAGTACACTGTGAAGACAGTGAAGCATGGTGGTGCAAGCATCATGATATGGGGATGTTTCTCATACTACGGTGTTGGGCCTATTTATCGCATACCAGGGATCATGGATCAGTTTGAATACATCAGAATACTTGAAAAGGTCATGCTGGCTTATGCTGAAGAGGAAATGCCCTTGAAATGGGTGTTCCAACAAGACAACGACCACAAACACACCAGTAAACGTGCAACATCTTGGTTCCAGACCAACAAGATTGACGTTATGGAGTGGCCAGCCCAATCCCCGGATCTTAATCCAATAGAAAACTTGTGGGGTGACATCAAATATGCCGTTTCTGAGGCAAAACCAAGAAATAGAGAAGAACTGTGGAATGTCGTCCAATCATCCTGGGCTGGAATACCTGATCACAGGGGCCAGAAGTTGGGTGACTCCATGCAACACAGATGTACAGCAGTTCTCAGAAACAGTGCGACTACAACCAAATATTCATGAAGTCATTCAAAGGAAAGCAAAATCTTCAAACATTTTTCAGTTTATATAGTGTATGTTTGCATTTGTAAAGAAGAATACAAACATTGCTATTTTTTTGAACAGTCTAATATTCACTTTTCTTCAATTTTTTTAGAGGAACAACACAAATTTGATCTATTTTTCTTCATGTTTTGTTCCCAATGCATTTGTGTGTATGGAAATAAAAGCTATTAGAAGGATTTTGAGCTTTATTCACTTTTTTCAATGCACTGCTATTATTTTGAACACAACTGTATATGGCTCTATAATTGCATAGGGTATAAATCCTCCAAATGCCTTTACAACTACAGATATTACCCTGTAAAAGTACCAGTGACATCATCAGTGTGCTGTACAAAGCCTGTGCAGAGAGAAGCGATGTGGGAGGGGCCAAGAAAGCGCCACCCACTACAGGCTGCCTGCAGAAAACAGAAGGGAGTGGAGACAAGACCAGTCTTCTTGCACAAAGATAGAGAGCAGCAGTGAGCGGTCCTTATTACAGGAAGCTCCTGCACATAGGAAGAATTCACAGTACTATGGCACAGATCTGGAGGAAATCCACAAAGCACACCAAGATTCAAGGAGAAATACACAGGGCTCTTGAAAGAAGCCAATATTAATTCAGTCTGGAGTTCAACTTTAACTATACAGCTGATTGTTCACAGGTGCTAATTGCAAACTGTGCAGTCTTAGTTTGTGCTGTGTGTGTGAACCATCCAAATAATGCCGCTTTTTGGCCTTCTGTTTCGATAATGGGCATGTCAACATATTACCTAAAAATAAAAAATTTATTTAATTAAGGTGACTAGCTCACTAAGCCATGAAATGCACGTGCACCAAGAAACACAGTAGGTCTACAAAAAATCCTCATATAGTTCTATGGGAGCAAAAATGTACAGGTATCAAGTCTGGGAATTTCCATTCCAAGAATTAGCGTATGGAATCTCTACAGAGGTTGGGGTGAGTACCTCTGTGTATGTGGACAAAGATCCATGCATATGAACTACAATACACTTTTACGTACGGTTTACTAAGTTTGGAGCTTGGTTGTCCATTGGGCTGTTTCAAAATCATTAAAATGTCCCCCACCCACCCCAATAAAGGGGCTAGTGCTTAGGGAATGAGTAAAGCAGAGTAATAACTTAATTTTTGGTCCTGTGGTCTTCTTTTCTGCCAGCTCTGGTTTGTTGCCTGGTACCCCTATGTTTCTCTTTTTGCTAGTCTTCTCACCACCCCTCTGACCAACAGGACCAGTGACCACTACACTGGATTGAAAGAAAAACAGACCTCTGGTTGTTGGGGAGCTGCAGGTTAGTAATAGTGGCATAGACCCATAATCATTAGAGAAAAATCGAATTTTTTATTTTGGGCACGCCACAGCTTAGCCAATTTTAGATTTATTCCTGGAGTATATTTTCCAGAGAGGGGGCCTTCAAAGTATGGTCCGGGGGCCACATGGGGCCCACTGCAAGAATTTATCCTCAGTGTGCACATTTTTAGCATTCAGGTCAGCAGAGGCTGCCTATGGTCTCTGCTACCCCCTCCCTAGTGCTGTATTGTCATCATCCCCATGGTTTGTTGCTAGGACCACTAGGACCTTCCTCCATTCAGACCCGGTCAGCCTCACAGAGGATCCTGATATAAGGGGGACTCTGATGGGGATCCTGATGAAAGGGGGGAATTCTGATGGAGACCCTGAGGTAAGGAGGGAACTCTGATAACAACTTTATGAAAACGAGGGACTTTGATTTGGATCCTGATGTAAGGGGGCACTCTGATGGGAACCATGAGGTACGAGGGGACTTTGATAACCTTATGTAAATGGAGGACATTCATGGGGATCTTGATGTAAGAGGGGACTCCGATTAAGACCCTTATGTAACCCTGGGGTAAGGAGGGACCCTGATGAGGACCTAATGTAAATGGGGTCTCTGATGGGGATCCTGATGTAAGGGGGCACTCTGATGGGACTCTCGATGGAAATGAGGACTCTGATGGGAACCTGGAAGAAAGGAGGGAGTCTGATTAGGACCTGATATAAATGGGAACTCTGATGGGGACCCTGGTGTAAAGGGGGAATCAATCTAATAAACTGATTTTTTTGTATAGTATATGATGTGGTCCTTGTATTAAAAAGTTTGGAGGCTTCTGGTATAGAGCAAACCACACTTGTTAGCAAATGGAGAATGTTGTAGCCTGAATACATGCACATGTAATAGGTACATTGCAAATACCATGAGGATGCGATTTGGTTGTCCACACAGGATCGATTACATTTTATTGTAAAAGCTGTAAAAACGTGGAAATGATTCTCTTTAAGCTGAGTAGGGACTAACACTAAGTTATACCAGGTTTGGTTTAGTTGATTAGTGCATAACTATACTTCACACTACGGAGACACAATTCTTTACTCATGCCTCTTTCTGCCCTTTCATTCTTTTTCACTTGGCTGTATCCTTTTGGCTGTGTCAGCTTTTTCAGATTCTGATGCCTTGCATATTTAGGGAGGTGTGATAACTTCCTCTTTAGGAACATGACCTTGGTGTCCCAGCCCTATTACTTTATAAGAATGAGGAGAAGCTATTCTGGATCCAGTGCAGAGAGATAAGTAGGATGCAGGTCTGCAGTAGGGTCACTTTCCCTTCTGGGGGAAGAAGATACCATTAGGTCTAAACTCTGGAGAGAACATGGCCATGGACTTTATTAAGTGAGCACCACAACGACTCCTTCTGAGTAGTGTTAGTAGGACTTATTCTAGCCATGTTTTGGGAAATGTTAGTGAGTAGTAGGGGTCTTTTTCCTCTGGAGGAAGGAGATGCCATAAGGACTAAGGTCTGTAGAGGACCTGGCCAAGGACTTTATTAAGTGAGCACCACAACGTCCCCTTCAGAATAGTTTTACTGGGACTTATCCTGGTTCTCTCAGTTATACTATGCAATTGAATGTTTTTTTCAGTATGTGTAGTAAAGTCTTTGAAAAGCCACATGTTTCATTATTGACTTGTATGCAAAATTAGCCAAGTAATGTGTTAAAAAATGAATTGCAAATTTGCAGAGCTTAGGAAATACTTTAATGTGAAAACCTGATCGGTCTAGGAGCTGATGGTGGTTAGGAAAAGTAGATGCCTTCCTGGCAGTGTGAGAAGAACTACCTCTCTAGGTGGCTTGGGCGACATGACTCATGGGCCTCATGTTTTCGGCTAACCCTGCTCAGCCCTAACCTGTTATCAAGATTAAATCCCAGGGCCCTACATGAGAGTGTGCTCCAGGCATGGAGTTGACATGGATATGGATCAGGAAATGGAATGTAGAGGTTCTAGAACCTACCATTGTGCATGTGTGTGGCAGACATGGAAGTCTGAATTGAACACCAGGACTGAAAAATGGTTCACAATTCATTTCCAGAGTGACTAATTTTACTGTAGGACCCCAGCTGCAAGGTTCAGCCACGTGGAGAAGCTAAGGGGCCTCCCTCAGATAGGTTATCTGTAACTGTAAAGTGGTAGCTTGACTCCTCTTACCTGATTGTAACTGAGTTCCATGCACAGAGCAGCTCACAGCAGCCCAAAGAAAGATGCAATGTAAGCAGTTAGGTCTGAGGACTTCTCTTTGTACATTAAACCCACCCCCATGACAGCCGAATCAAACAACATAGAAGGCGCCTAAACATAAAAGGTCATTTGAAAGGTGGGAGGTGAAGATAAGTTTACAATTACTGCCCCGTATGCCAAAGCCTTATGGTTGCTAATCTAAATTATTTCTAAAGGTACTTATATGCGCCAATTTACGCAGCGCTTTACATACACTATACATTCACATCAGTCTCTGCCCTCAAGGAGTTTACAATCTAAAGTCCCTAACTTACATTACATACATACACACACATACTAAGGCCAATTTAGGCAGGAGTCAATTAAGCTACCAACATGTCTTTGGAACGTGGGAGGAAACTGGAGTACCCGGAGGAAACCTACACAAGCACAGGGAGAACATGCAAACTCCTGGCAGGTAGTGCCATGGATGGAATTCAAAAGGACATCCTATAGTGCTGCCAGATGGAAGTGCTAGCCACTTAGCCACTGTGCTGCCCCCATCTAAACACAGAACTCCCTGGTTACAGGTGATTGCACACAGCGGAGATGGATTAAGGCAGAATGGGACCCTAGGGGTTGTAGTATATTTGGCAACCCTTTCCTTCAATTGTAATTAATAACTATTGCAATAGGCACAGAGAAGCAGCCCCATTCACATCAACTGTACTGGCATGACCCCAACTGTCTATAAGCTCCTGTGAAGTGGCTGGCGGTTTCATAGATTTGACCAGTTGCACACTTACTTAGCATGGTTGTAGCTAGGCCCCCCAGGCATCAGTACAGTTCTAGGCACCTGCTTAGGTTGCACTGCGGATTATCCTGGTCTGAAATACAGTCAGAATTTAATCTTTCTTACAGTAAAAATGTGCCAGCAGATAAGTTGAGGGTCCACTGTAACCTGCTACATAAATTATATCAACTCATGTAGACCCCAGCATTATATAACATTGGTTATTTTCTCTGACCTAAGAGATCAAACCTGAAACAGATTATGTGTGACCAGAATTATTTCCCAAAAAGGAGGTTGTGATGGTGTTGTGCCTAGAGCAGGGGTGGGCAAACGTTTTGACTTGAGGGCCGCAATGGGTTGGACCCGGGGGCCGGACCAAGAGTAGATGAATGATGTGTATGTGTCATCCATAGTTAGTATAGTAATATTCCCCCATAGTAAGCATAGTAATTCATCCCCCATAGTAATTCATCCCCCATATAGTAATTCATCCCCCATATAGTAATTCATCCCCCATAGTAATTCATCCCCCATAGTAATTCATCCCCCATATAGTAATTCATCCCCCATATAGTAATTCATCCCCCATAGTAATTCATCCCCCATAGTAATTCATCCTCCATATAGTAATTCATCCCCCATAGTAATTCATCCCCCATATAATAATTCACCCCTCATATAGTAATTCATCCCCCATATAGTAATTCATCCCCCATATAATAATTCATCCCCCATATAGTAATTCATCCCCCCTATAGTAATTCATTCCCCATATTAATTCATCCCCCATATTAAGTCCCCCCTGTGTCAATTCACTTACCTTTGCTCCGCGCGTTCCTCTCGCCGTGTTCCCGCGCCGTTCCGGTGTAGCATGAAAATCTGTCTCCTATGAGGATCTGTCCCCCTCCACGTATCTGCGCATGTGCCAGTTTCAGGCATTAGCAGCCGATCGGCGATCTCCGGCACATGCGCAGATACGTCGAGGGGGACAGATCCTCAAAGGAGACAGATTTTCATGCTACACCGGTCTTCAGGGCGGACTGTGAGAGGAGCCTAGCTCCCCTCGCGTTCGTCACGCTGCCCCTCGCCTACACACGTCCTGACAGCCATCCTGACAGTATCACGCTCCGCGGGCCGGATTAAAAGGTCCGCCGGGCCGTATACGGCCCACGGGCCGTAGTTTGCCCATTGCTGGCCTAGAGGAACCATGGGAAGACTGCTTGAAGAAGGCTTGCCATTATAAAAACTTGGAATGTTCATGTCCCTGTGCTTGCATGTGCATCCTTTGGGGAACTCCAGTTTCCTATCATGCACCAAAGGCATGCTAGTAGGTTAATTGGCTCCTGTTTAAATTGGCCTTATTGTGTGTGTACAAATTGGATATGTGAGTGTGTTATGGATGAAAAATGGGAGCCTTGCTGGTGATGCATCACCAGCAAGGCTCCCACTTTTCATCCATTACACATCTGCATCAGAGGCTGGTCATTAGCTCTGAGGAAAGGGATTCGTCCCTGAAACGCGTCAGCCATTTGACCGCACGGACAGTGAAGACACCTTGCCTGCCGTTGTGGCCATCGTAATTTTTTTATGCTTTTTAGATACATGCTTTGTTTGTGAGTATGTTTTTATTATTTTTTACTAATAAACCTTGGATAATGCACTAGGTGTGTGCGCCACCTGTTTTCTCTTTATCCAGTGGCTGATTTCCCCGTTTGAGGAGGGCTGCACCCCTGAAGCATTTCCTTTGGTTTTCGCTGTCCTGATACCCTTGGCTTCCCTTTTGGCTGTGCATATCCTGAGGCGCTGGAGAGTACATATCATATACCTGTATGCAGTCTGAGATGAGAAGGTTGGGCTTGAACTTGAGAACACTGATATCAGGTGAGCAGTGGTACAGCTGGTAGTACACCGTTGATGTGCCAAGTTCAGTTAAAAGCAGAGTTGGGTCCCAAGCCTGGTCTAGCCTCCAGCCAAGGAGGAAGGCACCAAGTTGTAGATAAGACCAGAGTCATGCAAAGGTCGGCAACATGGTACAAATTCAATTGGCAAAAGCGTGTTTAAAAGTCCAGGTCAAGGTCGGTAGTGGAGGTGCACATTAGCCTGATGGCTGGTACAATATGCCTGACACGTGAAAAAAAAAATTCATTAGGAAGATTCTATGGAAAAGGCTGTCAAGCTCACCAGATATGGTGCCCAGAGAGCTAGTCCTTGGAATCGGGTACGACTGAACAGGTATATGTACATATAAATTACAAAAGTCAAAAAGATCTGAGGTGTAGTTTAGTGGGCTTTCTAAATCATAATGTTTCCTTTCTTGGGTGGTAGATGTGTCAGGCCGAGGCTGATGGAGATCTAGACCGATACTTTCAAACAAAGCAGAGTAGTCTTTTTAGGATGGGGAGGTTTAGAAAGTATTGGAGCTGTAATCTCCCATCCCCCCAAAAAAAGTAATCATTTTATTGCTTTTTTTATCAACTCGTCAGGAGTTGTTCTGTATAAACCAATCACAAATTATCTTTCCCCAATCTAACCACAAGCACTGGAAAAAGGCATTTGGTTTCAGTGGGTTACAGCAGATCAGCGTCCTTTGCCATGGTATTTAATAATTTCCTATGTGTATTGTGTCAGGCTGTAGCAGTGGTTTTATGTTACACCAGTCTGTAGAGAAAGAAAAGATTTTCAGGAAAATCAATAAGAATCAGTCCAGTACTTTGACTGCCATTTACCGGACTGCACTCAACAGCCACCCATAATATCAGGGCCAGGGACACGCTAAAGACTTCCTTACAAAAAGCTGTCACTATCACCACATTAAACAGGCCAGGGAGGATTCTGGGAAGATCAGAAGGCCTGCCTTCCTCCTGTGGTAAGGAATGGGTCACGGCTGGCTCGCCAAGCTTATGCAAGAGTCGAGCGAGAAGTGCTGCTTTATGACTGCAGGTGGCGGGAGCCCCAGTGAGTTTTACCAGTTACCTTTATTGATTGAAACGACGGGGAACCGCTGGAGACAGGAGCAGAAAGATCAATACTGGAGGAATTTTGCTCGCCAGCGTCTATATGCTTAACCCTTCTCCAACGCAATGGCAGTAAACAAATCATTCGGTGTAAATTAGCTGGAGTAACAGCTAAAGAGTTAACCATCTCAGACATTATGATAAGGCTGGACTTATGATTTCTGTTGCCTGATGTGGCAATGGATTTGGCGTCCTGTTCTATTATACCACCTAATGTCAATGTATAGACTCACAGTATAGGTTGTAGGAAAAACAAAATCATCAACTTCGCTAAGATCTATTTAGAACCAATGTATTTTAAAATAAACAATTTAAAGGGATAATCATTTACATTTTTTTTGTACCTGTAGCTATGATCAGTTTATAACTGAATTTCAGGTGAAACATTTTGAATATATTTTGATCTATTACTCTTTTAGTTGAGTTGGTTACTTCAGTGTTTTTGCGTTTTTAACCACTTCCAGACCGGACACTTTTACCCCCTTCCTGACCAGGCTAATTTTCAGCTTTCAGTGCTCTCACATTGTGAATGCCACTGTATCCAAATGAAATTTTTATCATTTTTTTCACACAAATAGAGCTTTCATTTGGTGGTATTTAATCACCACTGGGGTTTTTATTTTTTTCTAGAAAAGTGGAAAAAGACTGAAAATTTTGAAAATAAACATGTTTTTCTTCGTTTTTGTTACTAGATTTTGCAAATAAATATACTTTCTTCATTAATTTAGGCCAAAATCCATTGTGCTACCTTTGTTTGGTAGAAATAACCCAAATCAGTTTGTATTATTTAGTCTGTATTAAAGTTATAGAGTCCACAGACCACGGTATATATATTTGATATATTTGAAAATTTATCAATCCTGATGTACTGGCTACCTATATAGTTTCTCAGGGCCCTAAAATGCCAGGACAATACAAATACCCCCCAAATGACCCCTTTTTGGAAAGTAGACAGTCTGAGGTATTTAATGAAAGGCAAGGAGAGTTTTTTGAAGTTGTAATTTTTTGCAAATTTTTTAAGGGGAAATGATGAAAGTAAATAATTTTAATTTTTTTTTCACAAAGTTGTCATTTTAACAAGTTCTTTCTCTCACACGGCATAGGCATACTTGCAGTTACACCCCAAAACACATTCTGCTACTCTTCCTGAGTATGGTGATACCAAATGTGTGAAACTTTTTCACAGCCTAGCCACATAGAAGGGCCCCACATCCAATAAGCACCCTTAGGCGTTCTAGGGGCAAAAATTACACATCTAATTTCTTGACTGTCTATCACAGTTTTGGAGGTCCTGGAGCACCAGCACAAAGGAATTACCCACACAATGACCCCATTTTGGAAAGAAAACACCCCAAGGTATGTTTTAAGAGTCATGTGGAGTCTTCTGAAGACTGCATTTTTTGCCAAACGTTTTTGGAAAATGTGAAAAGAAGATGAAAATGTATTTTTTTCTATGCAAAGTTGCCAGTCTATGAGATATATCTATTACACAACATAGGCATACTTAAAATTACACCCCAAAACACATTCTATAACTCTTCCTGAATATGGCGATACCAATTTTGTGAGACTTTTTTACAGTCTGGCCACATAGGGGGCTCCACATCCAATAAGCATCTTTTGCAGTTCTAGGGGAAAAAATGACACATCTAATTTCTTGACTACCTAATGCCATTTTGGAGGTCCTGGAGCATCAGGACAATGGAATTACCCACAAAATGACCCCATTTTGGAAAGCAAACACTCCAAGGTATATTTTAAGAGTCATGTGGAGTCTTCTGAAGACTGCATTTTTTGCCAAAAGTTTTTGGAAAATGTGAAAAGAAAATGAAAATGTTTTTTTTTTTTACGCAAAGTTGTCAATCTATGAGATATTTCTATTATACAACATAGGCATACTTAAAATGACACCCCAAAACACATTCTATAACTCTTCCTGAATATGGCGATACCAAATGTGTGATCAGAGATACCGTGAGCTGGCAGGCAATGTTTTGTGAGTGTGTGTGTAAACTGTGTGCAAAGACTAAAAAGTACTCACAGTTTGCTGTAATGGCTCTCAGGTGATCAGGACTGGTATGGTGGTGATCAGGACCCGTGGGTTTGGCAGCGATCAGGATCCAATGATGTGGCGGCAATCAGAACCCGCTGGTATGGCGGGGATCAGGACCCACTAGTTTAGTGGTGATCAGGATCTGCTGGGGTGGTGATCAGGACCTGCTGGTATGGCTGTGATCAGGATCTGCTAGTGTGGCGGCGATCAGGACCCGCTGGTATAGCTGTGATTGAGACCTGCAGGTGTGGCGGTGATCAAGACTTGGTGGTATGATGATCAGGACCTGGTAGTGTGGAGGTGATCAAGACCTGCTGGTGTGGAGATCAGGGACACTGGGACGCTATGCAGTGATCAGGGACACAGCTGGGCCGCTGTGTGGCGATCAGGGACACTGACGATCAGGGACACTGACGATCAGGGACACTGACGATCAGGGACACTGACGATCAGGGACACTGACGATCAAGGACACTGACGATCAAGGACACTTGTGGTCAGGGACGCTTGTGATCAGGGACGCTTGTGATCAGAGACACTGACGATCCGGAACGCTTGTGATCAGGGACGCTTGTGATCAGGGACACTGACGATCAGGGACACTGGCGATCAGGGACACTGGCGATCAGAGACACTGGCGATCAGGGACACTTGTAATCAGAGACACTGACGATCAGGGACACTGACGATCAGGGACACTTGTGATCAGGGACACTTGTGATCAGAGACACTGACGATCAGGGACACTTGTGATCAGGGACACTGGCGATCAGGGACACTGGCGATCAGGGACACTGGCGATCAGGGACACTGGCGATCAGGGACACTGGCGATCAGGGACACTTGCGATCAGGGACACGGACGATCGGGGACACTGGCGATCAGGGCCACTGGCGATCAGGGACACTGACGATCAGGGACACTGGCGATCAGGGACACTGGCGATCAGGGACACTGGCGATCAGGGACACTTGCGATCAGGGACACGGACGATCAGGGACACTGGCGATCAGGGACACTGGCGATCAGGGACACTGACGATCAGGGACACTGGCGATCAGGGACACTGGCGATCAGGGACACTTGTGATCAGGGACACTGGCGATCAGGGACACTTGTGGTCAGGTACAGACAGTCAGGGACACTTGTGGTCAGGGACAGTCAGGGACACTTGTGATCAGGGACAGACAGTCAGGGACACTTGTGGTCAGGGACAGACAGTCAGGGACACTTGTGGTCAGGGACAGACAGTCAGGGACACGTGATCAGGGACACTGTGATCAGGGACACTGTGATCAGGGACAGACAGTCAGGGACACGTGATCAGGGACAATTAGGGACACTTGCGATCAGGCTTGCTCTTGCTCAGGCTATCCGGCTCCTTCTCTCACAGACAGAACTCCGTGTGAGGAGAAGGAGCCGGAAGCCGCACCATGTACCATGTTACCTGATCCCCTGTATCTGAGGGACCCGGCGATCTCTGGGCACGCGCGTGCGTGGTCAAGGGGGCGGAAGCCGCACCATGCGGCTTCTATTTACATTAAGACTGTGTCCTTATTGGACACAGTCGGTCACATGGTACAGGACGGTCCTGTACCATGTCAGGTGATCGCCGGTATCCGAGGGACACGGCGATCACCGGGCTCGCGGGTGCGCGCTCTAGGAGCCGCGCACGAGCCTCGGATGCGGGCGGCCGTTTATAAACGGCCACCCGACCCTGCACTGCCACCGTCCGGCCGTTTATATACAACGGCCGGTCGGGAAGTGGTTAATGAGTTCTTGTCAGTCCAACTGTGGTTAAGGGCTTGGCGGCCCACTTTTATTAGTGGAAAGAAAAGAAAACGTTCAACCCACTGGTTGCCCATGCAGGGGATTTTCAACAGCAGTCAACCGAAAACCTGCACCACCTGGCACTAGTCCCTTAGACCGCAGGTTCTTCAGGTTCACTCAACCTTTTTGTTGAAGCACTCAGCTACAAAGGCCCATTCCTGGCCTCTCAACAGGCATTCTCCTGACATCCCTAGCTCTCTCACTCTTCTGAGACATACAGACTTCCTCCAGTCCCCTCATCTCTCTCAGTCCTGCAGACTCGCTCATCTGTCCCAACTCTTCCAGTCCTGCAAGTAAAGAATCTCTCCAACATGGAGTTTGGTCTTCCATGTGGATCACATCTCCTGGCAGGAGCACACACCTATCTCCAAACAAGGACCATTGAGCTATGGCCAGCTTCTGACTAATAAAGAATATGCACACCTGTGCACTCACAGGGCCTGCAGGTCTCCAGCAAGACTTGGACGTGGGATTGAAGTCTTCACCCCCCCCAAGACACTTTGAAGCCTCTAACCCTGACCTGGGATTATAAACCCTGGGGAACACTACCAAGCCACTCTTCTCTACTCAGAAACAATACTCTGAAACTTCACACTGCATTAGTCTGAATCATGTGTGCATTTTTGCTATACTCACACCATGGCAGGCCCTAGCACTGTTTGCAGTAGGATGTGAACCCAGCAGGAAGCTGCCATTCAGGGGCCAATCATCTTTGGCCAGGAGATTCCCCACCTTACAGCCTCACATATACAAACTTATTGTATATGTGTGGCTGTGGAGTGGGGAATGCCATGGCTGCAGATGATTGGCCCAGCATAGGTGACAGGACCTTTGTGGGCTTGAACATGTGGGTTTTGATCGTAGTGCAAACATGCCTGAGCTCATCACCCCTCAGTAGTTTAAATCCAGCCAAAACTCTTGGTTGTTTTGCTTTGAATAGAATGGGGAAGGGTCAGTACCTCTGCAGTGTTTTTTTTGCTGTCTGTGTATGTCTCTGGGAGATTTTTCCTCATTTTGACAGGAGCCAAACAAAACAGGAAGTAAAAGAAATTTCTCCGTTAATGAGTTTTTTTTAATTAGTAAAGCTCCAGGCAGAGCTGGGTTGACAGATCCCACAAGAAGAGGAATGTGCTGACAGCTCGTACTGTCAACTATTTGGAAGTCCTGTCACCTCCATTGTTTATATGAGCACAAAGAGATTTTTTAACCTTCAATCAGTCAAACATCATCTATGCTGGATCTGTTAAACTGGTCTAGTTCCAATAATCCTGTCCATTCTGCAAGAAGAAGCTCTGTGACACAAACTACTAATCTCTTGCAACCCATGTAATGCATATATGCACCAGCAAGGATGAGGGTGGGCTTTAAACTCTTGCACTCCACAAACATGCATCCATAGGTGGCCGAGTTTTTTCTGCTAAGAGGGTGCTCCTAGCTCAACGACCTAGCCGTCATAGACTAGTCATGATTGGTAGCCAGTAGGAGGGGCTCCTGATCATGTGACCACTGTGACAACCAATCACAATGATAACGTGATCGGAAAGTCTGTCCCACCCCCTGGGAGTAAAGAGCCGGTGAAAGGGAAACCAGGGTGGGTGGGAAGATGCTAAAATATATCTAAAGCGAAAACCTTTTTTTAAATTTTATATTGCGTAGTGAATGGTTAAAACCCTGTCATTCATTTTTTTCTGTTCTCCATGCAAGAGATTTCCCTACGTTTGTAATACGTACGAGGCCATAAACTAGATGCTGTATCAAATATTTTTATTATTTTATGCAAAGAACCTTGAGAATAAAATAGTGGTAGTTCCAATTTTGGATGTCACATATTAGCGCAACAGTTTATCAAGAGCATACAGTGGGGCAAAAAAGTATTTAGTCAGCCACCAATTGTGCAAGTTCTCCCACTTAAAAAGATGAGAGAGGCCTGTAATTGGCATCATAGGTAGACCTCAACTATGAGAGACAAAATGAGAAAACAAATCCAGACAATCACATTGGCTGATTTGGAAAGAATTTATTTGCAAATTATGGTGGAAAATAAGTATTTGGTCACCTACAAACAAGCAAGATTTCTGGCTCTCACAGACCTGTACCTTCTTCTTTAAGAGGCTCCTCTGTCCTGCACTCATTACCTGTATCAATGGCACCTGTTTGAACTTGTTATCAGTATAAAAGACACCTGTTCACAACCTCAAACAGTCACACTCCAAACTCCACTATGGTGAAGACCAAAGATCTGTCGAAGGACACCAGAAACAAAATTGTAGACCTGCACCAGGCTGGGAAGACTGAATCTGCAATAGACAAGCAGCTTGCTGTGAACAAATCAACTGTGGGAGCAATAATTAGAAAATGGAAGACATACAAGACCACTGATAATCTCCCTCGATCTGGGGCTCCACGCAAGATCTCACCCCGTGGGGTCAAAATGATCACAAGAACGGTGAGCAAAAATCCCAGGACCACACGGGGGGACCTAGTGAATGACCTGCAGAGAGCTGGGACCAACGTAACAAAGGCTACCATCAGTAACACACTACGCCACCAGGGACTCAGATCCTGCAGTGCCAGACGTGTCTCTCTGCTTAAGCCAGTACATGTCCGGGCCTGTCTGAAGTTTGCTAGAGAGCATTTGGATGATCCAGAAGAGGATTGGGAGAATGTCATATGGTCAGATGAAACCAAAATAGAACTGATTGGTAGAAACACAACTCGTTGTGTTCGGAGGAGAGAGAATGCTGAGTTGCATCCAAAGAACACCATACCTACTGTGAAGCATGGGGATGGCAACATCATGCTTTGGGGCTGTTTCTCCCAACATGACAATGATCCCAAACATACCGCCCGGGCAATGAAGGAGTGGCTTCGTAAGAAGCATTTCAAGGTCCTGGAGTGGCCTAGCCAGTCTCCAGATCTCAACCCCATAGAAAACCTTCGGAGGGAATTGAAAGTCCGTGTTGCCCAGAGACAGAACCAAAACATCACTGCTCTAGAGGAGATCTGCATGGAGGAATGGGCCAACATACCAGCAACAGTGTGTGCCAACCTTGTGAAGACTTACAGGAAACGTTTGACCTCTGTCATTGCCAACAAAGGATATATAACAAAGTATTGAGATGAACTTTTGATATTGACCAAATACTTATTTTCCACCATAATTTGCAAATAAATTCTTTCCAAATCAGCCAATGTGATTGTCTGGATTTTTTTTCTCATTTTGTCTCTCATAGTTGAGGTCTACCTATGATGCCAATTACAGGCCTCTCATCTTTTTAAGTGGGAGAACTTGCACAATTGGTGGCTGACTAAATACTTTTTTGCCCCACTGTATGTTCAGTAAAAAATAATACATTAATGTTACAGTGATTCTAAAGGCTGGATGTGTTTTACCTTAATGCACCTCTGAGGACGTGCATCGCACGAAACGCGTCAGGGGGCTACAGCTTTTGGACATCTAGCCACTACATGTGGCCAACATTGTATGGTCAGTACTTTTTGTTGTTTCACCCCTTTTTGGCTAAATAAACCTCAGTCATACAGCATCACACTATGTGGCGTCCTTTATTGGGCTCTCTTTGAGAGCACCACCTCCCACAGTGCCTATCTGGACTAAGGAGTATTTCTGACGCCTACACGGTTTGATGAATCCTGGCTATTGTGCTTCGCGGTGAAACAGAGGATAGCACGGAGTGCGGTCTGACCAGAGCCTTGATGCTGGAGCGTTTATGCAGATTACACTTCTCTACATGCGTTTTTTAACGCACCTCTGGTGAGTGCGCACTCTATCTGTTCCTAGGATTTTTTCACCTTCTTATCACCACTGACCTGGGATGAGGACTTTGCGTGTGCTTTAACATTTCTCACGAACAGCGCACTGTTTACTATTGTGTCACAATTTTTTTGAACACTGGCATTTGGATGCATATACATTTTATAGAGAACCTTATTGTATTCTGATTTTAGCGCTGCACCTACTTTTCTCCTTATTTTGATCATTGTAAGGCTGGTTGGTTGCCTTTTTGGTGCTCTAGCTGCTTATTGATTTCTGTTTGTAGCGCTCGCTATATCATTTCCACTATAACAAAGTATTGAGATGAACTTTTGATATTGACCAAATACTTATTTTCCACCATAATTTGCAAATAAATTCTTTCCAAATCAGCCAATGTGATTGTCTGGATTTTTTTTCTCATTTTGTCTCTCATAGTTGAGGTCTACCTATGATGCCAATTACAGGCCTCTCTCATCTTTTTAAGTGGGAGAACTTGCACAATTGGTGGCTGACTAAATACTTGTTTGCCCCACTGTATGTTCAGTAAAAAATAATACATTAATGTTACAGTGGTTCTAAAGGCTGGATGTGTTTTACCTTAATGCATTCTCTGTGTTAAGGTAAAACATGTCCCATTGCTTGTATCTCCCCCTCAACCTCCTGTATACTTACCTGAGCCTGCTCTCAATCCAGCGCTGTGCCTGTCTTCAACAGCTCTTTCATCTTTCTCTGCTCACAGAGGCAGCATCTCCTGTGAAGAGTGAGCAGGGACGGAACTGAGCCACGTTGTGTGTGTTTCAATAGATGCACACAGCCAGGGTGAGCAGCGAGCCCGCAGATGTGCCCCCATAGCAAGCAGATTCCTATGGTGGCGCACAGAGAAGAGGAGGAGCCGAGGGACCCAAGAAGTGGAGGTTTGGGGCTGCTCTGTGCAATACCATTTCACAGAGCATTTTTTATTTTAATTAAAAAAAATAAGCTTTAGGCTGGGTTCACATATATGCGATGCGGTATATCGCATGTGATTTGTAGAGGAGCTGCACCGCAATCCTCTGCAAATCACATGCGAGTTGTGTGCGGTGTATTGGCGCCGTACATTTTATGTGCTCAAGTCGCACAGCATCTGCACCAGAAAGATGCAGGACCCTTTTTTTTGGATCGCATGGGTATTCACACCAATGCGATCTGATTCTGCACATCGCACCGTGTTTTGCAGACCAATTTCAGGGTGTTATTAACTTAACAAACACACCCGCAGCGGTTCGCATGAACGGGGTGTGATTATGATGCGGTGCAGAATTCACACAGAAAACGCTGCAAATTCCGCACCGCATCAGTGTGAACCCAGGCTGACAAACACTTTCATTTCATTTTCACTAAATGCATAATATTAATCAATGTTTGGTAAAAGATAAAAGATGAGGTTGCGCTGAGTAAATAGGTGCTCAACATATCAAGCCTTAAAATATAATTTTCCATAGGAGACACTTTAAAGGCCCTTAGAGGTCCATCAGTTTAGAGCTAACCATGATTAACAGTATTGCTCTCACTCTAGCATGTATGGCGATATGTAACATGTATCAGCGGTTTCTTATTAGGCATCCCTGACACTTGTTTACTATGTTCCCTTGTGCATGTATGTGGGGGTAGGCTCAATTTTTTTTATTTTGTTTTTTTTTGGAGGGGGTTAAGTGCTTGGATGTAACTTTATTTTTTCATATGTTTTTATAAAATTTTTATTTATACCACATAGGGAACCAAAAGTTGGGACAAGTTCTCTTTATTGAGGCATCAGGGGTCTATTAGACCCCTGATGTCCCACCTACCCCCCATTGAAGCTAATGGAATACAGATGCTTGGTGTCTGGTTCCCTGATGCATATTGTGGTTCCTTTCGCCAACCCCTTATCACTACCCTGTCCTGTATAAATGTAGGGGCCGGTAGAAAAAAACAGTGTGCAAAGGAGATAGAGAAGATCCACACTCCCAGAACTGTCAGATTCTGAAGACTTCTTTTTTAGCCATCTCATCAAGATCAAGTGCAGAAGAGGGATAAGTATTAACACTTTTCTTTGCAGGTAAATTTTTTTTTTAACTAGGGCAGTATTGCTTTAAAAGCCTCCATTTAATTTACATTACCTAAACTTATAGACTTTAGGGCTTATTCACATTAGCCCCATTGGGTAGCAATAGGGCTGGGACTAGGGGTGGGCAGGAGGGGCAGCCGCCCAAGGGTGCATTGGTAAGAGAGGGCACCCCTCACTGCACACAAGACAGTTACTGATGTCACTCCTTGCTCCTACATACCTGTTCTCTACCCCTTATGCCCAAGTTGACACAAAAACACACTGTGCATGTGCAACTACATTCTAGCCACAAAAAAGCAAGGGATTGGCCATGCATGGGCAGTGCACACTCCATGCCAACCATGGAGAGTTGGAACAAGGGGAAAATAATGAGAACAAGGCGGTACACCCATTCTACAACATGCACTGGGAGGGGGTGGGGGCACAGTTCTGCATCTTTGCCTAGGGCGGTGGACTAACCTGTCCCGTTACTGGGTAGCAATGTCCAACTCAAGGTATAGGCATGGCAATTTGCCTCATGTCCTATTATTTCACTTCACTGATGTGAGCTGAAGAAAAGTAAGACATGTTGCATTTTTGATGAACTGTAAAACATTGCAATTGACTGGCGAGCATAGAGTTTAATAAGAGTCTCAAAATAAATAAAGAAAAACACAACAGTACTGTACAGTTCCTACCCTTTATTTTTGTTTCTAAGTCCCCATGGTTTCCACTGTCGAATATAAATAATTATAAATAGATCTGAACCCAATCACATGGCGCATTGTACAATGCATTGCAGCACGTGTGTGCAACGAACATCAACGGGTTTGCATTATGCACACCTCAACACATTCCCATTGGTATAAATGAACCCTTTGGAAGACATGGGATCTATGCAACAAAGTAACTGCTGGGAAATGCACTTTTACTAGCTAAATAGTACTCTCTAATGAGCGCCTTGACATATCCGTGACACTTCTTTTTTTTTTTGGCCTATGGGAGCAATGTGATATTATATGGAAGGAGGCATTGTGTCAGCCTTTTGCACTTGCTCAGGTATCAGATGTTGCTCACTTATAGGAAGCAGCAGGATTCTTGTAAGACTATAAGGAGGACTGAGGGAACCTACCTCTCCTGGGACAGGAGGGTGAAACGCGTGGGATTCCTGGAAATGAGCACAGCGAGGAGAAAGCAAGCTTCCAGGAATTCCATAAGTAGGCCGCCCTGTAACCGCACAGGAGGAAAGGGAACGCTGACCCTATTAATCATCTGCATATAGGCTCTGAGACCCGTCCTCGTCAGCCTGGATAGACTGAAATCTGTACGTTCCCATTAATATTTCACTTCGTTCCTGTCTTACAGAAACCACAGGGCCCTTTTATTTAGGTCGCTGGCGGTGACCTCCATGTGTTAACCTCTTCAGTGCTGTAACCTGCATGCTTCTCTGTGGTCAGCTCCTGTCTGGCATGCTGTCATCACATGGCTTCGTATGATCACATGACCCAGGGGATAAACCGCATTTCTGATAGAAGTGGATCACCTTACCAAATAATCACTTTGTATACACTTTAGTATTAAGCATGTGGGGCAATCTATAAAATGGTTTCGTACTGGGAAAGGTTTATACCCTGTTTTATTTTTTCTGAAGTGTTCGTATAAGTGCATATTTATTTGTTGCACATAATTGAGCATGTTGCCTTTTTGTAAGATGGATAATTAGCAAAATTGTGTGTTTTCAGTAAAGTAGAGAAAATGTTGCTTTTCAAACCGTGCTGGCTTTACAAGATGCAAGAGATGGGAGTGAGGTGATTGATAATGGATCCTCCACCAATATAAAAGAAGTCTTTAGTTGTGCCAAATGGCTTGGGTTCAGTGGCTCTCCAGTGGGGGCCCCTCAAAAATAGGGGTCAGCCAGGTTGAGCAGTCTACATACAGTGGCACCAGAAAAAGCACTAAACAAAAGATCCAAGTGTCCAAAAATGATTAGTTCAGTAAATGGCCATGGAAAGGACAACTAAAAACCAACACATTCCGGAGGCTCAGGGATCTCCCCCTTGCTCAGGGCTTAAGTTTAATAAAATGATTTAAGAAACCAAAACTGGCAGAATCACCAGGGTATAATTGTTTTACTGTAAGAAAAGTCAGCTAGGAGAAGGATCAATCAATTAAAAAAAATCAGAACTCTCATGGATCCCCTCTCCCCGCTCTCCACTGGCACTGGCCTAAGCATGCTTATGTCATAGCCTCAGTCAGCTGGACAACAGTGATCTCTGCTTCCATGTTCCATAAGTGCTTAGTTATCAATGAGAGTTCGGTGCTTGGGCGCTGTTAGCGATCACATATACACTTCCGATGACTTACATATACACTTCCGAGTCCAACGGAACCATACCCGAGGCTATGGTTCCTGAACTATGCCCAGGTATGGTGTGGAGTGATCACAATAGTCAAACAAACTGGACTGTGCGGGTCAACTGTGTGCATGGGCTTATTTATGAAATAATTATATTCCTTCCTTATTTATTTCTGAGGTCTGACACTTCAGCTGGAATGTTAGATGGTAAAAGGTCACCTGAAGTTGCTGCCTTTTTACTTCTAACCTCACACACTGCACACTCAGAAGCTGGGAAATGGTGTGCGAGGGTAGGCCAACAAAGGTCAGACTTCAGATGCCTCTTGATTTTCTGACTCAGCAATGTCAGCTCCCATATTTTATTTTGACGGAATCCCTTGCTGCCTATAGTCACCAATCAGGTTCTAACTGTCAGCCATGAGCTACAGTAAGGGCTGCAGACCCAGGCATGCCAATGGCAGAACTACCAGGGTCTCAAAGGTTGCAACTGCAACTGGGCCCTGGTGTTCCGTTACCATGGGGGGCCCCAAGACAGCAGGTAGGGGGCCCGCTGCAGACAACGTGAAAGGTCCCACCGTGGGACCATAATAAAGGGCCCCGCAATTGGAGTAAAGGGCCCCAGGATCAGAGGGAAGGGCCCCGGGCTCCAAGGTATAAGTCCTGGCCAGTTGTCAAGGGGGCCCTTCATGGTTTCTTGCACCAGGGCCCTGAAGGTTCTAGTTACACCTGTGATTAAAACCATCACTATTTCACTTCCATATTTGAGTTCATGTTTTCCCAGAAAATTGTGCCCTTCCAACCTTATGGCAACAATTTGAGGAAGACTGTTCCCCTGTGCAAAAAGCCAGCTTCATAAAGGCATGGTTTGTTGAGTTTGGTGTGGAGGAACCTAAATGGCCCGCACAGTACAATTACAATACAGTTCGATACAGAAGGAATAGGAGGGCCCTGCTCATGGAGTTTACAATCTACATGACCTCACCAATGCTCATATTTCCACCAACACATTCCAAGATCTTGTGAAAACCTTCCCAGAAGAACCAGAAAGGAAAGGGAAGGGAAGCAACTCCATATTTTTTCAAAAGGGATATCCAATAAGCTCATGAAGGTGTGATGGTTAGGTTTCCACAAACTTTTGGTAATAGGGTGAACTGAAATACTGAACGTCCAACACCAGTAGCTGATAAATGCTCACATTTCCATCAACACACTCCAAAATCTTGAGAAAAGCTTTCTAAGAGCCACAAAGGAAGGAGAAGGAGACAACTTCATATTAATGCCCACAGTTTTGACACACGATGTCCATCAACCTTGAAAGGTGTGATAGTTAGGTTTTCACAAACGTTTGGTCATAGGATGAACTGAAATGCTGAATGTCCAACACCAGTACCTGACCTCAAAAATGCTCACATTTCCATCAACATGCTCCAAAATTTTAGGGAAAGCTTACAGAGAAGAGCCACAAAAATGGGAGATGTCAACTCCATAGTAATGCTCATGGTGTTGGGAATGGGATGTCCAACACGTTCATCTAGGTGTAATGGTCCACAAACGTTTCGTTATAGGGTGAACATTATCAGGTGACATTTCACTAATACACTTGTAGAGTCGGGAAGCAATGCTCTATTCTTTAGCATGTTGCAGCTGTTGGAGAAAGCTGCACCCTCCCTATTCATGCGTGCAAAGAAAATGTATGAACTGCCCACAACAAAGCCAGACTGCAGCTGCCTATTTTGTTGTCCACATGGCATGTGCTCTTTAAGCGTGTCATGAGAGGGAACCCATTTGACAAAAATTTGGGTCACTGGATATGTACGTCTAACTTTGGAGGAGGCCTCCCTGTCATTGCCTCTCCTGGTAGCGTTGCTATGGATGCAGAGCCTATCCTTCCTCTAGCATCGATGTCCCCATTGATCTGTGCGTTGGTGCAGTGCCCAGACATGAATCTGCTCCATTGTTCCACAATACCTGACAGACACCAATCAATACCTCCCTTGCCTCTCAGTCCCTGCTCTCTCTTCCTCTCTCCTGCCAGTGTAATTCTAGATATGTGTCTCTCGCCTTCCTTGCTTTTGTTCTTTGGCTGGTTTTTTTTTCCCTCCTGCTTTCTGTGGAAAACGATGTAGATTCTTTGTTTCTATACTAGGTGGTGTTATTGACAAAAAGGACGTATTTGTAATATGCATTGATGTCTAGAAGATCAGGGTGGAGACATATTTAGCAGCGGATCTCAAATTTTGTAAGCCGATTTTATTCCATATTTCTTTTTTTTCTGTTAACTCGTCACGTTGACTACTCTCATCTAGTATTTGAGACCCAAAATGAATGTGCAAAAAGATTTTATTAATGAGCCACCTAGTTTACAATATTTGAAAGGATTGTCTTTGTTGCTCATACCAACCAGATGTTTTGCTTTCACTGTCTAGATTGTACTGGTAAAATTTAAGGGTTAGTTCACCTTTACCAAAAAACTGACAATCTAGTGTTGCATGACTGTGCAATTGCCAGTTAAAGTAGCGCAGCGCTAATTAGCTTAAAATGGCCTGGTCATGAAGGAGGACCTTCTAGAGCTCAAGTGGTTAAAAAGTTATTTCACCTTTATCAAAAAACGACCTATGCAGGTAAGGGTTGCCTGTAGATAAAAACAAACTTTACAGTTGGATAATGCCCTTGTTATAGGTGTAGGCCATTTATGTACCTCATGAAGCCTTGCCAAAAAACTCACCGAGATGGCTTCACCCTGTTGTGCCTTGTTGCTAGGATGTTGCTAAGACCCTCCCAGCTGTTACTGCTAACCCCCACCATCATAGGAGCGAGCTCTTTAACCCCCGCACAAATGGCGTCCACTATCTCCTTATGCACAGCATCTCTAAACTCAGAGCTACTGCAACAGAGGAGAGAAAGCACATGCAAGGGGGTTTGAATCAAACTGAGATTGTCTTCAATGTCCTAGCAACAAGAAAGGTCAGAGCTGCTCAGTTTGTTTTTATGTACAGGGGCCTCTTTCCTTCATAGGCGTTTTGTTTTTTTTTTGTAAAGGTGAACTAACCCTTTAAAGGCTAAGTTCACCTTTTCCAGAATATAGCAAATGCAGTCCAGGGGCCCCAGTAGATATAAAAAAAAACTGTGCAGCTCTGTAATATGTCCATTAATTTTATTGTCCTACCATTAGGGTTCCCCCCAAGAAACTCCCCATTTAGTAACCTCCATGTCCTGCATTGCTAAGATGTGAAAATGATTAAATACTATCAGCATTACAGGTTCAAAAACCAACTTTTCATATCCTAACAACAAGGCAGGACGTATAGTTTTCTGGCCAGTGCCACACTATTTCTGGGGCACTCCATTTGGTTGCACACACTGTTTCTGGTATGCTCCACCTGCCACTCCCACTCTTCCTGGTATGCTCCATTTGCCAGACTTTGCTCCTTTGAATCCCTTCAATCAGACACCTCCACTCTTGGTATGCTCCATTGCCTACTTTGCTATCCCAAGCCCTTTCTGTTGGGCACAACAACTCCTGGTAGATTTGCCTAACTCTGCCTCCCTGAACTCTTGGAACTGGGTACAACTACTCCTAGTACACTCTTCCAAATTCTGCTCCTCTGAGCCTTTGAAGTTCGGCATATCCATGCATCTCCCTTAGCTGCTCCCACCAGTTTATTTATGTTGTCAATTTACGCAGCGCTTTACATACATATTGTACATTCACATCAGTCCCTAACCCTCAAGAGGCATACAATCTAAGGTATCAGTTCCTTGATTTCCTCATTAGTTGCCAGGCCATTTCTGTTGGTGGTCCTTTTGCATCTTCCTGCAACATCTCCAAGTATCGAAGGAAGTGACCTTGGGGTGTGAGTCCAAACTCCCATGAGGGGATCCCCTTTTTAATACCACGTTTCTTGGACTCTGTTCCTCAGTGAACCCAGTAGTAGTCAGGGAAGGGTCTGTTTCCCTTTGTTTAGCTTTGTTTGTGAGTTCATGCTTTTCTAGAAAATTGTGCTCTTCCAACCTTGTGGTAACAGTTTGAAGAAGACCCTTCTCTGCTCCAGCATGAATGTGTACTAAGCCAACTCCATTAAGACAATTAAAGAAATGGTTTAATGAGTTTGGCGTGGAGGAGCTCAAATAGCCTGCACAGAGCACTGACCTCAACCCTACTGAAATTTTTTGGGATGAGCTGGAACACCACAAGTACACGACCTCACAAATGCAAACATTTTCACCAACCCACTCCAAGATCTTGTGAAAGTCTTCTCAGAAGAGCCACAAAGGAAGAGGAGGGCAGCAACTCCATATTAATGCACATCATTTTGAAATGCGATGTCCAACCAGTTCGTATAGGAGTGATGGTTAGGTTTCCACAAACTTTTGGTCATAGAGTGAACTGGAACACTGCATGTCCAACACCAGTACCTGGCCTCAAAAGTGCTCACATTTCCACCAACACACTGCAAAATCTCATGGAAAGCTTTCCCAGAAGAGCCATATAAAAAGAATAGGGGGTAGATTCATATCAATGTCACAAGGTTTTGAAATAGGATGTCCAACAAATTCATATAGGTGTGATGGTTAGATTTCATAAACTTTTGGTCATAGAGTGAACTGGAATGCTGAACGTCCTACATCAGTACCTGACCTAACAAATGCTCACATTTCCACCAACACACTACAAAATCTTGTACAAAGGCTTCCCAGAAGAGTCACAAAAAGGGGGAGGGGGTACTTCTTCAGTCCCTCTTCCTCTATGACTACTGGCGTCTGCAAAGGGCTGCACAGCAAGTACCAAAGAGCTATATGTGGCCCTCGGGCAGCAGGTTGGGCACCACCCCTTCAGTCTCCGCCCAAATCACTAGCCTACTGAACGACATATCAGATTGGATGTCGCTCCACTTCCTTAAACTGAACCTCTCCAAAACCGAGCTCCTAGTTTTCCCCCCAGCCCGCGCATCCCCCCCCCCACCACTGGCTTCTCCATCACGTCCAACAATGCCACCATCAGGCCCACCCTGCAAGCCAGAGTACTTGTTGTCATTGTAGACTCCAATCTATCCTTCCAACCCCAAGTCCAATTGCTAACAAACTCATGCAGACTCCACCTCCGCAACATCGTCAAAATACACCCATTCCTAACCCCAGAAACCACTAAGCAACTCATCCACTCCCTCATCATATCACGACTCGATTACTGCAACTCCCTCCTCACTGGCCTGCCTCACCACAGGCTATCCCCGCTTCAGTCGATCCTGAATACGGCGGCCAGACTCATCCACCTTACCAACCGCTACGTTTCCACCACCCCCCTCTGCCAATCCCTCCACTGGCTTCCGATTGTCCAACGGATCAAATTCAAAATGCTAACACTGACGTTCAAAGCTGTCCATAATTCTGCCCCAAACTACATCACCGACCTCATATCCAAATACCACCCAAAACGCACTCTCTGCTCCTCACAAGACCTCCTTCTCTCTAGTTCCCTGGTCTCCTCCTCCCATGCCTGCCTCCAGGACTTCTCCAGGGCATCACCCATCCTCTGTAACTCCCTACCCCAATCCATCAGACTATCACCTACTCTCCTCTCCTTTAGGCGTACCCTGAAAACCAACCTCTTCAGGAAAGCCTACCCCACCCCCTGCTAATTGCCGACCTCCTCCACTCTTCCTACCACTTCATCCCGCAAAGCTTTTCCTCCCGTACCACTATCCCCTCCCTCCTAGATTGTAAGCTCCAAGGAGCAGGGCCCTCTAACCCCTCGTGTATCGCACTGTATTGTTATTGTACTGTCTCACGTATTGTCTCCCATTGTAATGTACAGCGCTGAGCGAACTGTTGGCGCTTTATAAATACTGTATAATAATAATAAAATGAGCCTAGAGCCACCTCTGACTGAAACATGAGGATCAGCACAGGGGCTACCAAAGCTTAGACCAGCAGTTGTAGCCTAATCCTCTCATGACAGGTATACTTTAAAGCATCATGTCAGCCATTTTGAGAAAGGCAAAATCATCAGGACAAAGAAGGGGCAAGCAAGAGCAGAAGAGGGCTCCGAGGCATGATTCAAAGGCTGACAGTATTAGCTATTAATAAGTGGTTTAGACTTCACAAAGATGAATTAGTTCAACAAGGCTACAGCTCTTTAAGATAAAACCGCATAGCTAATTCATTTCAATTTGTAAGTATTCATGCAGGTAATTCCCCAGTTAATATACAGAAGCCTCTGCATTAAAGATGATAAGTACATGTCTTTTAAAGCGTTGGGAAATTGTTTTTCTCTGGCTGCTGCCAACTGTAGGCTGTGTGATCGCAAACATCATTTGTTTTTTATATACCGCATCTACATCAGATGAAATACATGTAGGCTTATTTAAAGTGAACTTGTCAGCCATTTAAAACGTCTAAATATGTAAGGTACCATGAAATATCAGCTGGTGACTTTGACAAAGAGTAAGGTTTTCCAGCTGATAGGTCACATGAAAGATCAACATGAACAGGATTGCTAACTTACCATGTTTCTATGGATTAGTTCCCTCACTAGCCAGCAAAGCAAGATATCACTCCCTCACTAAGGCTTAGTTCATGGGGGCCGCAAAGTGGTAGTTAATTCCCTTTTTTTTACCACCTCCGACTGCCCACTTCCAAAATAACATGGCAGCCACTCAGGTCCCTTCACATGCAGTGCTTGGTTTTATGATTGCAACAAATTTAATTCATCGTGTCACGTTTGGCATGTGGTACCGCTTGCCAAGACCACCATTGAAGTCAGAATAATGGTGCTGTAACTGCGTTTGGGATCTGAAAAAAAAAAACCAGCTATCCAGGAAGTGGCATCTGCAAACTGCCGTTCACCACCTCTGACAGCTTTTTCGAGGGGCAGTAAAGCCGACAACCTTATAAATGAGGCCTAAAGGCTCATTCACATGTGCTTTGGTCTCTAAAGAGCTGGAGGCTTAAGAACGCATAGCCACGCCTCCTATTGTATCCAATGTGTGACATCAGTTCCTGTCCGATGCTTGCATGCCACGGTGGTTCCAGATTCCTGGTGTTTGGTGCTTCCTGTCTGCATCTCCATTTCTCACTGATGGTGGCACAGTCCAGGCTTGGAATAAGTCACTAGTCCAGAGGGATACCATTACCATTCCACCATGCTGGGTGAGATGTGCTTTTCTATTTAGGATTTATGTGAGTCGTCTATTATACAATAAAGCTTGGTGTATATACTACACTTAGGCTGGCGCCCTCTGCTGTTTAGTTATAGATCTCTGAAAAGCGAATCCCACACTAGCACCCCACAACTGCATGCATTGTCCTGTTGCAGAACGCTTGCAGATTCTGAGCTTATAGCATTCTTACATATAGGACAAATGGAATCCTCTCCTAGATGATCCTGATGTGGAGGTAGCGGTACTGTTTTTTTTTTTTAACTTTTTTTAAATAGCACAATACGACATTTCATCATGTTCTGTTGGCCGCAGTGGGATGCATCCGATTGCAAAAAAAGTACTACGTGCTGTTGAATAGAGAACATGATAGGGAACAAGGCTTTTTGTGTTGTCTCTATGTAGCACCCTCCTAGATTAGTGCAGGTTGTTAGATGAATTTAGCACAGCTCCTCTGTAATCAGAGGAACGGAGGTTGATTATTCTGGCCTGCTCAGTGTTTCACAGGCTGCTGCTCTGAATACATCCCCCTTTATTCTAGAGGATTCTAGAATCATAGCGGGAGGGAAGAACAGAGTGGGTAGACTGAATATGTATGGGGAGCCCAGCCAATCTCTGGGGAGGTGTGCCCAGTAGGTGGCTGGAAAGCCCATAAATAGTCTGAGGCCTGGGGAAGGGGGGAGAGAGTTCCTGGGTTCAGTTCCTGCTGGAGGAGACCTCTGTGCGGGGGCTTTGCCCTTGGGGCAGGATAACTGGAGGTGCCATCTAGAAGACATTGAGGTTCCAGCTGGAGCCTTAGCTGGGGGGCCTATTTGCAAAGTCTAATCCTGGAATCAGTTTGAGTCTGGGGAATCTCACTGGAGCTAGCCAGGAGGAAGTTGGGGGAAAAGTGTCCAGCTGTTCCGTGAAGGTGTGAGTGCATCTCCCTTTCTGAAGCGTGCCTGGTGGATATTGGAAGGAACCGATGATCCTGTGGCATTGTGAGTAGATGACCCCAGTTCTGGATGTTAGTGACTGTGTGTAGCTCTCAGCCTTTTGTAAGAAGTCATAGTCAACCTTCAGCAGTAGAGATTCTGTGGAAATCTGTGCAGCTCAGTGGGATAGAGAAGAGCCCTCGAATAGTTCAGTTCACTAGTTTTGGGATATCGCATGCTCCCTTCAGCCATCCAAGTTCAGTGCTTCAATGAAACATCAAAAAGAAACCCATAGACTGTTCTATTGGAGCCAGTGGAAGAGTGGAGAAAATGCTGTGTGCCTGGCTGTGAACACTTTAACTGGGGAACAGGAATCAAGTTCACCAGCAGCTCCTTATTGGGTGCACTACATAAGCATTGGGCAAGGATGCCCAGTGCATCAAACGCAACGGAAGTGAACGATCCCTAAAAGAAAAGGCATTGGCGATACCTATGCTTTAAAAGAAATACAAAGACTGTCTGTATTGTCCAGAGCGATCCATCCTTTCAGTCTGCCACAAAGAAAGGCGCAGTTTAGTTGCTCTGGGAAACAAACGCTGCCCGATGTATAATCCTTCATCAGCGAAGGCCCATTGTCAAGGCTTAGACTGCATCTAGGTGACAGTTACCATTTCACAGAAAATAATGAGACTCTTAAGCCATGTTTCATCAGCAAATGAGCATCTCTCCCCTAATTTGTAAAGCAGATTCATCTTCCATTTTACTTTCCTACAGTGCATTGTAACATCTAAACCAATAAGTCACTGATGAGTCCCGAGAGCACCATAAATAAATGAGAACACTGCAGTTACATCACACAATAAATGCACAGTTCTAATTGTGTATAGAAAATAAGGGAAGACTGCGCAGACTTAAATAATGAATGGAATAATAAGGCAGAGTGGGCTAGCGGAGGACCAGTCATTTGTCTACTAGGAGGTTGGAGCGCTGGGCGATGTGGTCAATTCTAGAAAAAGACACTGCTGCCATCTAGTGGGAAAAAATGCATATGACATGACTGTACATAATACTGACCAAAAAAAAAGCAATTTGAAACTGCTATAATAAAAGCAAAATGGGCAGATGTTCGGGGGCCCCAGACTCCAAGGGGCCAAAGAGGCTGTTTCCGACATTGTGAGAAATTATACTGCTGCTACTTCAGCACCAAGTTACCCCAGCCTTGACTGGTTGTTAACCGGCCTTACGAGTAAAACTGAACTCCAGGCACAAAAACGTTCATGTAAAGCAGTGGTCTCCGAACTGCGGCCCAGGGGCCAGATATGGCCCTTTGCTTCATTTTATCTGGCCCTTGGGGCACTGTCTCATCCACTGATATCAACAATGGGGCATAATTTTCCCCCCACTGACACCAATGACGGGGCACTATTCCTCCCACTGACACCAATGACGGGGCACTATTCCTCCCACTGATACCAGTGATGGGATACTATTCCTCCCACTGACACCAGTGATGGGAGATCATTCCTCTGATTGATATCAAAGATGGGACACTATACCTCTCACTGAAACCAATGATGAGGCACTATTCCTTCCACTGACACCAGTGATAGGGCACGATTCCTCCCAATGACACCAGTGATAGGGCACTATTCTTGCCACTGACACCAGTGATAAGGCACTATTCTACCCACTGACACCAGTGATAGGGCACTATTCCTTTCATTGATACCAAACATGGGACACTATCCCTCCCACTGACACCAATGATGGGATACTATCCCTCCCACTGACACCAATGATAGAGCTTTATTACTCCCAGTAACACCAACAATGAGACACTATTCTACCCACTGACACCAGTGATGGGACACTATTCCTCCCACTGACACCAATGATGGGACACTATTCCTCCCACTGACACCAATGATGGGACACTATTCCTCTGATTGATATCAAAGATGGGATACCATACATCTCACTGACACCAATGATGAGGCGCTATTCCTCCCACTGACACCAGTGGTAGGGCACTAATCCTTCCACTGACACCAGTGATAGGGTACTATTCCTTCCACTGACATCAATGATGGGACAATATTTCTCCCACTGACACCAATGATGAGACACTATTCCTCTGATTGATATCAAAGATGGGATACCATACATCTCACTGACACCAATGATGAGGTGCTATTCCTCCCACTGACACCAGTGATAGGGCACTATTCTACCCACTGACACCAGTGATAGGGCACTATCCCTCCCACGCACACTAATGATAGGGCTTTATTACTCCCACTGACACCAGTGATGGGACACTATTCCTCTGATTGATATCAAAGATGGGACGGGATACCTCCCACTGACACCAACATTGAGGTACTATCCCTCCCACTTACACCAGTGATATGGCATTATTCCTCCCTCTGACACCAATAATGAGGCACTATTCCTCCCACACCAACGATGGGGCATTGCTTTATCGCACTGACCTGGACCTTTTCTACTCCCAATAGCCACAGTCCGGCCCAGTCTGAAGGACAGTAAGCTGGCCCTTTTTTTGAAAAGTTTGGAGACCCCTGATTTAAAGGGTAACTCCACTTTCATGGTAAAAAAATAGTAAATAAAATAATAATATAGAGTATACAATTGTGACACTAGTTGTATAATAATTGAATGTTATTAAAAGATACCCTTCCTTTTCAATCAGCAGCACTGTGACTTTGTGTAAAATCTGTAAGGCTGCCTGGAGGTGTTCTATGCACAGACAGTGTACAGCGTGCCTCCCAGAAACATCATTTCCTGCTTGTGTGATTGGCTCACTGATTTTCCCAGAAGTCTACACTAAGATACAAGTCAGATTTCAGGCATCCCCTGCAATAAAGATGTAATTTTTATTGAAATACACCTGAGGGGAAATCCCATCTAAAGGAATGCAGACTCTGCAATTTTGCTCATTAGAGCCCTGCAAGTGCAGCAGCTGATTGATAATTAGGAACCACTCCCATTCCCATTCATTTTGCACATGGACACAGACAAACATCCATCTCTTTCTTCAGAATAACAAAAGGTAGGAATCTGCAACAATGTTTGTTAAAATCCCTGCAATGTGCATAGATCCACCCAGAGGGGAGGGTTTTTTCTCAACAAAAGTGGAGTTACTCTTTAACCATCTCAATACCAGGCACTTTCACCCCCTTCCTGCCCAGGCCAATTTTCTGTGCTGTCACACTTGAATGACAATTGCGTGGTCATGCAACACTGTACCCAAGGCTAAATTTTTATAATTTTTTTGCAGAGAGAGCTTTCCTTTTGTGGTATTTAATCACCACTGGGGTTTTTATTTTTGGCTAAACAAACTAAAAAAGACAAAATTTGGGGGGGGAAAGTTTTTCTTAGTTTCTGTTAGAAAATATTGTAAATAAGTAATTTTTCTCCTTCACTGATGTGTGCTGAAGAGGGTGCACTGATGGGTACTCATAGGCATCATTGATGGGCACTGAAAGGCAGCATTGGTGGGCACTAAGTGGCAGTATTGGGCACTGATAGGCAGCACTGATGGGTACTGATAGATTTTTAGCAAAGACATGGAGCGGAATACATTTTGTCTAAATTTATGACGAAATTTGATTTTTTTTTATTTTTTTACTGGACATTTTTAATAGCAAAAAGTAAAAAATATAGGGGGTCTTTTTCAAAAATGTTTTTTTTGTTTATAGCACAAAAATTAAAAAACGCCCAGGCGATCAAATACCACTGAAAGAAAGCTCTATTTGTGGGATAAAAAGGACATACATGTCATTTGGATGCAGCGTTGCATGACCGTGTAATTGTCAGTTAAAATAACGCAGCGCCGTATCTGGGGGGGGGGGGGGGTAAATCCTCTGGAGGGCAAGTGGTTAAGAAATTTTAATGCACACAAACACAATACCCACATTTTTTTTTGTAAAATATGGTGTTGCACTGAGTAAATAGATACCAAACATGTCATGCTTTAAAATTGCGCACGCTTATGGAATGGTGCTAAACTATGGTATTTAAAAATCTCCATAGGCAATGCTTTATAAACCTTTACAGGTTACCAATTTAGAGTTACAGAGGAGGTCTGGTTCTGGAATTATTGCTCTCAATCTGATGTTTGCGGTAAATACCTCACATGTGTGGCGCACTTGCTGTTTACGTATGCATATGAGACCAATGCATGCATTTGTCTTTGCATGCGGGTAAGGGGGGACAGTGGTGCTTTACATTTTTTTAAATTATTTATTTGTTTTGTGCACTGGTACACTGTGACAAATGTTTATGGGACACTGTGACAGTTGTTGACATGTGGACTGTGAGAAATTGTGCGTGGTGTACTGGTGTGGGATGGCTGCAGATCAGGGGCGGACTGACAACTCATGGGGCCCCCGGGCAGCAGGTGATCATGGGGCCCCTGTGTCCTTTGCCCAAACTCAGAAAACCATATGAAATAGGTACCAGGGGCATCTCATGGGGCCCGCTACAGACCCCGGGCCCTCGGGCAGTGCTGAGTTTCCAAATGGTCAGTCCGCCCCTGCTGTAGATCTGTGTAGCTGAACAATAAAATCATCAGCTACACAGGTCAGTTGTCACAGGCTGCAGCATCCCCAACTCCTCCGCACTGAGCTCTCACTGAGCTCAATAGGGAAAACAGCTACAGAGACATGTGTCTCTGTTTACATTCAGTGGTTGCTGTGATTGGACATTGTGAGGGACACTTTTTTAATATTAGGGCACTTACCTGTCCAGGGATCCAGCGGTGTCCCCACCCAAGCCGATTCTTCAATCGGCTGTCGGGTGCTGGTGCCGCCATCTTGACTAAGGGAAACCAGCAGTGAAGCCTTGTAGCTTCACAGCCAGTCTCCTACTGCGCATGCACAAAGCGCACTGTGCTTTGTGAATGGGCCGCAGTCTTCTGGGACCTGTGAAGTGTCCCAATGGGCTGTGGGGGGGGGGGGGCTGAAGTTCTGACTCAGTTTGCCATGGTGAATTGAGCTGGAAGTTGGAGCGGGTACCTGTCAAAACCAGGTACCCCCTCCCCCCCAAAAGGTGCCAAATGTGGCAGTGGAGGGGGAAGGAAGCAGACAAGCAGAGCTTCCCCTTTTGGGTGGAACGCCACTTTAAATATATTTCTCGATGGCCACAAAGGATATAAATCCACTTTGAAAACCCAGATATTACTTTTAAAAAGTATCAGTAACATCATCACTATGTTGTACATAACTTGTGCAGACAGCAGAGTAGTGGAAGAGGCCCAGCAGCTCCACCCACTACAGGCTGCCTACAGAAAACAGTTCCACACTGGATGACTGCATAGATCTGAAAGAAATACTAGTACACTGTGAATCCCTACACTATGGGTGTCCAACCTGTCGCCTGAGACAGCTATAAATGAGTCCCGACCAGGGGCGGACTGACCATTTGGAAACTCGGGCACTGCCCGAGGGCCCGGGGTCAGTAGGGGGCGCCATGAGATGCCCCTGGTATCTTTTTCATAGGCTTTTTGAGTTTGAGCAAGGACACAGGGGCCCCATGATCCCCTATTGCCCGGGGGCCCCATGAGTTGTCAGTCTGCCCCCGGACATCGTAAACTCACTTAAAAATGTTAGGTTTTTTTATTTTATTTTTGTGGAATGCGTTTACACTTAGTGAACACATGCGGCCAAAGAAACATTTGACAGTGTCTCTTTACTGGATTTTTATCAAATTTATCTTCCCAAAGAAAAATCACCTCTTCACAATCACGCCTTCTTCACGTCATCAGTTTTCAGCAGCACCTATATTTGGGAGCAACTATTTTCAAGGATGAAGCACACGAACGGGAAAATTAGAACCAAAATATCTAATGAGCACCTTGAGAATTCAATGAGAATTGTTACTCCATCCATCCAACCAGATATGAATGCGTTCGTTTCTCAAACACAGTGTCCGATATCGCACTCGTTTTATGCTGCCCTCTTTTATATTAAAAAATATTACTAAAAAAAAATGAATTTTTATTACTCACATATTGATTGGTACATTAGGTCAGTGATGGTTAACTTGTGATCTGCTGACTTTTTCTACTCATCAGTTCTCCCGATTGTTGGTGTATTTTATGTGCGGCCCAAGACCATTCCCGTTCTTCCAATGTGGCCCAGGAGAGTCAAAAGGTTGGACCCCCCTGCCCTGCACTCACAGTATGTGCTCAGTCTTCTGGATTGAGTGACATTGGTTTTCATTCTACCCAGAAGACTGAGGACATCTTGGGCTGAAAAAAAGGTACTACGGAGGACAGCTCCAGATTGACATTGAGTATTGGAGCCTGAAAATTTTTTTTTAGAACTGCCTGGGGGACATTTTTCATCACATGAGTAATGAACCAATGAATACAAGATCCAGATCAAAATTCAGACACAGCATTCTATATCCTTCACATATGTTTCTCAGACCCACGTTGCAAGCAAAACACATATTGTAGGGTAGATTTACTAAAACTGGAGCACTCAGAATCTGGTGCAGCTGTGTACAGTAACCAATCAGGTCCTATCTTCAACTTGTTCAGTTAAGCGTTGATAAAATCTGGAAGCTGATTGGTTTCTCTGCAGAGCTGCACCAGATTTTTCACTCTCCAGTTTTAGTAAATAACCCCATAATGTCTGTGTATATAGAACTTTTTGTATGATCCAATTAAACCTATGGGAAGAACATGAATTGAAAACAGCCCAGGGCCCATGTTACAGGTGATCAAACACTGGAACCAATAATTTGATAACCTATATTCCCGGCAATAGGAAACCATTTAACTTGTAATACGATGTATGACACCCAATTCTACTTTGCACCCGTTGCCATCCCCCTCCTCCCATACACACACAGACACAACAGAGGCAGAATTATGCACCGTAAATTTAAAAGTAGAGTGTACTTTCATTGGGGAAACCCTAGATCACACATGGTGATTGGATTAAAGTGCATGAAATACTGATGTGCCTGCCTGCTTGGGTATGTTTCCAATACTTACCTCAACTTCAATCTATGGTAAAGCCCAGTGTTTGTATGAAACACATCAGAGGAGGAGGTTCCAGGCCCGAACAATAAGGCCCTAATGTAGACGGGACGTTTCTGAACGATGGAAACTGACTGCTGAAAACGTAGGTTACAAAAACATCTGTTTGGCTGCGTTTGCATAACGCATTTATGCTTGTTTCTGTGCGTTTGCGTTTAGAAGCGTTTTTTAAAGATAAGCACAGGAGAACCTCCCAAATGCCCAGAATGCACTGAAAAGTGGTACATTATTAACTATTTCAGACTGTTTCAGAGAAATACACACAGTAGAAGCAGACACAACAGTATGTGTTGACATTAGCTAGGTGTGAGTTGCCCATTAACATTTCTTTTTGTTTCCAAGGGTGGGAAAGGTATCTGGTGGAGGGATTCATCAAGGTCACCTGGCAGGGGGTCTTCATGGGGAATTTGAGGTGTAAATGGTCATTAACATATCTTTTCTTTCCAAGGGTGGGAGAGGTCTGAGGTGTGAATTGGTCATTACAATGTGTGACAAGCTTGGTAGGAACATCCTGTGTTCAGTGTTTTGTCCATCTGAGCACCTTGAAAACTCTTTGCATGCATTTTTCATGATGAAAAAAAGGCTCTGGACAGCATTGGAAACTGGAAGAGTTAAAAAAAAATTTCAAACGTGAACGCTTATGAACGCGATTAGATGCATTTTGCGTTGAAACACTGATAAAATCGACGTCTTAATGCAAGTTTGTTGCATTCAAAAAAACGACTGTAAACTCAAATGCCTGTAAATGACTGTAAACGATGATGTGTGCATGGACACATATGAAAATATTAGGGAGAGTTCAGGGGCTGCTGAAAAAAACACTGAACAGCTCCTAAACGTGAGTTTAGCAGCTGGAGTGTACATGAGTCCTAAAGTTATTCAATCTGAAAATAGCATCTCCACTCCAAAAGCTAAAACTTATCTGCCATAGATAAGTTGGGTGCCAGCAACGGAGCCCGTCCATGCACCTTATCCCAGTAATGTAATGAACAACAGGTCATGCATCAATGATGTCATCACGTCATGAAAGCTTTATTGAACCACAGACAGCATGCAGCATGTCCCCACCAGAGAACTGCCCTGCTGATGCGTTTCATAGCAATAGGCTAAATTATAAGGATTTCTATGAATAAGCCCATTGTGGTGAAACGTGTCAAAGAGGGGGAGTCCTCTAGTGGGGACGTGTCTGTGGTTTAATAAAGCTTTTATTAAGTGGTGACATCATTGATGTGCAGCCTTCAGTTTAATAAAGTTATTCAGGTTGGATTTTAGTGCTTTAAGACTTTTTTTTTTCTTATGTATTCACAGTAAGCGACATGGAACAAGACCTTCCTTAGATTTTGTGCCCGGCCACCAAAGGAGGTGAGTCAATGAGAAGGGCTTAGATACTGCATACATTGTAATGTTAATCTTAGCATCCAGTGTATCTAAAGCCAAAATGGTTTTTGTTTTGTCGTCAGTGTCCCCTTTGGGGAGATTTCCCCTAAATTCCAGCCCTGTGGAGCCAACAGGAGGCAAAGGAAAATCTCTCCAAATGAGGGAAATCTCCTCTTATTATTATACAGGATTTATATAGCGCCAACAGTTTGCTCAGCGCTGTACAATATAGAGGGAGACAATACAGCAACAATACAAGAGGGTTAGAAGGGCCCTGCTCCTTGGCGCTCACAATATCCTCTTAGACGGTTGTGTTTCTATTGGAAGATTTGCCCCCTATGATAGTGATTTAACCCTCTCACAACTGCAGAAGTAGAAAAAAAAATGCTATCCTTGTCAAAGAAAAAAGTGGAATACCTCTCCTGCTGCCCATGCTGCCAAATGGCGCTCTGATGAAGAGAAATGTTCCTGGGAAGTCCAAGAAGCCAACACTTTTTTGAAGTGGAGATCTTCTGGTCCCCTGCATCGCTTGGTGGTTCCTCCCCCTGGCCTCCACGTCACCACCATGACCTGTAGTAGGGTTGCCACCTCATCCCTTTAAAACCGAACACATATTAATTACGCAGGTTCCGAGGCTAATTTAATGCAGATAAGGCACTAAGTGAGTTTAATTACCACCTTAATCAGGCACAGAACCTGTGGAATTAATATGTGTTCGGTTTTAAAGGAATGAGGTGGCAACCCTAACCTGTAGGCAGTGGTGTATTTAGGTTTTGTGCTACCCTAGGCAGAAAAAAAATTAGGCGCCCCCCGCAGAGATGCTGACATTGACCAACACCCCTGACTCCCACCCGAGAGAGCCTTCCACTACCACTGCCCCTCAAACATCAGCCACCATCCCCCATGGCGAGAGATAGACACTCACCTTCATAACTCAGGACATCCCTGGGAACAAGAGTCGGGCTGTGCATACACCGTCACCGCAACCTCTCTCAGAACCCACCAGGTCCCCATGCCATGTGTGTCCCTTCTTCCGTCCCTTCTTCCAAAGGGCAATGCTGCCCCCCCCTGCAAAATGCCGCCCTAGGCAAATATATTTGCCTTGTGGTAAATACACCCCTGCCTGTAGAGATGTAGGGGTCAGCAGCCTCTGTACATCCCAAGCAGCTGAAGATGGCCCTTTATATGAGTGTATGGATGGGTACAACTGTGTGAATGAAACCTAAGAAAGGATATGGTTTGAACCAAGAAAAGTAATTGGAGCAAAAGCCATCTGTACAACAGTTCCACCACAGGAAATGTGCAAGACGTGTATTCCTCAGCACTGCCCAAGACTTTTAAGCAAAGGTACAGCTTGTGCTGCATTCTATATTTAGTGCAGTAGATGGTGCAGGCACACCCCTAAGGAGAATGCACCCTGCTTATATATATATAAGACCATGGCAGAGGTTAAACTGGTTGTATGTCCCAAGGATGCTAGCTGCCCAAATTAGTTGAGAAGGAAATGGTGGGTTCTTCTACCAATACTATACATTGTGGCTTAATGGTAAACACTTCTGCCTTGCAGCACTGGGGTTCTTGGTTCAAATCCCAACCAAGACAATAACTCTCTGTGCTTGCACAGGTTTCCTCCCACACTCCAAAGACACAATGATGGGTTAAACTGGACCTAGTATGCATGCCTGTGAAATAGGGACCTTAGATTGTAAGCTATTTGTAGATACAGAAAGATGTGAATGTAAAATATCATATCTATTTAAATACCTGTAATAAATAATATGCTTTGCTCTGGCTACACAGAGTGCAGAAACTATAGGCCAGGCCAACAATAGATCATGTGTGGATGGGTTTGGATAACTCAGGAGATATATGTTGTGGGGACTGTCTGGGCAGAAAACGGAATCTACTGTGCCAGGCTTAGTTAATTATTAATTGGCAGCGCTTTCACACAATAGCAGATAAAAGACAGCCCTAGAGATAAACTTTCTATAAAGCTGTGTAGGAATGTTATATTTCTGTGTAGTTAGGAATGTGTTTATTTTTTATTAGGGAGAGGAGCCAAGATACAAACCATAAATACAATATTTCTTGCATCCTGTACTTCATCTGCCCTTCCAGGATTAGGTACGGCAGTACCATGGAGGGGTCATCATGTAGAATAGCCAGTATGGCAGAAGTCAAGCTTCAATACTTGACTAAGGCTCCATGCAGTAAAATGTGACTGCTCCTGGTCTACGAAGCCATGGAGACCACCCAATGAAACAAGACTGCCCCAGGTCTACAGAGCCATGGGGATGAACCTAGTGAAACCAGACTGCTTTTGGTCTGAGGCGCCATGGGGACCACACAGTCAAACAAGACTATATATATGGGTGGCCTAGCGAGCACACTTCAAAGCAGATAAATGCACAAAAAGGAACCACAAAAACCTTTCTATAATGAGCAAATGGAAAATGAAAGTGCAGCGCTAAGATGAATGGCGACAGTAAAATCAAAATCTTATGCAAGAATTACTAAAAGATATGAAGTCCAATGTGGTGAACTAAATAGGTGATCAGTCCAAAAAGATATATGAAGACTTAAATCAGTATGAGCATTGCTCCAGCATCCCGATGTGGAATCTTAATGCGCATATAGACATCCTCAGCTGGCCGGAGGTCCTATGCAGGTACTGCCTGGTACTAGGATGATCCTCAGGTGGTCCCTCAGTTTGGGTGGCAGATAACGGGAATGCTGGTCTGGTCTTAGGACTTGCTTCCTAGGCCTGGACAGGTCACCTGGAATCCTGGGCTGTGGTGTGGAAGCTCAGTGCAAGGCAATAAAGATATAGTTGCTCATAGTGTAGTATTCCAAAGGATTTTTTAAGCATGAATTAGTAATGTATCAAATACAAGCATAAATGAATAAAATAAACGCACAAGGTGACGGAGTAGTGGTAGCAATGAATTGGGGGGACCACACAGTGAAACAAGACTGCTCTGCGTCTATGATGCCATGGGGACCCACCCAGTGAAACAAGACTACTTTGGGTCTACAAGGCCATGGGGATTCACCCAATAAAACAAGACTGTTCTGAATCAGGAAGTTATGGGGATCTACCTGTACAGAACTGCTCCATCCTGTCATTGACAGCTATGAGCGCACAGAAAAGATTCTCCTCCTTTAAAATTCTATTGAGAAGTTGCTTGGTTGCAACATGGGTATAAATAAGCCTGACATCACTGTCTCTGAGGAGGAAGAGCAATGTGCCACTACATTGTTACTAGCGCTGCAGTCTGGGTGAACTGATCTACCTGTCACATGAGCCTAATGAAATCTGTTGCTCATAATTAGTGCTTGTCTCTTGCTGCAAGTGGCATACAAAATAAAGCAGTACCTATGTTTTGGCACTGAATGGCAGATACCTGGAGGGGCTTACTTTTTTGGGTCTCTGGTCCCTGTGGAAGATAAGGAAAACATTCAAGGAGAAGTACAGTAAACATTCCTAGTATCAAGCTACATCCATTTGGTAAAACTGACCAAATTTGGATCAAGGAGAGCTTGGCCAGAAACAGAGCCAAGTATGATCTATAAAGTGATTGTTTTCACTATGGCCAAGTCTGTAAAAAAAAATTGCGAAACCTGATTGACTGACTCATGACCTTCAATATAGGACCACGGAAAGTCCAAAAGCATGCCCACCACTTCAAAGGCCTCTAGCCCTATGCTAAGGTCAAGTAAGGCTTGAGAAAGATTTGGTCTTGAATTGCATTGTGCCTAGCAGCCAGATCCAGAAGTAGACACTGAGCTGAGCCCTACTCAACAGGCATGAGGACACCACCAGATGACAATCTAAGGTAGGTTTCTCTGCATCCACATCCCTGGCAAGGCAATGTAGTAGGATTGTGCCTGAATTCTGGCAGCCAAGTGGGACTTAGATTTCTGCTTTAATCACGGTTCAGACTACATTTGTACAGAACATACTCCTATGACTAAGCTGCTCATGTGCAGATTGGATCAACCAAGACATGCACACAAAACAAAATAAAACCAGAGTGCACTGGCCTCGTGAAATATGTTCACAGTTTACTGACAAAAGGGTAAAACAAATAATACTCACAAACAGGAAGGGTTGCCCATCACATCATCAGGAAGAGCGCAAGTTCTTTCAAATCTGATTCTATCAGATTCATATCCATATAAAAGATTCTGCAAAATGTCATGTAGTATAGTAAAGGATGAGGTGTTTTCAGGGGCCAAAAGCCACTTTCTTTAGAGTCTTGAAATTGGAAACTACAGTGCCCATTGGATATGGATATGATCTAATCCAACTTGGAAGAACTTGCACTCTTCTTGATGAGGTGCTGGACAACCCTGTTTGTAAATACATTTTAACATAAATTTTTTTTTTATTGGAGGTTATCAAAGAATATACAAAGCGTATACAATGCTGCTAAACATGACCTATAGTAGTAACAGTATGGCAGAATCATATTAAACTATGAGATGACGCATAACTTTATATAGTACAGTTTGGTGCAAATCCTGTAACTATTAGTAAGGAGCTAACCACATAGCCATTTTGTAACCTCTGCGTGACACCTATGAAAGGCAAGAGTTTGTAAATAAGGGTGTATGTAAAAGTAAATTTAGATGCCTGTTGTGCATTCTGGGGGCTCAGCCAAAGATGCCATTGCTTCCAGAAGGTGGCACATTCCGTTTTTTAATTAAGAACATTAGTTCAAATTGGGTTTGCGTATTAGGGTGTTGCAAGAAGAGTAACCAGTCAGGGGAGGTTAGTTGTTTCCAGGTCGAAGCTATAGCTCGCTTAACGGCTTTACTGTTATGAACTATAAATACTGTGTGCGAGGATGCCCAAGATTCATGATGTATCAGAAGTAATGCTGTGCCAGGATTGCAGGTTATAGTGTGATGGCAAACACTTGATAAGAATGAGAATATGCATTTCCAGAACTTGAAGAACCAGAGGGCAAGACCACCAGATACGTAAGATTGAGCTGAGACTGTCACAGTCTCCCCAACAGTTAGGGGAAGCAGACAAGAAGATTTTTAGAAGTCTTTCTGCGGTGTAGTACCATTTTGTGTAAGATTTTTAGGGAGGATCCCCAGTGAGTAATGCAGCTTGAGGAGGTCAAAAGCAACTGGGATGCATTCTGCCATTGGGAATTTCTGTGAGAGATATGCTTCCCATGGATGGTGTTTTGTTGGAAAAGGAACTGTGGTTGAAAAGTTGATAGAAAAAGGAGGTTCCTTTGCTCTTACATGTAGTAGAATTGAAGTAAATTAAAATATCTGAAGGAATCCAATGTTCTGTTTTTATGAAGATTTCAAGGATGAGATGAGGATATTGGTAAAAATCAGTTTTGGGAAGGTTGTAGCTGTGTTGTAGTTCCGCAGATGAACGCATGGAGGAATATTCCATTAGATGACCAATGGTCAATGTTAGCAGTTCTAAGAAAGTATTGGGAGAATCCCGATATCTAATACATTTCAAAGGAATATGCCGTAAATTTTGCCAGGTGGAGAGAGCTGCTCTTATAGTTAAGTAAGGAGAACTAAGGGGTCAGGAGCCCAATAGAGTGGTGCCTAAAGTGCCTTGCAGTGATGATCCCAAAAGGGAGCGTTCAATGGTAGCCCAGACATGGTCTGAAGTGAGGGACTACCAAAAACTGATTTGGCCCAGGATTGTTGACTGATAATATGTTCTGAGATTTGGAATTCCCATTCCTGCAGCTAGTTTAGGCCTGAAAAGGATTGAGGATTTGAATCTTGGTTTCCTGCCATTCCATATAAAATGGTTTAGGGTAGACTGGAGCTTTTGTAGGTAAGTCGTTGAAAGTGGGATTGGAAGCGTTCTAAAGAAGTAGAGTATGGTAGGAAAAAGAGACATTTATGTAACAGCGGCTCTACCTGCCCATGATAATTGAGCTGACCGGAAGTTATAAATTTTCTGTTCCATGGAAGGAAAGAGAGCATCATAATTTAAGCAGTATATGGAAGAGCTTGGGGAGGATAGTTTGATACCTAAATACTTTATAGTTGAGTGAGGCGCCCAGGAGAAGCCAGAGAACACTGATCTGGATTTTTTAAGGTTCTCATAGATTGCAAATGGTAGCATATGTGACTTAGAGATATCCACTTTGGCTGAATTCGTTTAGGACTGTGCTCAGTGATTGTACAGAAATCAATGGATCGGTGACGGAAAGAACATCGTCATCATCCACATTTTATCCAATTTTATATTCCCCATCCCTGAGCAAGTGGTTCCATTACTAGTGAAAATATCATAGGGGAGAGGGGGCACCCCTGCCTTGTATCATTGGATATTGAGAAGGGAGTGGACAGGATGCCTAAGGTAAGGACCCTAGCTGAGGGATTATTTATTTCAGGTACTTATATAGCGCCATCAATTTACGCAATGCTTTACATATATATTGTACATTCACATCAGTCCCTAACCCTCAAAGGGCGTACAATCTAAGGTCCCTAACTCACATTCATACATACACATACTAGGGCCAATTTAGATAGGATCCAATTAACCTACCAGCATGTCTTTGGAGTGTGGGAGGAAACACATGCAGGTACAGGGAGAACATACAAACTCCAGGCAGGTGGTGCCGTGGTTGGTATTTGAACCAGGCAGAAGTGCTAACCATTTAGCCACTGTGAGTACAGTGCTTTAATGACTCTGTTTATATACCCTGTGATTCCAAAGGCGTTTAACACTGCATAAAGATATCACCAATGCATGTGACCAAACTCTTTTTCCGCGCCCATGGACAGAAGGAGGGAAGGCATCCATGTCTTTTCTGCCCATTGAAGAAAGTTGAGAGTGCGGCTAGTGTCGTCTGAAGTTTGGCAGCTCTTGACCAAACCTACCTGATCAGGTGCGGCAGTATGTCTTCCAACCTAGTGGCTATTAATTTAGCATAAATTTTTATATCGGAATTTAACAATTTAATTGGTCGGTAGTTTGCCGGTAAAGTGGGTGGTTTATCTGGTTTCGTCAGAGTTACAATGAGGGCCTCCAAAGACTCTTTAGGGAAATTGGCTGAGAGTGCTGAACAGTGATACAATTGCTGTAGCTGTGGGATCAAAAGAGTGGAGACGGATTTATAATACTCATTCCCAAACCCTTCAGTGCCTGGAGATTTGTGTAGGGGTAGTGTGTGTATTTTATCAAAAACCACCTCCTAAACAAATGTGATTTACAATAGTGTGTGTATTACCTGTTGTATTTCATGAGCAGAAAATTGGATAGAGAGGTTTGTTAGTTGGGTTGATTAAGTTTTTGGTAGATTTAGCGTCTTAAGGAATTGCTGAATTTGTGTGTCTCTAGAAAAATCTGTTGAATCGTTTGGACATAAATTGTAGAGATTAGGATAATATTCAGCAAATTGATTGTCTGTATGAACAGGGTTTTTGACATTGGTTGCTTGAGGAGTCCAAAAGATATGCAATCCAACCTTTCGCTAATTTCTTTTTTATTTGGTTCGCTAGGAATGAACCAGTTTTGTTACCTGCCGCATAATAATTTAGTTTAAGAAAGAAACCATATTGGGATAAAAAGCATTGAGATAGTTTGTGGCGCAAGTCTTTTATTTGTTTAGCCCTGCCTGGAGAGAATTGGGATTTATTCTGGGTATCGCGTCTGAGTTTTGTGATTAGTTTTGTCCTCTTACGTTTCTCCTGAGCCCACAATTTTATGAAGACTCCCTGTATGCCTTATGCGCAGACCACAATGATTAGATGATGTCGACCAAACCTGAGTTGAATTTGAAAAAAATCAGATAATTCCTATTCGATCTGTTCCCGGTATTTAGGATTATGCAAGATGGATGTATTTAATCTCCAGATCCCTTTGATGGATGGTGAATTTGCCAGTTGTAGTAATATGGAGATCGGGGTGTGGTCTGACCACGTGATTAAGCCGATTTGTGATGAATCAGTTTGTAATAATGTATCTCTGTCTACCAGGAAAAGATCGATACGAGAATAGACCCTTAACGCTGCTGAATAAAAGGTACAGTCTTTCTCTGAACCATGAGCGCTTCTCCAAGCATCGTATAAGTGTTCAGCTTTCATCAGGATGGATGTTATGTGAGAGTTTCGCCTGTTGTGACTAGTGGAGTCTAGGTCCGTATCTGGCACTTCATTAAAACCTCCACATAGGATAAGGCGACCTATACAGACAGATTGGATTTTTCTCAATCTGTTTGTGGAGAAATGACTTTTGTTTGGTATTAGGGACATATAATGTGACAATCGTGTAAGGCTGGTGATTGATTAATGCGCCTGGAATGATGTATCTGCCATTCTTGTCACATTCTATAATGAATACCCCCATGTCCCTTATTACGATCAGAACCCCTCTTTCTTTTTTTGTTATGCATTTGGGGAAAAAGCAGAAAAGAAATTTAGGATGTGATATTTTTGGTGGAGAGGCGGTACGCAAGTGTGTCTCCTGTGCACAAAATATGTCACATTTTTAGAATAGGGCTTCCTTCCACATCATGGACCTTTGAAATGGGCTACTGAGACCGTTAACATTTAGAGAAGTTATTTTCAAAGACATGAGAAAAATCTGGAATATGCTTGGAGTAGCATTGTAGGTTTATAAACCCTAGAACAGCAATTGTCCATTTATGCTTCTTTTATAGTATTAATATGGTATCAGAGGTAGCTGCTATGTTGTTAAGGAGCACTATTGTGGTACACAGAGTACAAAAGATACAAAACATGTAAGTAACATGTAAACCAGGGGTCTCCAAACTTTCTAAACAAGTCCAGTTTACTGTCCTTCAATCTTTAGGGGAGTCCGGACTGTGGCCAGCGGGAGTAGAAAAAGCCTCATGACTGGTGGCAGTGGGAGGAATAGTGCCCCATCATTGGTATCAGTGGGAGGAATAGTGCCCCATCATTGGTATTAGTGGCAGGAATAGTGTCCCATCATTGGTATCAGTGGGAGGAATAGTGCCCCGTCATTGGTATCAGCGGTAAGATTAGTGCCCCATCATTGGTGTCAGTGGGAGGAATAGTGCCCCATCATTGGTATCAGTGGGAGGAATAGTACCCCATCATTTGGTATCAATGGGAGGAATAGTGTCCCATCATTGGTATCAGTGGGAGGAATAGTGCCCCATCATTGGTATCAGTGGGAGGAATAGTGTCCCATTATTGGTATCAGCAGGAGGAATAGTGCCCCATCATTGGTATCAGCAGGAGGAATAGTGCCCCATCATTGGTATCAGTAGGAGGAATAGTGCCCTATCATTGGTATCAGTGGGAGGTATAGTGCCCCATCATTGGTATCAGTGGGAGGTATAGTGCCCCATCATTGGTATCAGTGGGAGGTATAGTGCCCCATCATTGGTATCAGTGGGAGGTATAGTGCCCCATCATTGGTATCAGTGGGAGGTATAGTGCCCCATCATTGGTGTCAGTGGGAGGAATAGTGTCCCATCATTGGTGTCAGTGGGAGGAATAGTGTCCCATCATGGTGTCAGTGGGAGGAATAGTGTCCCATCATGGTGTCAGTGGGAGGAATAGTGTCCCATCATGGTGTCAGTGGGAGGAATAGTGCCCCATTGTTGGTGTCAGTGGCAGAAACTATGCCCCCGGTTGCTGACAGTTAGGGAATAATTCCCCAAGGACTGGATAAAATGAAACAAAGAGCCACATCTGGCCCTCGGGCTGCAGTTTGGAGACCAGTGATGTAAACCATAAACAGAAAGTGAGTAGAACTGAGAACCCTAGGTAAAGGGTCACTTTTCGAAAATACAAGTTGGAAAGGGGCATGTAACACATGCAACTGGGACTGAGGCTTGAAAAGAGGAGTACAGCATTCCGGGATCAAAAGTTACTTTAACAAGCGACATATTTTTGATTTATAAGAGGCACAAAATGTGAACATATTAGAGGAAGGGATGTTCCAGAGACCTCTTCAAGTGTCACCTACTGAGGACCAGACGCTAGAAATGTGTTTAGGAGATTTAGGTGTCCGTTTATGACACAGAGAATAGCTGTGATTCAGAGGATCGCAGCTATTCTCTGGTCATTCACAGTTTATGGCACTCAGGAGATCAGCGGAGAACATGTTCAGCCCTTCACTGGAGATCTGTGTTCTCCCTCCAGATTCTCCAGCCCAGAGCTGGAGAATCAGAGAGACCGCAAACTAAGCAGTGATAATTTACCTCTGCTTAGTAAACTGATCTTTTACTGTAATCTCGCGAGATTATAGTAAAATCAGCCGTTCTCCATCGTTTGTAGACCGTTCTCCCTTCGTTCGGAGAACTGCTTCATAAAAGGCATTCACAGGAGAACTGAGCAGCGATCTATTACCGCTGGTTCATAAACTGACACCTTAGTGTGGATGGGGTTGCGGTTGCGGTCAATTTTGATACCCCACTGGGCTGGGAGTTTATCTGCTTCCTCCGGAGATCCGTAACCACTTGCCCTCCAAAGGATTCCCCCCCCCCTTTCTGACCAGGCCATTTTTTGTGTTACGGCACTGCGTTACTTTAACTGACAATTGCGTGGTCATGCAACGCTGCACCCAGATGAATATTTATGTCCTTTTTTCTCACAAATAGAGCTTTCTTTCAGTGGTATTTGACTGCCTGAACGGTTTTTATTTTTTGAGCTACAAAAAAACCCCAACAATTTTGAGAAAAAACATTTTTGACTTTTTGCTATTAAACGTGTCTAGTAAAAAAAAAATTAAAAATCAAATTTCGTGATAAATTTAGTCCAAAATGTATTCTGCGACATGTCTTTGCTAAAAAAAAAAATATCCCAATAAGTGTAAATTAATTGGTTTACGTGAAAGTTATAGCGTTTACAAATATCAGTATATATAATGGGATTTTTTTTTTCCTTACTAGTAATGGCAGCGATCAGTGACTTATAGCGGGACTGCGGTGGACATTCTGACACTGGGGGGGCAACTGACTTGGTGTCACTGACATCCCCAATGACACCAATATATTGATCAGTGCTAATAAAAAGCACTGACACTGTACTAATGGCACTGGGCAGGAAGGGGTTAACGTCTGGGGCGATCAAAGGGCCAACTGTGCGTTTTACTATGGGGACTGTGTGTTTTTGCTTCACTGTAAGCACACTGCTTTGTATGGCTGTGCTATGCACAGCCATGCAAAGCAGTGTGTAGGAGCTGACAGCAGAGAGAACGGTTTTGTTTATGAACAGTTCTCCCTCTTGTCAGAGATGCTCTGCAATCACTGGCCGGGACCCAGTGATTGACAGGCGTGACCACAAATGGCAGTGTGGCTAGGGCATGCGCCCCCTACCCAGAAATGCAAAATCCTGTATATATACGTGATTGTGCGCCCCCGTATCGCCTCGTAACAGTATTTCTGCTTTTGGGTGCACGGGAAGCGGTTAAACATAGGTATGACCTTGGTGTGTTGTGGTGATTTTAGTAGGAAAGCCCCATTTATAGGTGATGTTATGCTCACTCACGTAGTTGTGCGGATATGGAAAAAAATCTTTTGCTTTGCTGTATAGTGGCAGCAAACAGGTCAACAAAAATGTGAAACTTGGGGAATCCGTCTGGCAGCTAGGAAGGCCCGTTCTTTAACCACTTCCCGACCGGCCGTTGCATATAAATGGCCGGACGGTGGCAGTGCAGGGTCAGGTGGCCGTTTATAAACGGAGCGCGCAGCTCCGCGATTCGGTGGCCGCTGTGTCCTCCGGACACAGTGAAACACCGATCGTCGGATGGGACCTCTGTACGAGGTCCCGATCATGTGATCACTGATTGGCCAATCACTGATCACATGCAAAGTAGTAAGCAAGATGTCACTTGTGACATCATTGCTTACTACGTGTGAAATCTGTGAATGATCACAGAGGTCACATGGTACAAGGCTATTCACAACAACCTTGTACCATGTACTTCTCAATGAGTGCAAGAATGCACACAGAGAGAAAGAGAAATGATTGCTTTTACACCCATATAGGATGTAAAAGCAATCGGTGTAAAAAAAAAAAAAAAAATCTTCATCACCCCCCTTTAGTACAGTGTCACCATGGTGACACTGTACTGCTAAGGTGACAGTATGTAAAAAAAAAAAAAAAATGTAAAAAAAAGTTTAAAAATTATAATTTTTGGTTATAAACTAATTTGGGTTTTTTTTTTCACTAAAAAGATAACGGAATAAATTTTGGCAAAGATTTATGATGAAATATTATTTATTTGCAAAATTTTATTAAAAAAACCCACTTTTTTAAAAAAATGTTGGACTTTTTCATTTACATAGCAAAAAAAATAAAGATCCCAGCGGTGAATAAATACCACCAAAATAAAGCTTTATCTGTCTCAAAAAAATGGTAAAAAATTCATTTGGGTACAGTGTTGCATGACCGGGCAATTGTCATTCAAAAAAACATAAAAAAGAAAGAAAGCGCCAATCAACAATATCAATCCTCTACAGCAGCAAACCTTCAACCCAAAATATTGGTGAAACACAAAAAATCAGCAATTGGAATGCGCTAAAACATCAAAATTAACATCACAAATAATATGTGTATAAAAGTCCCAACATCTTAAATACAAAAAAATCTCCAGTGAAAATAATCCATAAATTTCGTGCATATAAGTGTATAGAAAAAATATGTCCAACACCCCAAACAAAAATTCTTCTTTAAACATATAAATCCACCGTGCTTTATCCACCACCAAATGAATGGAATAAACTCACCAGAGCTCAATGCTGATTAGATTATAAATCAGCACAAGCGTGTTTGCTCTGGGAGCGATGATAGTAGGTAGATCATGAAGCAGCACTCTATAGTATAGACACTTCCAGATATCAGGAACAATACTCTGCAGTGACTTTTGAGGTATGGCCAAGACTCCTTATATAACGATCCTCCTCCAAATATATAGTAATATCACTCAAAAATAAAGAAAAGGCATGATGGTGCAGCAAGTAAGAACCATTAAAACTTTTTATTGCAATTTCATCTTACTCACAAAATAAAGTGTCCACCTGACACTGGTATAGCAAGCGATCAGATACACGGAATGGACGAGCCCCGTTCACCGCGGACACCTCGCCGACAGCTCCAGGGAACGTCCTGACGTCATCCAATAGGCTCCGCCCTACGCGTTTCGTCACTCTGACGTCCTCACGGAGCGGACGTTGCCGCTCCGTGAGGACGTCAGAGTGACGAAACGCGTAGGGCGGAGCCTATTGGATGACGTCAGGACGTTCCCTGGAGCTGTCGGCGAGGTGTCCGCGGTGAACGGGGCTCGTCCATTCCGTGTATCTGATCGCTTGCTATACCAGTGTCAGGTGGACACTTTATTTTGTGAGTAAGATGAAATTGCAATAAAAAGTTTTAATGGTTCTTACTTGCTGCACCATCATGCCTTTTCTTTATTTTTGAGTGATATTACTATATATTTGGAGGAGGATTGTTATATAAGGAGTCTTGGCCATACCTCAAAAGTCACTGCAGAGTATTGTTCCTGATATCTGGAAGTGTCTATACTATAGAGTGCTGCTTCATGATCTACCTACTATCATCGCTCCCAGAGCAAACACGCTTGTGCTGATTTATAATCTAATCAGCATTGAGCTCTGGTGAGTTTATTCCATTCATTTGGTGGTGGATAAAGCACGGTGGATTTATATGTTTAAAGAAGAATTTTTGTTTGGGGTGTTGGACATATTTTTTCTATACACTTATATGCACGAAATTTATGGATTATTTTCACTGGAGATTTTTTTGTATTTAAGATGTTGGGACTTTTATACACATATTATTTGTGATGTTAATTTTGATGTTTTAGCGCATTCCAATTGCTGATTAATTGTCATTCAAAGTGTGATAGCGCTGAAAGCTGAAAATTGCCCTGGTCAGGAAGGGGGTAAAAGTGTCCGGACTGGAAGTAGTTAATGTGAAAAATGAATCCTTGCAATCACATCCCTAGACACAGAGTCTGGTAGCGGCAAGGGAGGTTTGATTAGCCTGTAGGCTTCATCGATAACAAAGTCCTTTAGGATTTTCCGTAGGGAGGAATTGCTGCAAAAAAGGGATAAGCTCCCCTGTGGTGAAAGACTCAGGAGTCCCCTGTAATTTCAGATTATTGCTTCTCGATCTCTTTCTGAGATCTGCAGTTTCAGCTTTCAGCCACTGGATGTTGGGTTTTTGCTCCTGGAACCCATCTACCATGCTATGATGTGCTTCTGCAACTTCTCTCATTTTTCTTTCCACACTGTCCACCCTTTCCTCTACTTGCTCAATATGGGACTGTAAATTGGAAAGGTTTTTTCGCAGAGCTACCGGTAAATCTTATTTAACCTCTTCCAGTCTGGCCCATGTCGATAAACGGCCGGACGGGAGCACTGCCGATGCGGGTGGATGTTATTATTATTATTATTATTATTACTACGAGTTTATATAGCGCCAAAGGGTTTGCTCAGCGCTGTACAATAGGGGGGACAATACATGGCACAGTACAACAACATGTTTATAAAAGTCTCCCCGCATCCATTGCCTGGGAGCACGCGGCACCACGATCGGTGCCCGCTGTGTCCTCCAGACACAGCAGAGCACAGATTGCTGTATGGGACCTCTGTGTGAGGTCCCAATCACGTGATCACTGATTGGCCAATCAGTGATCACGTGAACAGTAGTAAACAAGATGTCACTTCCTGACATCATTGCTTACTACTTGTGAAATCTGTGAATGATCACAGAGGTCACATGGTACAGGGCTATTCACAACAGCCTTGTACAATGTGACAAGCTGTGACCAATCACAGCTCTCGCAGTATTTCTCAATGGCTGCAGGAATGCAGCCAGAGAGGAGAACTGATTGCTTTTACACCCATAAGGCTGTAAAAGCAATCAGTGTAAAAAGAAAAGAAAAAAAAAATCATCACCCCCCACAAGTAGTACAGTTTCACTATGGTGACACTGTACTGCTAAGGTGACAGTATGTTAAAAAATATATAAAAATGTAAACATTTTTTTTTTAAATGACAATTTTTGGTTATAAACTAATTTTGGGTTTTTTTTTTTTTTTGCTAAAAAGATAGATGAATATATTTTGGCCAAGATTTATAAAGAAAGATTATTTCTTTGCAAAATTTTCTAAGAAAAACTTTTTTCTAAATTTTTGGATTTTTTCATTTATATAGCAAAAAAATAAAAATCCCAGTGGTGAATAAATGCCACCAAAATAAAGCTTTATCTGTCTCAAACAAAATGCTAAAAAAATTCATATGGGTACAGTGTTGCATGACCGCGCAATTGTCATTCAAAGTGTGATAGCGCTGAAAGCTGGAAATTGGCCTGGACAGGAAGGGGCTGAAAGTGTCCGGACTTGAAGTGGTTAGGAGAGAGAAGCATCTCCTTAATGGTATTTTCAGATGCAGGGAATTCTGGGAATGGCTGCTGTGACTCTAGACGGCGGTCAGTTTCAGTGTCCTCATTAATAGATGTTTTTTTGCTCACCGATTCTTTGGAGAGTGGGGAGGCAGCAGCAGAATTGGCAGGACGCTTTTGTGAGTTTTCATCTTGTGTGTGTGGAAGCTGCTGCAGGCTTTGGTCCAGGACTGCTCTGCAGAGGTGGTTGTGAAGAGGGAGCACACTCCATATTTGTCTGCTCTCTCCCCCCTCCTGGAGCCGCCATGTTGTTGGCTACAGGGAGGAAATCAGTGAGGCGCTTGGGTTGTGTAGACCCCACTGATCAGCGAGTAGAGGTGCTCACTGTCATCCTGCTGGTGAGGGGAGACTGTGCAGGCAGTCAGTGAGATGTTTCGTTGCGCGGCACTGCACTGAGGTTGCTGATCTCTGCTGAAGCTCCTGTTTAAGCGGCCATACTGTCCCATGGCCAGGCTCCGCCCCCTGTAAATACATTTTAAGAGTATCAAGACAAAAAGGCATTTAGGTGTCTGTGTAGAAAGCAGCCACAGCCTGTCCACAGTGAGCATGCTGCAGAGAAGTACCCTTGTACTCTGTGTGGAAGCAGTAGTCTCTCTGCAAAGGTCTGTTGATTCTGTGGAATCCCAAAAAGAAAAACATACGAGCACCAGAGGATCGCATCAAATATCCGTATAGCTCTATTCTAGATTATCAATTGAAAAAAGGTAGACAAGTAGTTTTCAATGTGTTTCTGGGGCCAAAGGATCCTCCAAGGGAAACCCCCTTCAAGGAAAGTGGACTATAGTCCATATACTGTAGGAATTCTGGCATAAAAGCCCAAGCCCTGATGAAGAAGGATGTTTTGAGCCTGAAACACGTTGGCTACTCTCGTCTAGCTTTACTCTTGACTAGGAATTGACAATTGGTATACAGACATTTCATGTGATCATCTGGTGCTTGAGTCAGGTGGCACACACCTAGTGGAATTGACTCCACAAGCGGACAAAGGCAAGCTAATGAAAACTACCATCATCTTCTACTGGATGAAAGCTAAACCTGAGTCCAGCTCCCCAACCTCTGTCCTCGTAGACTTACAGGTCCGATTCCACAGCAGGGCTGCACAACCCATGGCCTGTTCAACCCGTGGCCCTCGGAGCCCATTGATGTGCCCCTCCACCTCAAACTAACTGCAGGAGTTTTGGTGCGATTTCAGAAATTTAACCACATGATATAACAGAAGTCATGGCAAAGTGCAGCTAACCAGCAGGAAAGTCGCAGGTGCACTGTACAGCACCCACTATGTAGGCAAACTGCTGCACATCAGTGTGAGAGCAGCCTTATAGGGGGCTCAGGACAGCATGGGCTTGTTTACATTTGCAGTTTGGGGGGGGATGTTAAAACTCCATAGTTGAGAAGTGTTTTCACAACACCCAGCAATCACTGGTGTAGCACCAGGGGTTGCAATGGCAACCCCGACCCATGCTCCAGGGGGCCCATACAGCCTCCGTGTCACATTCTGTTTTACATTTGGACAGGAGGGGTGTGGGGGAGGCATATACAGGAGCCTATCCCTCTCCATTTTCCTCCTGCAACTGCTGAAAGCTGTTTTTTTCCACCCTCTCCCTCCCGCCAGCATTCAGCGGCTGCAGAAGGAAAATGTTCATTATGCTATTTAAAAAAAAATCTAAATTCTAAACCATTTCATTAAGACCCGTGACTGGTTACCAAATCACTTAAGTGGGCCTCCTTCAAAAGATGAGCACCCCTGGACTACAGTCAACAAAATTCTGACTCAATAGGAATTGTGGAATGTCTGCAGAGGGACATTTTGAACACCTTTTTTGGCTGCACACGTCCCCAACTCCCAAATGTAAACAGCGACCGAGACCGATTGGTGACAGGTCAGTCACTGTGCTAGAAGCACCGAATGAGCACACTCTCAGCAGAAATCATTGGATGCTCACATGCGGTAGCCAATCAGAAAAGCCCACCTCTGTGGCACTAAATACATGTGTGAGGTCAGAATCAAGTCAAGAATTGGCAACCTTCCAGACTGGAGTCGAGTCTTGGGAGTTGTGGTCATACTTTTCCCCCTTTAATTTTGCTAAAACTGAAAACACAAACTCAGGATTTAAAATACTATACAGACTTTTATTTGAAAGATGCTTCATTCAAAAGACTCAACAAGTGCATCACTTTGGTCCTGCACATCTCATTTATATCATCCACCATCCATTGTGTTTTGATTAAACTTTTTTTAAAGTGCATTCTTAACCTAAAGTACAGCAAAGGAAGCCATTATGAATGGGGTGTTCCAAAAGAAAATGGCGGTGATGCACGTGGCAAACAATTCGATTCCAACCTTGAACGTTCTAAGCAACATACAATAAAAACTGAAGCCTGGAATGGATTGGTTCTTCCGATTTCCATAGACTTTTCTGATACACAAGGCCAAAACGTCACTAACAAGCACATTGGATCTGTGACAAGATGGCTGCCCCCACATCGCATAGGCCACGCATACACTTTAATGAAACCCCTGTGCATTGATTGGTAATTTCAAAAATATAACAAAAAATACATATTTCAAGATATTTAATCATACAGTAATATTTAAAAAATCTAATTAAAAGAATATATAATAGCTAATGAAAATATACAGAGTTACAAATGCTATACTGGTTTGAAACGAAGGCTTCATTAGACAGAAAAGATGCTACGCTTTCCCTCTTGTATATCTAAAGACATAGAATTCCCCTTATTACTGGTGAGGATCTAGGTAGCAGTATGTCATGGATCAGGAAAACTCCAGCAACAGCTACTGGCTATAGTGACTGCTAAACCACCCACAGCGGTCACAGCTTCCTCCTGCCTAGTTAACAAATGGCCTCTTTAATAAACTGTCTGAGGAATGAACTGTTTCAGTTACCAATAGCAACAGGAATTTTTTTTTTCTTTTTCTGTGCAGTATGGGGGGAAAAAAAAGGAACAGCTTTATTGGCTACTACAGGAAGCAAAGATTGCAATACGGTCTTTGATTTCTTTAACCGTAGCATACTCATTGAGGAATGATTCCCTTGATCACTCTCTGCTAAATCAAATGCTTTAATGCTTTTACGTTTATGAGAGAACATATAGCCTGTCATTGTGAACTTTTTCCAAAAATGCCATGGTAATCCAATGGCTTCAATACTTCCTGAGTCACTGGCCTTGACCGAGATGTGCATGAGATTGGGTATTGATCCCAACCTTTGGAGGTTGTTCTGTCAGCCGAGGCATTCCTGGAGCTCCTCAGAGCAGTCTAAAAGGATGAGAGCACCACAACCTACGCTTAGGACCAGTAAAAAATTATTATTCACAACAAACAGCTGTCAGGCTGGAATTACTTCTCTGATGAAGAAGGGGGGTTATGTGAGCCACTGAAACGCATTGGAAGCTTTCTGACCATTTGTTGAGAATAATAAATGCCTACCATTACACAGAGTGGCTCCTTGCCTCTTCTTCTAGAGTCCCCCTTGCCAGTGCTCTCTGCTTCTCCTCTTCTGAGTGTACCCTCATAGCAAGCTGTGTGCTATGGGGGCAAAGACTGGGCACGCTCCTGAGTTGGGCTGTGTGATTTCTCAGAAGCACACATCATGGTTCGGCCTCACCTGACAGCAGCAGAAGCCAATGGCTCCTGCTGCTGCCTGTGGGTCCTCTGAGAGCAGAGAGAGCTGTTACAGGTGGGCACAGTGATGGATCGAGTGAGGATTCAAGCAGGTATTTTGGAGAAGGGGGGGAATTAAGCTACAGGGACATATTTTGTCTTAATGCAGGGAATTCATTCATATTTTGACTTTAGAGCCACTTTAATCTCACCTTGTGGTGCTCTCATCCTTTTCTATAGATTTTGAGTGACTGACCTAAACACGCACACACATAATGAGCATGGCTGGAATCTGAGCGTTTGCTTCAGCCCAGTGACTCAACGTATTAAAACCAGAGAGCCAGGCAACTAGCATATTCAGAAGGAGGTCTGCAGTGGCACCCTACGTATTCCTTTCAGCCTAGGATTTCTTCACAGTGGGCCTGTGCTGTATTAACCACCCCATATCTACCCCAACCCTCTTGATACATTATATACAGATGAAATACGTCCCTATTGGTTCAGTTTGATGCAGATACTTCTGTGTTTTGCAACCAAGTTGGCAAATCGTTTCATTCAATCATTTATTTTCTCTGAAATTTGTTTTTCTGTTAGTAATACTCCTGTAATAATATAAAGTTTATGACCTTGATAGTACAGATTTTGAGTTGTAATGATTACATTGCACTGTTCACAAATATAGCGTGATCATTCCATGCGATTAAGGAATTATTCAAGAATTGAAGGCACCAGTTGGAGCCATTCAATTGATAAGTGATGATTTACACAAAAAAAAAAAATTGGTAGAATTCAACCAAAATGGATCTTTTGCTTTACTGCTCTGAGCAATCTATTTTGGATTGGGATTGTCTAAAATGACCAAATGTATGATGGATTCTTCAGTTTCTTCTCAGCCTGTATTCGGATGGTGTTCTCTTTAAAACCTCCCTACACATCTCCTCTCCTAACCTTATCTACACTTGAGAGCTTTTTGCACAGATCTCTGGCCTGGAAGGTGATTATGCCAAGTCTAGGGCCCTCAACATTTCCTCTTCGCATGACCTTATCTCACTTGGGTTCACCACTTACTACCTTGGAGGTTTCCTGGCCAGTTATGACTCTTTTGTGGCAACTAAGTCCCAGTGCTAACAAAGTTGACTAAGCTCTTATCAAAACAAGACTTGCCCAAGATTGTCTTTTCAGAGTTCAGCCTATCCCACTCCCTGCCCCACCCCCTATGCATTCTACAGAGAAGGTCTCAACTTCATCTGGGGATCTGGAAAACTGAGAGTGATGCGTTATTTCTTGCATAGTCAGCATTAGGGGTTAGGTTAAAAATTAGGTTTAGAGCAACTTTTTAAAACAGAGCAACCCTTGAAATAACTTTCTGGTCTTAGGAACCCCTGCTAAGAATGAGTAGATCTACAGCTCATGATAAATTAGTGTGATGGTCAGTGGGAAGAATGCTCCTTGCATTTGTGGTCATTGGGAAGAATTACCCCCTAAAAGATGCCTAAAAAAGATCAGATCAGTGATGTCAGCAGGAGCTTATCTGATAGGCAGAAATTGCTCCTTACTCAAGGAAACTCTAGCAATCCCTGGAGGAACCCTGATTGAGAAAACCTGGTTTAGAGGTTTGAGTTGAGGTCATTTGTCTGCAAGTGACAGTAACCTTTTTGAGTGCAATGATTAAATTTTAGCCTCTGTTCACACCTGAGCGATTAGTTGTGCATTTCCAGAAGTGTGACAACACTGGACAGTAAATTTTGATTTCATTCTATGGGTCGTGTACCCGTCTGGGCAATGTTCTGTTGGTTGTTGCACCAAAGCAATGCAGGAGCCATTTATGAACAGGATCACATATTTATGGCCGTGTCAATGGGAGAACCTCAGAAAATTGCGTAATATGCAATTTCCATACATTTTCACATCAGTCTCCTAGTAATTTTGCTTTCCCTTGACCTTAAGAAAAATGATTTAAAAAAAAAAAAGCATGAAACACATGCATAAAAATGCTTCAAAATCATTTGAAGAAGCCAAAACTCAAGTGTGAATGTAGCCTTAGGCTTGATCAATTCTTTTTTTCTGTATGATAAGCGTACAACCTAATGTAACATGATAAAAGCCATTTATTTGGAAGTCTGATAGACTCCTATGCCAATATCAGGTGTACAATTTTAGAAACCAATACGAATGAACAGTAAACGGGTACCTATCCTAAGCGTACTGTTGCTACAGGCTCTCATGGCTACTAGCCGAGTGACCAAACAATGGACAATACTTAGCTGGAGTATAAGAAACTGACATTCAGGTAGAATAAGTTAGTCAATGAATCTTTCCGATTTCAGAGGATAAGCCGTATAAATCTGCAAAATGATGACTTTATTTGGTGCAGAGGAATACAGCCACAAACATGTGACGCATTTCAGCCCTTTAGACCTTATTCATGACTCATGAATAAGGCCTAATGGCCAAAACACGTTGAAATGTTCGTACCGTTAGATCGTTGTGCCAGCTTATCTCCTGGAATAAACTACGTGTGAGGCTTCAGCAACCCTTTGGTCACAGCACCAGTTCTAGAGCAACTATGGATTATTACCAGAGGAGATCGTAGCACTGCACCATTCTCTTCTTCTCCAATAAATCCTTCTGAGGTGTGACCCTGAATTTTAGCACAGATCACATGACTGGCCACCATGTTGGACTGGAGCAGTGCAATCTGTTGAATAGGATCTCTTATCTGTATATAATTTGCCAGGAGGTTTAAGATGAATATGTGAATAATGCAGCCTAGGCCTTCCATTTATAGAATCACATGCCAGAGACCTCCACATTTACATCTTTTGAAAACAAAAAGAAAATAATATCGTGTAGGAATACCTGAAAGGCAGAAGTGGATCAAAGCCAGGAGTGATAGCCCAATGAGCCTGCTTGAGCTACATAAGCTACTGGGGACATCACTAGCCATTGCAGAATGGATGATTTAATCCAAAAGTGAGCACTCCCAAATATCTTTTTGGAAAAGGTACGAAAAGCTGCGAGATGAAACCTTCCTGGGAAGTCATCCCTATCCTATGCAGGTCAACCGTCTCCTCTATCCCAAACCAGTTCAAGTTCCTGCTACAGCCACCTTTTTAAAGAATGGGTCCATTTGTGCCTCAAAGGCTAGCATGGTCCTGAATATTAACAAGAACTTTTGATTTCCAAAACAGGCCTTTGGGGTTACATCAGGCTACAATATTAGGTGGATTGTTGATTCTTCTACAACACACAATCAAGATACAGACACAGGTAAGCAGCTATTATGGCTTATTACTGCAAGTAGTTCGCCTTTAATTTGTCGGTTTCTCAAGACCAGAGACAACTATATATCGAGAACACAGGTGCAGTATAGGTGTGTGTATAATCTGGCAATAAAGTAGATGAAGTACCACAAAACATTGTTAATATAATTACAGCTGTCCGGGGATTACCAGAAAACTCTGCCGGTCTCTGCAAATACAGACAATATAGTCTTGTCCCACATTCTCACCTCTACCTTAAGGTAGGACAAACTATGTGGAAGAAAAGCCATGGTCCTTTCCTTGTGATATAAAACAAAGCAAAGGTTCTGTGAACCTAATGACAGCTTCAGGTCCCTGCTCTGGCTTATACAGCCAAGCCCGGTGGGGTCCACTGAGTGTGCTGGCTTGGTTGAGAGTCCGCCCCGACTACATGCAATGTATAGAGCCAAAAAAGAATCTCCTGAGAGTTGCACATCAGAAGAACAGTAGCAGCCTCAGTCTAACTCCTTCCTAGCCATGCTCCTGACACATTTCTCCCCACCCATGGGTCTTAGACATGGACGTCTGTGACCAACACACCAGGGGTGGGCCAAAAGGTGTCAGAGGCATGGCCAGGACAGTGTTAGCCTAAAGCTGCTTCTACTCTTCTGATGTACGAGTTTGCATGGTGGGCAGCTCTCGAGACATTCGTTTTGCCTCTATACAAAAAAAAAAAAAGGTTTTATTATGGACACAGCCTTTCCAGTAAGTATTTGCCAATCCTGGACAACGTGGATTAAAAGAAGCTTACAATGACCCTACAAGTGTGCAAACATGAATATACATCACTCACACCATAAAATATCCATCGACACTATATGACAAAAAAAAAAGGCCCGGGTAGTCAACTGGACCAAATGCAAAAATAATCTTTTTTTTCGTCAAAACTATAAACTAGCTTGAGATTTTCAAAAGGAAGATTATCATACTTTTTACCTCTTCGAAAGCTGCATTGAGATTAGTAATAAGATCAAATGAGATACCATTATTGGCCTAAAAACAAATCCTAAAACTGTTACAGAAAACATATGGACACAAAATCCACCTCCCCATTTTTGCCCACAGTAGGGCAGCTGCAGATAAGCTGGAACGATAGACGAAAAAAAAAAAGTTAACGACTGACAAGACTGAGGGTGGGTTATAGGAATCAGGCAACAACAGAAGTTTGTATTCCGTGTGTTGGCTTGGGCTTAGTCTGCAGTCCCCAAGAGCACCGTGGGTAGTTTGTCCTTTGTAATTCTAGAATAATTCAGCTTGCTCTGAGATCGACAAGTGGAATGGTCTCCCTTATATCTATCACTACAAAGCTTAGGAACACAATGAAATCGACTAAAGGGATGGATCCAGTAAAATATTGGTCAAGCCACTCTTTTCCCACCCAGACTGGTGCTTATTTGATGAAAATGCAATTGCTTCATCAACAAAGGAGCCTCAAATGTCCATCTTTCATAAAATGTGTTTCTTTTTGTTTTTTAAAGAGTGGAGGCTCAAGGTGAAGAACTAAAAAGTTGGGCCATCAAACTGGGAAATCCAAAGTTCATATTCTCGGTTTAAACACAGCACTTAAGCTCCGTTCTTCTCCGTAACCCATGGGCTGTTCTAGAGAATCATACGGTTACATTGTTTTCTGTGTCTAATCTTTGTCCACATATCTTAAGATTTGTTGAAAGCGGACAATACGGCCCAGATCATTTCGGTGGAATTGGGTTTGCTGGCTTCTACGTCAGGATCCATATCTAGGAGATCTTTCGATCTGTTCATGGCCATATCATATTTGTCATCGGGCAGGGAGGAATAGGCATTTTCCAGAACATCGGAGGCATGAGCCAGTATCAGCAATCCTAGTGTCCGTTTGTCCATGCGATGCGGGTCATTAACCCATTTTTCAAGTACACATTCTTGCAGTTTCTTCACCAGCCGCTGCTTCTCAGTGGTGTTGGTGACAGGATGGGTGGTCATGTCGAAGAGTAGAAAATTTTGCTTCTCTGTGGTTAGAATTCCTTTCTCCACCAAGCTCTTGGCAATGCGTTCTCGTACATTGCGCAGTTGAAACTGAAGCTTGAATGGATTCCAAGTTTCACCTGATATGAAGAAAGAAAAAAAAAAAGTCAGGATTTGTTTTGGGTAATTTAGTTTAAAGTGTTACTAAACCCAGGACCCCGCATTCACTATATCCGCTCTCCCCAGACCCCGCATTCACTATATCCGCTCTCCCCGGACCCTGCATTCACTATATCCGCTATCCCCGGACCCTGCATTCACTATATTAACTCTCTCCACGGACCCTGCATTCACTATATCTGGTCTCCCATAGTACACGCAACATGAAATGCAATTATTTTAGTAAATATAAACTGCTAAATACCTTTTCTCAATTGCAATTTAAAAAGCCACAGCTGTGGGACATTAACCTCTAATTGGCATTGTAACCCGTGTGTGTCACCTTGTGTGTCTGTACCAAGGCCAAACATTCCAGGGGAGGGAAACTTTTGATTTTGGCCATTTGGGTGATTTCTGTTATCATTATGATTTAAAAAGGAGCCAAACAACTATTTGATAATAAATGGCTTCATATGATCATCATCCTTCAGTAAAAGAGCATTTTTTGGCATGATCAGTCATATTTTCAATATCAAGGCCAAGATTTCACAATTTCTGCCAGGGTGTGCAAACCTTTGAACACAACTGTAGTTTTTGGGATATATTCATTTGCAAAGCACAAAGGCATTAAATAAACATGAAGGAAATGAAATATCACCATCAGTATAGAAAGGGGTTCTTTATGATAACTCTACAATACTATCATCAGCTGTAATTAATAAAATGTAGTGTGGGCTAAGGGGTCAGAAAGAAATCTCATCTCGAAAGTCTATTTTTGTTATTTTTAGCCTAAGTTCACACATATGCGTAAAAAAAAAAAAAAACTCACAGTTTTGTAGTGCGGTTCAAGCATCCAATTTTCTCTCTCTCTCAGTTTAATCCTCTACTATCCAAAAATGCCTAAGAATCGAATTGCCATGTGAATTGCCATCCCTGAATGTCACTATACTTGCATAAACTGTGAATTTGCAACGCTCAAAACTTGAACAAGACCTCTTTTTACAAACACAGTCAAATTGCTGTGCGAGTGGATCGCATGCATGTCAACCACCTCCATAGCAACACATGCTACCTGCCATGTCATGCGATTCAGTGCAATTGAAAATGCATCACAAATCACATATTTGTGAACCAGTGCTCAGCTGTAATTAGAAGCTGACGTTCCTCTATGCTTGCAGTGTCCTGTATCTTAATCTATGTTGTACTTGGCCTCCCAGAGTAATTAACAATATGACTCACCGACAAAAACTCATGAATTACCCATTGAGACAGAAGGAACGGATGACCCATCTGTCCTCTAGGCCTCCGCTCCATACCCACAAGCACAGTAATCGGCTCACAAACAGTTCACCGCTGAGCCTCTTCATAGGTGCACATCCTCAAAGTTAAAACACCTGCATGTTTTATTGATCACAACACAGAATGAAAGATCGCATCCCTGCAGTCACCTTTTGGCCAACCATGGCCTTAGTCATAGCAAACATGACTGATGGTCAGGACTGACCAAACCACACAAGCAAGGATGCAAACTTTCATTCTGCTGTTTGATCAATAAAACGTTTGCACTGGAAGCTTATGACATGCTGGTGTTTGGACTTCCATGCCCAGTTCTCATTTTCTGCCCATGTCTCATCTCTCACCATATGCATCTTTTGCCTTGCTCCAGTAAGGGACGTGCTGCACACTTGTTGTGCTCTACACGTCTATTACAATGTGCCATACAGCCAGTCCAGGTCCACAGCAGAAGCACTTCCAGTACAATTCTCCTTTTGTGAATTACCTATGGCGGAGTCTGGCATGCACTATACGATCTTCAAGTAGACCTTATAGATTAAAGTGGACTTTCTTGTTTTTCTTGTGTTTATTTTGTATGCACAATAAGCACATTGGTGGGTTTTTTGTAGTTGTTGAAGTGCAGCACCTTTTGTTCTATTGATATTGTGTGCTAAAGTAGACATCGCTTGCAGCACTTTCTTTCACAAAAATTGTGTTATACCATTACTGTGGTTTCTTACTTTACATCTTAAATATCTATGACTGTCCCCTTATGACTAGAATTCTGATTGAGACTTTTTTTTTTTAACAAATTTCTAATGTATCCTAGTCCTGTGACCTTTTGAGCCACCTCAACCTCAAACCTCCATCAGGCTTACGTTATTTATTTCAGGTACTTATATAGCGCCATCCGTTTACGCAGCGCTTTACATAGATATTGTACATTCACATCAGTCCCTAACCCTCAAGGGGCGTACAATCTAAGGTCCCTAACCCTCAAGGGGCGTACAATCTAAGGTCTTTGGAGTGTTGGAGGAAACCGGAGTACCCGGAGGAAACCCACGCAGGCACAAGGAGAACATGCAAACTCCAGGCAGGTGGTGCCGTGGTTGGGAATCGAACCTAACGTGTATAACAATTTAAGCAGACCACTCCCATATAACTGGCACACAGTACAGTATTTCCTTAGAAGAGGTCAGAATCTACCAACCATCATAACATACTTTAGAAACACTGACTTCTTTGCTCACTGTTCATTTCCACTGATTGCTTTACAAACAGCACTGCTCATGGGGCAGGTGTAGTTTATAGCCTTGCTGAGGCCCTAAGCCATGTTCCCCAGCTGATGAACCAAAAAGTCAGTGAAATTGGAAGTGACATTACGAGCCTCAGCCAATCAGGGAGCCATCGGAAGTGACATAAGCGGAACTGCATCCCTGTATCCGTTCCTTCCTTCACTAAGATGGTACCAACCAAAAGTGTATCACTGGAAGTGACCATAAATGCAACAAACGACGTTAAAGGAAGCCCCTGGCTCCATCTTGGGAACCCCAGGTCAGGTAAGGGGGCAGAGCCTGTAGGAAGGTGAGGAGGCATGCAAAAGAAAAAAAAAAAAAAAAAACTATACAGAATGCACAGCACAAACCGGTAACAGAGGTCACCTAATCGCTGTTTTGTATGCCTGGGGGGCCATGAAGGGGAGATGCCTCAAGTGACCTACAGCTGGGGATATTTGCTTACCCCCCCCATCCTTGGGAGTGAAACCTCAGGCTGAAAGAGACCAAGATGGACCATGAAAGTCTTGTCAGCCCCTTCCTCCACTGCCTAGCCTCCCGTGAAGCCTCAGAAGGCAGCCAGACCGGGAGGCCCTTACAACCAGCAGAGTGACCTGGTTACAAAATGACAAAAAAAATGTGCTGCTCCTGTTGGTCTGAAGAAAACACAAGAACTGAGGAGCAGGAAACGTTTTTTAATGGTGGACTGTGTTTCCTGTTTTAGGTGGGAGAAGCCCTCTCAGATGCTGCCCCGGAAGACAACTCAGTCTAGCCATGTTTAGAATTCTATGCCACAATATGCTAATAGTTTACAATGCTGTAGATTTCTCATTAGATCATACAAGAAGCAGCGGCCCCTGAAGATAGTAATCAAACCTTACCAGTGAGTAATTCTATCCAGCTCTGGACAGTTTCTGCAGGATCTGTGGCTTTAATGTGCTTCAGAGTCTCATCCAATAGAACATCACCTGTTGGGGCATCAGACTTCAAAAGAACCTGTGAAGGACAGGAATACGTACAAGAGGTGAAACCCAAACCAATCATCATTATACACTGTATATATTTAAATGACCTATAAACATAAAGACTTGACTATATACTGACTGTAACTGATGTTACAAAACACATAAAACACCTCATATCATTGCACAGAGCAGGTAAGTATAAACCTCTATTATTTTAACAAAAAAAAAAAGAAAAATGCTTTAGTGTCAATAATTTGTTTTGGGAAACCATGCATTATAAACTATATTTCCTTTTCTTTTCTTCTTGGTGGAAAGTCCATGGGCTATGCCAGATCTGAGTGAAAAGAACCTACAAGGCCAGACCTGAGTGAAAAGAACCTACAAGGCCAGTTCTGAGTGAAAAGAACCTACAAGGCCAGTTCTGAGTGAAAAGAACCTACAAGGCCAGAGGAGTTCACTCAACAGTCTTTATACAAAACCAGTCATGGCTGCAAGTCTGAAAATGGAAGTGCGGGATACAAAAAAACCAAAAAAAACCAACTATCTATACTCACCTAGATGGGTTGCAGCATTGATCTGAGCTGCAGCTGTCCCCCGCCAGCTTTGAGACCAAGAACAGAGCAATCACATGACCACTGATCACTCACGGTTCTTGGTCTTTAGTGAGCAGAAAGCAGTGACTTTTGGTCTCCGCTTCTCTGCTCTGCCCCTCCAGTGCTCACTGGAGAACTGGACTGTGGAGGAGGTGGGAGCAACTGGCTCAGGCTCTCAGCAATGTGTCTATAGGCTGAGCCAGCTGCCAATCAGTTATCTTGGCAGATCTCAACATTATTGTCGAGATCCCTGCAGAGCCTGGACGAGCTCCGTGACATTAGCTGATAGGGGGCTTTAACCCCCTTTTGGCTGAACATGGGTAACAGGAGTAAGGAACTAAGTGCCCTCCTGTGATCCCCAGGAGAAGTATGGCCAAATGAGCTCTTCAGCTTAAGAGTTAGGGGTCACCTTAAAGTGAACTGGACTTTGCCTATATAGAGCAGAGCAGCTGGTTTGCTTTAAAGGATAAGGTCACCTTTAGTAACATATTATACCTGTATTCCAGGTGTTACTGTGCACCTCACCTCGTGCTCTCTGATCCCCGTGTCAGCGGGCAGGGGATCCTCTCCCCACACTTGCTGTCACAATTTAAAAACAGTCCAGTTGTACGGGGCTCCGCCCACACAGCCACATTATTCATTCACACAGGTATGTGAATGAATGAACTACAAGTCCTGTCTGTCACCGTAGCAGACGGCTTGTAGTTTTCAACGTACTATGAGCACCCTCGTGATTCATTACTCTTCCTGCACTTCAGTGTCTGTCTGCCCGTACCTCTGTTGCCCAACATTCTAGATGAAGAGTCAGGCAAAGCCAGTAAAGATAAACAAGTGAGCAAATATACAACTTCTGTAAACTAGAACAGCCTTGGATTATATATTTAGATTCCTCCACACGTTTAACCACAGCATGTTTTGTTCAAACATTGGGAGCTCCTCCCATTCCCCAATATACAGATGACCAGTAGATCCCTTCACTTCCTTTACTGCAGACTCAACAGTAAATGAGAAGATATCTATCTAATATGAGCAAATCGCCGCATTAGATAGACAGGATGCAGTCAATGGTGAACCAATTTTCCACCTGGCTCAGTCAAGCTGACTTTTGTTGGGCCCGGTGGTGCCTGCAGGGGCCCTCTGGATTCAAATTTTGGCTGATTCATAGGAAACGTAAGCTGCTGTGACTTGTAAGTCGCTGATCACTGTCACCTTCACACACAGCAAAGACCAGCTGCTGAGGCCTTTAAATTGTAATGCAAACAACTGTAAATGCTAGAACTTACGTCAATGTGATCCACCCTAACATTATATGAGAGCCAGCTGAGGCTGTAGAGGACAGAGATCAGAGCAGCATATTTACTGTGGATCACCAATTCTGAATGCACCACGCCTCCAGCTGTTCCTGTTCCGTCACTGACATTCTACACCACAGCTAAGAAACATGCAGCTCCCCAGCTATGGTGAAATAACTAGTCACAGCCAGGATGGAATGTCTTAAAGTGAAGCTACACCCATCATTTTCTTTTTTTTCTTGTTTTGGACTGCATGCGATTCCCAGCAAGGTTTTTTACTGTACAGCAGAAGTCCTCAACCCAGATTCCATGGATGCTTAGGGTTCCTCCAGAGGTTGCCAGGGGTTCCTTGAGCAATATCTGCCTCTCAGACAAGTTCCTACTGACATCATTGATATTTTTAGCTATCTATATGGGAGTAATCCTTCCCACTGGCCGCCGGTATAAGGTGTATCCTTCCCACTGGCCGCCGGTATAAGGTGTATCCTTCCCACTGGCCGCCGGTATAAGGAGTATCCTTCCCACTGGCCGCCGGTATAAGGAGTATCCTTCCCACTGGCCGCCGGTATAAGGTGTATCCTTCCCACTGGCCGCCGGTATAAGGTGTATCCTTCCCACTGGCCGCCGGTATAAGGTGTATCCTTCCCACTGGCCGCCGGTATAAGGAGTATCCTTCCCACTGGCCGCCGGTATAAGGTGTATCCTTCCCACTGGCCGCCGGTATAAGGAGTATCCTTCCCACTGGCCGCCGGTATAAGGAGTATCCTTCCCACTGGCCGCCGGTATAAGGAGTATCCTTCCCACTGGCCGCCGGTATAAGGAGTATCCTTCCCACTGGCCGCCGGTATAAGGAGTATCCTTCCCACTGGCCGCCGGTATAAGGAGTATCCTTCCCACTGGCCGCCGGTATAAGGAGTATCCTTCCCACTGGCCGCCGGTATAAGGAGTATCCTTCCCACTGGCCGCCGGTATAAGGTGTATCCTTCCCACTGGCCGCCGGTATAAGGTGTATCCTTCCCACTGGCCGCCGGTATAAGGTGTATCCTTCCCACTGGCCGCCGGTATAAGGTGTATCCTTCCCACTGGCCGCCGGTATAAGAAGTATCCATCCCAATGACCGCCGGTATAAGGTGTATCCTTCCCACTGGCCGCCGGTATAAGAAGTATCCATCCCAATGACCGCCGGTATAAGGTGTATCCTTCCCACTGGCCGCCGGTATAAGGTGTATCCTTCCCAATGACCACCAGTATAAGGAGTATCCTTCCCACTGGCCACCAGTATAAGGAGTATCCTTTCCCACTGGCCACCAGTATAAGGTGTATCCTTCCTCCCACTGACCACCAGTATAAGGAGTATCCTTTCCCACTGAACACTAGTATGAGGAGTATCCTTCCCACTGACCATTAGTATAAGGAGTATCCTTCCCAATGACCATCACACTGATGTATAAGGAGTTGTAGATACAGTCATTTTCAGCAGGGCTTCCCTGAGATCAGAAAGATATTTCAAGGGTTGCTCTGTGTTTCAAGGTTGCTGTACACCATACATGGGGATCCATCTTCCTCCACCTCTTATCCCAATGTGCCAGCTTGGACCCCCTGTGATCTGGGTGGCACAGTAGCTTAGTGGTTAGCACGTCTGCCTTGCAGTAAATGGGTCAAGGGTTCGATTCCCGACCATGGCGCCTCCTGCATGGAGTTTGCATGTTCTCCCTGTGCTTGCGTGGGTTTCCTCCGGGTGCTCCGGTTTCCTCCCACACTCCAAAGACATGCTGGTAGGTTAAATGGATCCTGTCTAAATTGGCCCTAGCATGTGTATGTATGAATGTGAGTTAGGGACCTTAGATTGTACGCCCCTTGAGGGTTAGGGACTTTAGATTGTACGCCCCTTGAGGGTTAGGGACCTTAGATTGTACGCCCCTTGAGGGTTAGGGACCTTAGACTGTACGCCCCTTGAGGGTTAGGGACCTTAGACTGTACGCCCCTTGAGGGTTAGGGACCTTAGACTGTACGCCCCTTGAGGGTTAGGGACCTTAGATTGTACACCCCTTGAGGGTTAGGGACCTTAGATTGTACACCCCTTGAGGGTTAGGGGCTGATGTGAATGTTCAATATATATGTATGTGTAAAGCGCTGCGTACATTGACAGCGCTATATAAGTTCCTGAAATAAATAAATAAATCTTCCCTTTACAGTACCCCTTCTAGAATGCATTCTCCATAGACTCTGGTGGGGAAAGCCAAAAGAAGGCCAATGACACCAGAATGGTGAGGTGTTATGCTATAAAGCTGAACTTTGATTAAACAGCCAAATACATATAGACATTTTTGCCGGTGGAGCAGCCCCTTATATGTGTTTTTTTAGGTACATCCGGTCTTGAGATTTACACAGCGATATACAAAGAAAAAGTAAGGTATGTGAATACCACATTCTCTTTTACAAATTACAAAATAAAAGTGGTGAACTCTGTCCATCCACAGCTTACTGGCTGGACAATGAAGGAGCAGCAGCAGACTGATGGGGTCATCCCTCTTTTCACTCTGCTCTCTCTTCCTGTCAGCATCCACTAACGTGGATCAGATGCTATCTTAAAGCGGAGCTATAATCTTTAAAAGTCAACAGCTACAGATTTTGTAGCTGCTGACATTTCATTTTTACACAGAAGAACAGCCACTCGCCTGTCCCAGGATCCAGGGCTTGGCCCAGCGGTTTTCAATTTGTGATCTCTCTCCCTGGAGCCGGCATCTTTACTATGGGCACCCGGCTGTGACAGCTTGCGGCTTCACAGCCGAGTGCCCACTGTACATGCGCAAGCGGCGCTGCACACTGAAAATGGTCCCACAGGCGTCTGGAACCTGTCACGTGTCCCAGAAGACTGCAGGTGGGGGGAGAGAACTTCCCCTTCCGATCGCCGTGGAAGTGGGAGCGGGTACCCCCCTCCTCCCCAAAAGCTCCATTTCACAAACAGGAGCGGAGGCCTTAAAGCAAAACGTCCCCTTTTGGGTGGAGCTCCGCTTTAACCACTTGCCCTCCAGAGGATTTACCCCCCTTCCTGACCAGGCCATTTTTTCCGTTACGGCGCTGCGTTAATTCAACTGACAATTGCGCAGTTATGCAACACTGTACCCAAATAAAATTTGCGGCTTTTTTCCCCCACAAATAGAGCTTTCTTTCGGTGGTATTTGATCGCCTCTGTGGTTTTTATTTTTTGTGCTACAAAAAAAAGACAATTTTGAGAAAACAACAACATTTTTGATTTTTTGCTATTAAACATGTCCAGTAAAAAAAATAAAAAATTAAATTTCATCATATATTTTTTTCATCAAAAATGTATCCTGCTCCATGTCTTTGCTAAAAAGAAAAATCCCATCAGGTGTAAATTAATTGGTTTACGTAAAAGTTGTAGCGTTTACAAATGGCGGTATACATACTGGGATTTTTTTTTTTTTTTTACTAGTCATGGCGGCGCTCAGTGACTTATAGTGGGACTGCGGAGCACATTCTGACCCTGGGGGGAACTGACTTGGTGTCACTGGGGATCAGTGACACCAATACAGTGACCAATGCTAATAAAAAGCACTGACACTGTGCTAATGGCACTGGGCAGGAAGAAGTTAACGTGGGACGATCAAAGGGTTAACTGTGTGCTGTTTTACTGTGTGCTGTGTTTGTGCTTCACTGTAAGCACACTGCTTTGTATGGCTGTGCTATGCAGAGCCTTACAAAGCAGCGTGCAGGAGCTGACGGGAGAGAACTGTATTGTTTACAAACCGTTCTCCCCCCACCCCCATCGGAGATGCAAGGCAATCACCAACCGGGACCCAGTGACTGACAACCAAGGCCGCAAATGGTGGCGCGTGCCCCTTACCTGGAACTGCTTCTGCTATAGGGTGGACAGGAAGCGGTTAGAGTAGAGGTCCAGGACAATCTCATCTTAAACCAGCTCCTACCCCTATTCTAAGCCCTATACTAACTACACCGTAGAGGAAAGATGTGTATGCTTGCCCATTCTCTGGGTCAGTGACGTGATCAGGTCCTAGCGCCGGCTGCAGATTGGGAAAGGACAGATGAGAACAGATGCCCCATGAGAAGTCTATGGGAGACATCACTGTGTAGACACTGCAGCCATTGTTGGCCATCTCGCCTCTTCACTGAAGCCGGTCACTTGGGTGATCATGTGACCGGACCAGTGCACCCTGAGAATAGGCAAGTATACACATCTTTCCTCTACAGGGCAGTTAGTATAGGGCTTAGAATGGGGGTGGGAGCTGGTTTAGATAGGATTTGACTGGACTTTTACTTTTAGGAGGATCTGGCATATATTGATCGTACAGTGGTGCCCTGTCTGGAATGTGAGGATTAGAAGTAAAAAAAAAGAAAGAAAAAAAAAACACATTGTTTAGTTTAGTAAATGAACTTACCTGTAATTAAGTATGTCCATGTCTTGCAGGCAACTGGATCCTGTAGAAATCTTGTGCAGGGAAGCCCTGTCCTCTTCCTGTCTCTGAACTTCAAGTACTGATGGGGTTAGGAGCCTCAGGTCTCCTGTGAACCTGTTCTTAAAAAAGATCTTGATGAGGTCCCGCCCCTGCTTCCTCCATTGAGAAACATTCTCTCATTGCTTACACTGCTTGTAACAGGATCTATGAATGAGGGAGAGTCTACAGAGTCACATGAATCTCTCCCGCATACATTGTACAAGCAGAGAAAGTAGGTTTCTCAGTGGAGGAAGAGGGGCCGGGTCCTCATTAGGAACTTTTTCACAGCAGTTTCAGGGAAGCTATTTAACCCCCGCAGTACCAAAAGATCAGACGCAGGAAGAGGACCAGGCACCCTGCACGGAAGATTTGTGCAGGATTCCTGCTGCCTGCACAATGTGGACACACTTCATTACAGGCAAGGTAGCTCACTTAAGATATAGAGATTTTTTTTTCAATTTTAGCAGAGAGGGACACAAAACACCAGTAGCAATAAAACCACCTATTTTTTTTAAAAGAGAAGTATGGACAAAGCTCTTTTGGCCACAGTTCTCATGTGGGTCACAGGAATGCACTTACATTGTCTCTCCTGTGACCAGAATCACCCGACAGTGTGCTAAAGTCTGTTGCCATCACAAAGCTGCTCTAGACTCTGGAGGCATCCCGTCAATAATGTTGGGATCCAGCCAGATGCCTGACCAGCAGCTGGCTCAGCCTCTCTCCCGCCCCCTCTCCTGTCCAGTGCTCCAATGAGTGCTCGTGGGGCAAAGCAGAGAGCAGGGCCTGACAGTCGCCACTCTCTGCACAAAGGAGACCTGAGCAATCAGCGGTCACATGATCACTCAGTTCTCGGGCTTAGAGCCTCCGGGGAACAGCTGCAGAATCAGACTGATGCTGTAGTAGGTAGGCGGGTATGTAGCTTTTTTTCAAGGGTTCCTGTACTTATCCTTTAAAACAGTGGATAAAGGTGTAGAGCGGCTTTCTGTGTTGGTGAGACCTTGTGAGTCAGATGTGAGAGGTTGGCACAGGACCCTACACTCTAGCCAAAACTGAAAAAAATAAATGATTGGATTGGAATTGGGATGTAAAGTGATCCTGAAGTGGTTTTAAAAAACTATTATGTGCTACTGGTACCACATAGCAGATATCTGGTATATAAATAACCAGCTTCCCTGATCCAGAGCCTGGCTCTGCCCCTTCCCCCATTCCATGAACCCATCATCTGGGAATACAGGCACTTCCACGCCTGTCAGAGTTCGGTGTCCAACAGATGCTATGTTGTCTAAGCCTAGATGATGGCAGATCTTTGGTCCTGGAAACGCACTGACTGCCTCTCGTACCTGTGTTATTAATAAAGAACTTTTGGACTCTTGTGCCCTTTCCAACTAACTTACACAAGGATTTCTCAATATGAGTGACCCGTTTGACTTCGGGGGTCAAACGTTTTTGTGAAGGGTACCTGAATTGAAGCAAATAAGCTGAATGAATGAGTCCAGCGCATCACCTACACCAGGGGTCTCCAAACTATGGCTCTCCAGCTGTTGAAGTACTACAAGTCCCATCATGCCTCTGCCTCTGGGTGTCTTGCCTGTGGATGTCAGAATCTTGCTAGGCCTTATTGGACTTGCAGTTCCTCAACACCTGGAGGGCCGTAGTTTGGACACCCCTGACTTACACCATCCCTTTTTTTAACCACTTCCCATCCAGCCCTTGAATCCCCTTAACTAGGCAATTATGCCTGTGGGGCGGGGGAAGGTCCTCCCAATCATGTTTGGCTGTCACAGTGGTCACATGATTGGGAGATGGCCCCGCTAGCTCTCAATCATTAGTAGAGACCGGGAGCTGTCTTGTTACTGTGTGGGAGCATGCAGCGAGCGCACTGTCAACACAGAATCACCACCATCCATGGACGCGTATGTGTGGTGTATGGGCATTAAAGCCCACCTTCTTTGCCACTGCAAACTTGCTGTACATTGGCGGCAAAAGGTTAAAATAAACGGATCGGATGTGTTTACTTGGTGTAGTACAATTCTGCTACCACACATTGAGAAGACTGCTTAGAATAAAATGATTATATAGTTACATAATTAGTCTGGCTGAAAAAAAAGACAAAAGTCCATCCAGTTCAACCATTAAAAAAAAGAAAAAAAAAAAGTTATAATCCTACATCCACAGTTGATCCAGAGGAAGGCAAAAAAACCCAGCAAAGCATGATTCAATTTGCTCCTGCAGGGAAAAAAAATCTTTCCTGATCCCCCGAGAGGCAATCGGATCAATGGACCATGGATTACGTAGTAAAAAAACAGGAAAAAAATAACAGGCTGGTAGGTGTCTGATCCTTCCTGGTCTCTGCTCCCTCACCACCTGGATCGGTACTTTCTACAAGTGACACCCTGCCCTGAACTAAACAACCAGCAGTGACCCCCCAGAGCCCCACGTGAAAGTTCTAGGGCATTCGCGATTGGCTACTCAGGAACAGGGTAGCCAGAAAGATGGGAGGGTGTTACAAGTACCTAAAATATCTAAGTGCAGAGTTCTTCAATGGGACTCAAACAGGCGACTGGGGTGAGAAGTAGGAGTCACTGTAAGCAGGCCCCATTAGAACATAAAAGGTCTATAGTTCCCTTTTAACATAATAAAAGGTTAAAGTAACAATAATAAGATTTAATTCCACAAGAGCAGCCTGTCCAGAGCTCAAGGTTTGCTGGGAATGAGCCGGAACAGTGTGTTCAGACATCCCGTAATAAAAGAGAAAGGAATAAAAGGAGCGGCTGATTAAATGGAGGGATTATGTGCTGGTCTGCAGGAATGCGATGCCATGTCCGACTACCCAGACTACCAGCCAGCAATTATATATACAGAGGAACACAAGCTTACTGAAGGTCTATCACAGCCCCCCGAACCGTGAACAGAAAATAAATACTGCCTGCTTCATATGTAAAACCTCATAGGATTTGCGTGACGTCGCTGTACTTGCAGGGGTTTCCTCCAGGTACACTGATCGAATTTTGGCCAGTCCACCAGAAGCCCTCCAAAAACGCAATCAGTGGGTGGCCTCATTGGTCACCTCCCGCTCAACATCCCTCAATTGAAAAATTGAAGAAGCCAGGGGGAACAGTTGCAGACAGCCATGAACAGGGTCACCCTGTTGAGAATTTGTATAGGTTTCCCGTCTGTACCCATCACAGAAATATGATTTGAGCAGTGTATGGCCCTAATTACCCGAGGCCTTAGGAATATGACACTCGATTCCCCCCCAACATGTGAGGCTTTACTACTATAACGTGTTCTGTCGGCAGCATACAGGAGAGGCAGACCACTTCTCTCACACACAGCTACACAGTCCAGATCTCCAGCAATTCGACTTCCCTCTACAGTGTTCCAATCAACAAACGCTGACCAGGGAGCCTGAGCTTTGCCGATAGGAGCAATGTGCTGTGTTGGTCTGCTGGAGATCCAGACCACTAGGCTTTGTGTGAGAGCAGCGGTCCGGCTCTCTGGGGTGCTGCCCACACTGGGAGTTATTACCGTAGTAAACACACATCCAATGCAAAAAACTAGAAAAAGAAAAGGAGTACCATATTCTATACTTGTTATGCAGTCTGACTGTAAAACAAGATGAAGCTTCGGAGATTTACCTACATACAGTTATAATGCAGTATTCTATTACAGTGGTCCTTTACCTCTTCTATAACTAGAGACCTCCCTCCTACACGGCGCACTCTATGCATCTGTTACACACAATCACCATCCACTCTGATCCCAGGTTATTTCATATATTTATACGTTTAACTTCAATGTGTTTTAAAGAAAAAAACTAAAAACTCAGTCAACATTATTTGTAATCCTTCTACTTATTATATTCCCTTGTTTTAACCTTTTTTCTTTTTTTTTTTTTTACATGTCTTCAGTTGCTTCCTGGTTTCTGGCCTAGGCCAAAATGATGTAAGTTATCTCAGGAGTCCTCATTGCATTTTTTTTTCCTTTCATCTGGAGGAGGGGCTCTCTCAGTTAAGCACACCCTCCTGCCTAAATGTTTAGTGGGGATGGGGGCCAGAGTAATTTTCACAACAAAATAAAGAATGGAGACTTGTGCCCCACCATTGGTGCCATTGGGGCGAATTCTGCCCCATTGCTGGTGCCATTGGGGGGAGTTGTGCCCCACTGCTGGTGCCATTGGGGGGGGAGAACCGTGCCCAATTGCTGGTGCCATTGGGGGGGGGGGGGAACCGTGCCCCATTGCTGGTGCCACTGGGGGGAGAACCGTGCCCCATTGCTGGTGCCACTGGGGGGAGAACCATGCCCCATTGCTGGAACCATTGGGGGAACCGTGCCCCATTGCTGGTGCCACTGGGGGGAACCGTGCTCCATTGCTGGTGCCACTGGGGAGAACCGTGCCCCATTGCTGGTGCCACTGGGGAGAACCGTGCCCCATTGTTGGTGCCACTGGGGAGATCCGTGCCCCTTTGTTGATGCCATTGGGGAGATTTGTGCCCCATTACTGGAGCCATTGGGGAGAACCGTGCCCCATTACTGGTGCCACTGGGGATAACCGTGCCCCAGTGCTGGTGCAATTGGGGGGGGGGGAATTGTGCCCCACTACTACTGTTCTTGGGGGGAACTGTGCCCCATTGCTGTTGCCATTTGGGGGAACTGTGCCCCACTGCGAGTGTCCTTGGGGGGAATTGTGCCCCACTGCGAGTGTCCTTGGGGGGAATTGTGCCCCACTGCGAGTGTCCTTGGGGGGAATTGTGCCCCACTGCGAGTGTCCTTGGGGGGAATTGTGCCCCAGTGCTGGTGCCATTGGGGGGGAATTGTGCCCCATTATTGGTGTTAGTGGAAGGACATATGTCCAATTATTGGTGTCAGTGGATGGAACCACTATGACAACGGTTATTCAGTTGGATAATTGCCATAGTCTCCTTTTATCTTTCAGAATTTTACTCAAATATTCCTCTACATCTATTCAAAGGGATCACAACTATTAAAGCTTTGCATGTGTAATAACTAGTATGAAAAAAAAAAAACACTTTTTTTGTGCATAAATCCAGTAATGGCAGTTTCTATAGTTCTATCCTCTTATGACCACTTTAAGACACCAAAAACTAGCAGCAGAAGAGGTGGACGGAAGTACAGATCCACAGAACAGATGAGGTAGAAGCATGGAGATCCTTGCACTGCAGATTCTAAGGCACAGCTTCCTCTCCTGCAAGGAGAACACTGAGCAGCACAGTAGTGACATCACCAAATCTCACTCCATATCTCGTGAGAATAGAAGGAGCAGCAATGCCTTTGTGATCTCACGCTGCAGATACAAAGCTATAAGGCTACAGAACAGTCAGATGTCAGGAGGTGCACTGCTATTTTTATGGAGAATTCAAGGCAAAAGGGTACACTTTTCAGGGTAATGTCGATGCAAAATTAACCTTTCTGAATCTTCGCTATATCACAGTCAATATTCACTTTTTCAGCATAGGACTGCTTTAAGTCAGAGTATTCTGCAAGTCAAGACTTTTGTGACCTTAAAGTGGAGAACCCCAACTATATCTAATTTTTAAAATGTTCCTCCCCCTCCCCTTACCTACCCTGCCTAACCTGTATAAAAATCTATATACCTATTTATTTTCAATCCTGTCTAATCACCTGATCCTGCAGCTCTACATAAGGAAGCACTCAGCAACAGCTCTGCATGAGCCATGACGTCACCTATAGGTTCTCATAGCTCAACCATTGTAGGCACTTACTCTTCTCCCCAGCAGCAGCCACTCACCGACACAGGGGAGCTGGAGCTGCAGGATTATGTGCCCAGATTAAGAAAAAGATTAAAAATAAGTATGCAGCTTTTTTTTATACACGTTAGGCAGGATCAGTAAGTGACTAATGGCAGCCATAATATGTTTTTCTAATGTCAGTAGTCACAGAATTATCATAATAGGCTATGCCCCGTGTTATTAAATTATACACATGGCATTTCTTCATTTACACCTTAAGCACTATTGAATATTGGCCGACTCAGGAAAGCAGGAGATTGCTGCAATTAAAAAGATCAGAAGCAGTTAAACAGACAGTTACCCTTCTATCCAGAAGCCGCTTCTTCCTTAGTGTGGCTGGCTCCAAGACAACACGACCCCTCAGGGACAGCTCGATTAAAATGCCTCCACGCAATCCAGAAGATATGCAGTCATTCCAGAAGGACGTATAACCCTGCATCAAAACAAGAGGAGTCAGATGTTACCTTAACAACAAAAAACACCTCACAGCTGTAATGAACTCTATTGTATCATAAACCTCACATCTGACTTATGTAGAAAGTGGCCAGTGGGGGGCGCTGTTCCATTTACAAGTTGAATGATTTTTAACACAGTCAAAAAAGCCTTTTCTGAGCCCATGTCTGATCGTGAATTTACTTTGGTAGTTGTGAGCCCACAAAGCTACACATCTAGCATCTTTGTCCAATGAGACAGCTAACTGGCCACTGAAGGGCACTAGGAGTCTTATAGGCAGATCTAAAGAGGTAGTACACTCCAACTTACAACTTTTACAGGCAAGTATGGGTGATAGTTGCCATGCATACAGGTAAGACCTATCACCTAAACTACCACTGTCTAGGACAGAGGTGTCAAACTGGCAGCCCTCCAGCTGTTGCCAAACTACAAGTTCCATGAGGCATTGCAAGACTGACAGTTACAAGCATGACTCCCAAAGGTAGAGGCATGATGGGACTTGTAGATTCGCAACAGCTGGAGGGCCACCAGTTTTACACCCCCATCCTAGACAGTGGAAGTTTAGGTGATAGGTCTTACCTGTAGGCATGGCAACTGTTACCTAAACTTCCACTGTCTAGGACGGGGGTGTCAAACTGGCAGCCCTCCAGCTGTTGCAAATCTAGAAGTCCTATCATGCCTCTGCCTTTGGGTCATGCTTGTAACTGTCAATCTTGCAATGCCTCATAGGACTTGTAGTTTGGCAACAGCTGGAGGGCTGCCAGTTTGACACCCCCTGTTCTAGACCATGGAAGTTTAGGTGATAGTTGCCATGCCTACAAGTAAGACCTATCATCTAAACTTCCACGGTCTAGGAGATAGTCACATAGTTCACAGCTCAAGCAGATGATATCACTGTGCATGCACAGGCACTCTGCATTCAGTATACACTGAGCGTGCTCAGAGAGCGCAGTGCCGCAACAGTGACGTCATTGCAGCCCGGCCATTCAAACAACCGGAGAGTGCAAACCAGGAAAAAAGATCGGGTGAAGAGACAAGCATCGGGAGCGGTGACAGTGCTGGAGGGCTCCCTTAGAAAGAGAAGTCTGTTGTAACGTGCTAGTAATCTGGTACATTAACCTGCAGGGGCCCCTTTAAAGAAAAATTCCTTAGAGTTTACTACCGCTTTAAGTTTTTGTATCGGGGAAGTTTACCACTTTTACGAAAGTAAAACTAGTATTTGTTCTGAATTTGAAAGAAAAATCTGAATCAGCAAAATTGTAACAGATGAAGAGTGGATATTATCTCTCCAACTGATTTCTATACCGACCACCAGTAATAGGTGATGATGACGCTACACTATACTATCATCACTCAATGAAACAGTAAATTGGAGAAGAGAGAGTTCCAGGAGGTGGCATACACCTCATGGGACTTTTTCTTTTTCCTGGAGTCCATCTTTAAACCTCCAACTTCCTCTGGCGAGTTACAGCCACGACTTTATCCAGCTGGCATGTATTTTCATAGTATTTTCCATTGGTAGCTCTGCAGGAGAGATCTTTCCATGACTCGGTTAAAAGCTCCACGTGAGTTTGGTACTTCCCAGCCTGTACTTTTCCAACAGAATTGCTTGTTCAAGTTGTTCCCTTTCAATGTTGTTCCAAAAACTCAGTCTGTTCTTTTTATTATTCTAAAATAATTTTCTGCCTCTTGGCGACTAATATAGAAGATTTATACACATGAATTTTTAATATGCTTGTTAATCTTCCGGATTCCTTTGTTAAATTATTTTCTGGGCTCGTGAAAGCTCTAAGGCTAGGTCCACACTTGCAGTTTGCGTTTGATCCATTTCTGCAGTGCTTTTTGCACGTGTTTTTGATGCGTTTTGCATTTTTGTTTCTTGTTTGTTGCTAGGCAGATTAAAATGCAAAATGCATCAAAAAATGCACTACATGCTTTTCTGCAGCATCTCCATTGAAGTCTATAGAACCTAAAGCGTAACATTTTGTATTTAAAAAAAGTCCCTGACCCTTTTTAAAAAACACACTGGGGGAAAACGCGGAGATGTGAATCTGCCCCATAGGAAACCACGTTAAATGGACTGTACTGCGTTTCTGCAAAACGCTGCAGGAAGAAAACTTAGGTGAGAACCTAGACTCCATGATGTTCTTCATTACAGGACTGAAAGCACAACGATATTTTCTACAAACCCTCCTTATGCAGGCTATAGATGGGTTGAACATCGGTCGATTTTTCGAATGATAAACGAAAAATCAGTCGTTCATTCGGCCGCTGTTACCACCAACGGTTTAAAAAAAATCGTCCGACTAAATCATAAAGTTCACCCCGTAACTTATGTCCCTTGCAGGTCACGGCTCATGCGCCGATTTTTTATCGTTAAAACGATCAGTCGATTTGGCCATCATTGCCGGGAAAATCAGCCGATCGCCCAAATCGACTGAGAATTTTCCAACATGACCGACAATCTCAAAGTGCAAAAAACCCGAAAACCGGCCAACCAATAAGTGCGAAAATAGGCTGATTTTTTTTTCCGGCCGAAAAATCGGCCGATTTTCGAACAGTCTATGGCCGGCATTAGTCTAAACTGCAGTTCCTGCCCAGCCAATCAAATCCATCTACAAATTTTAGTTGACTTGCTGTATTCTACATTTCCAGATACTGACCTGGAATAGCCGAAAAGGAAACTCAGAGCTCCTAAGCAGCATATTAGTTCCAAGTCAGGGACTGAGAAAATGACTGAAGCCATTGGATCATCATGCCAGCCATGAAAGTAAAAAGATTGACCCTTGCTCAGGAAAGCATTTTGAGATTTGCATAAATTCTCCCAAACACCAGTCCACTGTTGGCATCAGAGCTGAGGGGGCCAAGATGTTTTTTTAGGAAGATGTACAGCATTTTGCCAGTCCCTTCCACCAGCCATAATCTGCCTGCTTTGCTAGAGAAGTGAAGAGACCCAGTGATGATGCTGCCATGTCTAAAATAAGGTATGTAATGAAAATGCTGGTGGAGGGAGGGGGAAAGATGGTAATACTTGATTTTCACCTGTTTTCCCAGCAGTCACATGCCATTTATTAGGAGTTGGGAGCTGCAAGGGCTGTGGGCACAGACCATCAGCAGAGCTCAGCCTCTTCTGCCGACATCTCACCATGATGTGCTACTACTGGGGTTCGCTACAGGAGTCACCGTCAATAAAGAACATATGGGCTACCCAGCCTATGATACAATCCAATGACAACGGGACCGTGTGAGCTCATAATGCTTCATTCCACAGTGCATGAAGAGCTGACAATGGTACCACTGTTCTACGAGCCTCTAAATAGCGTTGTCACTCTATCACAGGTTAATATTGACATACGGCAACCACCAGTAACCTGGTTAAGAGTGAGAAAATCCAACAATTTTTAATTTTTTGATTTACAGACACATTACAGCGGCTTGAAAAAGTATTCATACTCCTTGAAATTTTCCACATTTTGTCATGTTACAACCAAAAACATAAGTGTATTTTATGTGATAGACCAACACAAAAGTGGAACATAATTGTGAAGTGTAATGGTTTTCAAATTTTTTGACAAATATCAGAAAAGTGTGGCATAAATTTGTATTCAGCCCCCTTTACTCTGATACCCCTAACAAAAATCTAGTGGAACCAATTGCCTTCAGAAGTCACCTAATTAGTAAATAGAGTTCACCTGTGTGTCATGTAATCTCAGTATAAATACAGCTGTTCTGTGAAGCCCTCAGAGGTTTGTTAGAGAACATTAGTGAACAAACAGCAGCATGAAGGCCAAGGAACACACCAGACAGGTCAGGGCTAAAGTTGTGGAGAAATGTAAAGAAGGTTAGGTTATAAAAAAATATCCCAAGCTTTGAACATCTCACAGAGCACTGTTCAATCCATTATCCGAAAATGGAAAGAGTATGGCACAACTGCAAACCTACCAAGACATGGCCATCCACCTAAACTGACAGGCCGGGCAAGGACAGTATTAATCAGAGAAGCAGCCAAGAGGCCCATGGGAACTCTGGAGGAGCTGCAGATATCCACAGCTCAGGTGGAAGAATCTGTCCACAGGACAACTATTAGTCGTACAGTCCACAAATCTGGCCTTTATGGAAGAGTGGCAAGAAGAAAGCCATAAGAAGTCCCATTTGCAGTTTGTGAGAAGCCATGTGGGGGACACAGCAAACATGTGGAAGAAGGGGCTCTGGTCAGATGAGACCAAAATTGAACTTTTTGGCCTAAAATAAAAACGCTATGTGTAGTGGAAAACGAACACTGCACATCAGCCTGAACATACCATCCCCACTGTGAAACATGGTGGTGGCAGCATCATGTAGGAATGCTGTTCTTCAACACGGACAGGAAAGCTGGTCAGAGTTGATGGGAAGATGGATGAACCAAATACAGGGCAAACGTAAGAGAAAACTTGTTAAGAGTCTGCAAAAGGGGTGGAGGTATCCCTTCCAGCAGGACAATGACCCGAAACATCCAGCCAGAGCTACAATGGAATGGTTTAGATCAAAGCATATTCATGTGTTAGAATGACCCAGTCACAGTCCAGACCTGAATCCAATGGAGAATCTGTGACAAGACTTGAAAATTGCTGTTCCCAGATGCTCTCCATCCAATCTGAAAGAGATTGAGCAATTCTGCAAAGAAGAATGGGCAGAAATGTCCCTCTCTAGATGTGCAAAGCTGGTAGAGACATCCCCAAAATGACTTGCAGCTAGAATTGCAGTGAAAGGGGGTGCTACAAAGTATTGATTCCGGGGGGCTGAATACAAATGTTGCCACACTTTTCACATATTTTATTATAAAACATTTTGAAAACCATTTCTCATTTTCCTTCCACTTCACAATTATGTGCCACTTTGTGTTGGTCTATCACATCAAATCCCAATACAATACATTAATGTTTTTGGTTGTAACATAACAAAATGTGGAAAATTTCAAGGGGTATGAATACTTTTCCAAGACACTGTAATACAGCTTTCACACAAGTTGCTATTCCATCCTCATCCACCAGGATTATCTACAGGCACCCACCCTTCCATCATTACTGGTCTAAACAGAAGCAGCTCGTGTATTTAGTGCAATTAAGTTTAGGAGCACAACTTGCCCAGAAGACATCTCAACATGTGCAACAGTCAGACTACATCCATTCCTAAGGACCATAACCAGCTCTATAAAGTGTGTGTGTAGGAGTGTTCCTGGGTTAGTTGTCACCTGAAGTATCCTTTTTGTTCCCCGCTCTCCTGAATTCCAAACTATGCTAGACCATTTTCACCACCCTTTTGGTTGGGTTGCAAGGCTAATGGCACAGCTACTAATGACTTTGTGCAGGAAGCTGGGTCGTACAACAGACTTCTCCAGACAGTACATAGGCGTACCTGGGTCCCACCAGTTCTGTGCTGATGGAACTGCTGTACATCTTCTGATGTCTAAGGAAAATGAGCCTGATGTATCTCATCTGCTGCATTCCGTTTCCTTGGCAAACCACTGCATCTACAGTCCTCAACTTTGCCCGTTTCTTTGTGCTTCTTCAAAAGAGCTTGACACATCTTGAAACCCCAGTCTACTTTGAGATCGTTGCCTGGAAGAGACCTTGCTGACGCAGTTTACCCACCTTGTGTCTTTTTGCTATGCTCAGCCTTGTCATAGTGTATGACCTGTGACATGACACTGTCTTCCGCAACCTCACCTTAACAGCAGAGTTTGGCTGTTCTTCACCCAGGTTTAAGCCTCCTACACAGCTATTTCTGTTTCAAATAATGACTGTTTCAACCTACATATGAAATGGATGATCATTAGCACCTTGGTATAATTGGTTAATCATGCACCTGACTCTAACCCTACAAAATCCCTGATTTTCTGCATGTGTACAAATTGATGCTGGTTGAAACCAAATGGTAGTCACACCAAAATATTGATTTGGTTTTGATTTTTCTTCGCTCACTTTGAACTTTGTAAATTGATCAAAAAAGAAAGAATTACAATATATACATGCATGCACATTACACAGTATCAGCAAAGGTTCTTACAATGGTAAGCAAGCACTGATGAGACGATTTACAATAGGCTGATCTCTTCATATGTGCTGATAGAGATAGAACAACAAAGGAAAATGGACCAATGTCCCGCTATAAAAAGTTTGACCACACAAGTCCGGTCATTCTGAACAAGACGTAATTATCAGCTTGACCAGAACTGGAAATCTGCAACTGATATCTAGTTGCTACAGACAGCAGATATTACTATGCTTGTAGCTGAAAAACCTATTGTTAGATAAAATGCAAAGTGTGAAAGTAAAGGTCACCGACACCGAGCTACAGGAAGAATATAACTTGTTTACTCAGGAACAGATCTACCTAATCAACATATCGAATATAGTCTCGTGTGAAGCAAAGTGAACACAAGTGATGGCATTGCTCCAGGTTTTCATGGACTATATCATCACTCTTACCAGGAAGTTTGTTGGTTAAATGGACAATCGACACCAATGACAGATGCCTTTACTATGCAAATAGTTCGCTGTTAATCCAGAACTCTACTAATTACATGTGCCAAGCCGGCCAGGTCTCTGCAAGCTGTCCCGGATGTGTCAGTTACACAATAAGCAAACACCAAGCCAGCCTGCTGGCCTTGATCATCTTGTGACCAAACACGCACTTACACCTTCCTTGCACAGGCTGGACTACAGCTCATCTTGGAGATGTGAATCAACAGGGCACGCCAGCATACCAAATCACAATGGGCCTCATTTACATACAGTGGATATAAAAAGTCTACACACCCCTGTTAAAATGTCAGGTTTCTGTGATGTGAAAAAGTGAGACAAAGATAAATCATTTCAGAACTTTTTCTACCTTTAATGTGACCCATAAATTGTACAACAAACTGAAATCTTTTAGGTGGAGGGAAGTAAAAATAAAAAACTAAAATAATATGGTTGCATAAATGTACACACCCTTACACTAATACTTTGTTGAAGCCCCTTTCAATTTGATTCCAGCACTCAGTCTTTTTGGGGAGGAGTCTATCAAAATGGCACATCTTAACTTGGCAGTATTTGCCCGCTCTTCCCTGCAAAAACACTCCAAATCTGTCAGATTGCAAGGCCGTCTCCTGTGCACAGCCCTCTTCAGATCACCCCATAGATTTTTGATTGGATTTAGGTCTGGGCTATTCCAAAACTTTCATCTTCTTCTGGTGAAGCCACTCCTTTGTGGATTTGGATGTATGCTTTGGGTCATTGTCATGCTGACAGATGAAGTTCCTCCTCATGTTCAGCTTTCTAGCAGAAGCCTGAAGGTTTTGTGCCGATATTGACTGGTATTTGGAACTGTTCATAATTCCCTATACCTTGACTAAGGCCCCAGTTCCAGCTGAAGAAAAACAGCCCCAAAGCATGATGCTGCCACCACCATGCTTCACGGTGGGTATGGTGTTTTTTTGGTGATGTGCAGTGTTATTTTTGTGCCAAACATATCTTTTGGAATTATAGCCAAAAAGGTCAATCTTTGTTTCTTCAGACCATAACACATTTTCTCACATGCTTTTGGGAGACTTCGGATGTGTTTTTTCAAAACTTAATTAGGCTTGGATGTTTTTCTTCGTAACAAAAGGCTTCCATCTTGCCACTCTACCCCATAGCCCGACATATGAAGAATATGGGAGATTGTTGTCACATGTACCACACAGCCAGTACTTGCCAGATATTCCTGCAGCTCCTTTCATGTAGCTGTAGGCCTCTCGGCAGCCTCCCAGACTAGTTTTCTTCTCGTCTTTTCATCCATTTTGGAGGGACGTCCAGTTCTTGGTGATGTCACTGTTGCACCATTTTCTCCACTTGATGATGACTGTCTTCACTGTGTTCCATGGTATATCTAATGCCTTGGAAATTCTTTTGTACCTTTCTCCTGACTGATGCCTTTTTACAATGAGATCCCTCTGATGCTTTGGATGCTCTCTGCGGACCATGGCTTTTGCTGTAGGATGTGACTAAGAAAATGTCAGGAAAGACCTACTAGAACAGCTGAACTTGGGGTTAATCAGAGGCACTATAAATGAAGGCAGGTGTGTACTGACTCCTATTTAACATGATTTTGAATGTGATTGCTTAATTCTGAACACAGCTACATCCCCAGAGGGTGTGCACACTTATGCAACCATATTATTTTAGTTTTTTGTTTACTCCCCCCCTCTAAAACATTTCAGTTTGTTTTTCAATTGAGTTGTACAGTTTATAGGTCACATTAAAGGTGAAAAAAGTTCTGAAATTATTTATCTTTGTCTCTTTTTTTACATCACAGAAACCTGACATTTTAATAGTGTGTGTAGACTTTTTATATCCACTGTAGATGTTCATGCATGGCACCAGTTGGGATCCTTGTACCAATTTCAAAAGTAGATTTCAAAAACCATCTGGAATCTGACAACGCCTAGGTTCACACCGCTGTCCTGTGCGTTATGTGCTGCGGTGGAATTTATCTTTATTGGGCTTTATTGTTTTACAGAGCATGGTAAGGTTCTACCATAAATTGTTGTGGGCTGCATTATAAAAAATTGTGCGAGCGCCTAGGCTGCCATAATCAAATGTACAATACTGCACAACAACAATATAAATCTAGCTTTATCGCTACAAACACCAAGATATTTTGTTGTTAAAAACATAAATAAGCCCCAAATTAATTTTAAACAAAAAGACGTCCTTCACACGGCCATTTAGCCACATACACCGGATTCCAATGTCAAGAATCTGCAGATTCTTGTGGGTGGAGTGACAGGTGCATGTGATCAGCAGCATGACACAGGGTTACCTGCAGTTAGGGATGGATGCCAGTTATGTCCAAGGCTCAGACACCTGTCCCTAAAGTCCTTTTCACACAGGAATCAGGTCCTCCTATCAGTTTTTAAGGTGGACCTGATCAGATGGTCCATTAATCCAAATGCACAGGTGGGTCTATACGGACTTGTGTCTGTTTACACCAGCCTACCTCTAGGACCGATATGGTCCACTCAAAATAAAAATAAAAAAAAAAACACGGGGATCCATCCCCTTCCATTTAGGTGGATTGGATTGCACAGTAGTCAGAGTCTGTTTATACCCGGCCTCCGATTGAGCAGAGTGGACTGTGTCCATGACCGCTCTGCATAAACAAAGCAGACACGGACCTGTCATTTGCCTGCTCTGCTCTGATCAGCAGGGGATCTGTGAGCGGGTCTCCTGCTGCTCGGGACTGAGTCGGCGCCATCTGAAAGGGGCTTAACTGCAGGTAAACCCTTTGTTAGCAGCTACATGAAAACAGCCACTATTGGCTGATTCTTCCTGGAATCAGGTGTATGCGATTAAACAGACACATGAAGAAGACCAAAAAGTTCTTGGATAAAAAAAAGAAAAAAAAGAAAAAGCTATCCATGCGCAAGCCCATGAAGCGGCAGCAAATAATCACATGGTTTCTCATTGTTGCTATCATGGAGGATACAGGAATTTGTCACTTTGCCCATTCAGGGCAAAAATACAGGTTCCTGGAATGTGTCATTCCTACAAACAGCAGCGCACCTAACCCTGGCCAGTCATTCTTTAATGACTGAAGGCCAGTTATTTTCTGAATGTGCCGCTGGTGCATAGATGACCGATTCAGGGCCAACATGTAAATATTAATATTGTGCAATACGTGGCGCAAGCATAACACACTATACATTTTTGATATTTATATGTTGGCCCCGAGCAGCAGTGCCAACCGATATAGTAGATTTGCACTGTACGCATGCAAACCTTAGTACAAACATTTACATGCATAAATCCTAAAAAAACACTCCGTATGTCAGTCTTTGACTGCAGATTTTTCTATATTCTGTTTACACAGCTTTACGCTGTAGACCAATAAGGCCAGTGTGTATGGGCCAATAGTATACATATCTGCAGTGTTCAGATCTGTGTAAATTACGGGCCTGAATGTACCGTGTTGTACTCCTGTGTGCACGAGCTCTTAAGGCTTCAAATTTAGTTTACAGGCCAACACACCCACCTGGGAAATATGCAGCAAGATCAGGTCAGAAATATTATTATACAGGATTTATATAGCGCCAACAGTTTGCTCAGCGCTTTACAATATAATGGGAGACAATACAGTAACAATACAGTTCAATACACAAGGGATAGGAGGGCCCTGATCCTGGGAGCTTACAATCTAGGAGGGAGGGGCTAGTGGTGCAAAAGGTAATAACTGTGGGGGGGATGGACTGGTTGGAAGAGTAGAAGATTCCATTAGCTGAGGGCAGGATAGGCTTCCCTGAAGAGACAGGTTTTCAGAGATCGCCTAAAAGTGAGCAGAGTAGGCGATAGTCTGATGAATTGGGGTAGAGAGTTCCAGAGGATGGGGGAAGCTCTGGAGAAGTCCTAGAGACGAGCATGGGAGGAGGAGACAAGGGAGCTAGAGAGCAGGAGGTCGTGCGAGGAGCGGAGACAAGATTGGTGGTGTAATTTGGGGCAGTTATAAATGGCTTTATATGTTATTGTTTTGAATTTTATCCGTTGGGCAAGCCAGTGGAGGGATTGGCAGAGAGGGGTGGCAGACATGGAACGGTTAGTAAGGTGGATGAGTCTGGCAGCAGAATTCTTGACAGACTGAAGAGGGGATAGCCTGCGAGGAGGTCGGCCAATGAGGAGGGAGTTACAATAGTCAAGGCGAGATATAACAAGAGAGTGAATAAGTTGCTTAGTGGTTTCCGAGGTTAGGAACGGGCGTATCTTGGAGACGTTGCGGAGGTGAAGTCTACAAGATTTGGACAGCGATTGGATTTAGGACTGAAAGGACAGATGGGAGTCTAGGATTACACCTAGTACCCTGGCATGAGGGGAGGGACTGATGGTTGTATTGTTGATCTTAATGGAGAAGTCAGGGGAGGGGGCACGGGCTGGGGGGAATACTAAGAGCTCAGTTTTGGAAAGATTGAGTTTGAGGAAGTGGAGTGACATCCATGCCGATATGTCACTTAGTAGGTTAGTAATGCGAGAGGAGACTAAAGGGGTGAGGTGAGGGGTAGAAAGATAGATTTGTGTGTCATCAGCATAGAGATGGTACTTAAAGCCATGGGAGTTTATCAAGTGACCAAGGGAGGAGGTGAAGATGGAGAAGAGAAGGGGCCCAAGGATGGAACCTTGAGGGACCCCTACGGAGAGGAGGAGGCAGAGTTATAGGGAACGCTGAAGGAGCGCTGCGATAGGTAGGAGGAGAACCAGGAGAGAGCAGAGTCTCAGAGGCCAAAAGAGTAGAGTTTTTTTGAGGAGGAGGGAATGATCAACCGAATCAAAAGCTGCAGAGAGGTCACGTAGTAAGAGTACGGAGTAGTGGCCATTGGTTTTAGCAGTTAGTAGATCATTAGTAAGTTTTAGTAGGGCAGTTTCAGTGGAGTGTAATGAGCGAAAGCCAGACTGTAAGGGGTCAAGAAGGTTGTCGGTGAGGTGGGAGCTCAGGTGATTGTAGACTAAGCGTTCTAAGAGTTTAGAGGTAAATGGGAGCAGGGAGATGGGTCTTAAGTTGTTCAGGTTGGTGGGGTCCAATATATATATACACACACATACACACACACACAGTATCTCCCAGAAGTGAGTACACCTCTCACATTTTTGTAAATATTTGATCCTATCTTTTCATGTGACAACACTGAAGAAATGACACTTTGCTAAAATGTGACGTAGTCAGTGTACAGCTTGTATAACATGTAAATTTGCTGTCCCCTCAAAATAACTCAACACACAGCCATTAATGTCTAAACCACTGGAAACAAAAGTGAGTCCACCCCTAAGAGACAATGTCCAAATTGGGCCCAATTAGCCATTTTCCCTCCCCGGTGTCATGTGACTCGTTAGTGTTACAAGGTCTCAGGTGTGAATGGGGAGCAGGTGTGTTAAATTTGGTGTTATCGCTTTCTCATACTGGTCACTGGAAGTTCAACATGGCACCTCATGGCAAAGAACTCTAAAGATCTGAAAAAAAGAATTGTTGCTCTACATAAAGATGGCTATAAGAAGATTGCCAAGACCCTGAAACGGAGCTGCAGCTATATATATATATATATATATATATATATATATATATATATATATATACATATATACACACACACATACATACATACACACACACATACACACACACAGATACACACACAGTGAAGGAAATAAGTATTTGCTCCCCTGCTGATTTTGAATGTTTGCCCACTCACAAAGAAATGATCGGTCTAAAAATCGAATGGTAGGTGTATTGTAACAATGAGAAACAGAATAGCAACAAAAAATTCAAAAGAAATGCATGTCTAACAAATGATGCACTGATTTGCATGTTCATGAGGGAAAGAAGTATTTGATCCCCTATCATTCAGCAGGATTTCTGGCAACCAGGTGTCTTTCATACAGGTAACAAACTGAGATTAGAAGCAGTCTCTTAAAGGGAGTGCTGCTAATCTCATTTTGTCACCTGTATAAAAGACACCTGTCCACATGAGCAATCAAACAATCAGATTCCAAACTCTCCACCATGGCAAAGAGCTGTCCAAGGATGTCAGGGAGAAGATTGTAGACCTACACAAGGCTGGACTGGGCTACCAAACTATCGCCAAGCAGCTTGGTGAGAAGGTGACAACAGATGGTGCAATCATTCGCAAATGGAAGAAACACAAAACAACTGTCAGTCTCCTTAGGTCTGGTGCACCATGGAAGATCTCACCTCCTGGAGTGTCAATGATCATGAGAACAGTGAGGAATCATCCCAGAACTACACGTGAGGATCTTGTCAATGATCTCCAGGCAGCTGGGACCACAGTCACCAAGAAAACAATTGGTAACACACAATGCCGACAAGGACTGAAATCCTGCAGTGCCCGCAAGGTCCCTCTCTCAAGAAAGCACATGTCCAGAAGTCTGAAGTTTGCTGCTGAACATCTGAATGATGCAGAGGAGGACTGGTTGAAAGTGTTGTGGTCAGATGAGACCAAAATCGAGCTCTTTGACATCAACTCAACTCCCCATGTTTGGAGGAGGAATGCTGCCTATGACCCCAAGAACATCATCCCAATTGTCAAACATGGTGGTGGAAACATTCTGCTTTGGGGGTGTTTTTCTGCTAAGGGGACAGGACAACTGCACAGTATCAAAGGGACGATGGATGGGGCAATGTACCGTCAAATCTTGGGTGAGAACCTTCTTCCCTCAGCCAGGACATTGAAAATGGGTCGTGGATGGGTGTTCCAGCATGACAATGACCCAAAACACACGGCCAAGGCAACAAAAGAGTGGCTCAAGAAGAAGCACATCAAAGTCCTGGAGAGGCCAAGCCAGTCTCCAGACCTTAATCCAATTGAAAATCTGTGGAGGGAGCTGAAAGTTCAAGTTGCCAAACGTCAGCCACCAAACCTTAATGACTTGGAGATGATCTGCCAAGAGGAGTGGGCCAAAATCCCTCCTGAGATGTGTGCAAACCTGGTGGCCAACTACAGGAAACATCTGACCTCTGTGATTGCCAATAAGTGATTTGCCACAAAGTACTAAGTCATGTTTTGTGAAGGGGATCGCATACTTCTTTCCCTCATGGACATGCAAATCAGTGCATCATTTGTTAGACATGCATTTCTTTTGAATTTTTTGTTGCTATTCTGCCTCTGTGTTACAATACACCGAACATTCGATTTTTAGACTGATCATTTCTTTGTGAGTGGGAAAACATTCAAAATCAGCAGGGGATCAAATACTTATTTCCTTCACTGTGTGAGTATATATATATATATATATATATATATATATATATATATATATATATATATATACACACACACACACATACACACACACACATACACACACACACACACACATACACACATATACATACACATATATACATACATATACGTACACATATATACAGATAGATATACACACACTAATTTTTTTTTTTTTGTTTGATATGGGTGCTGGGGATGTCTACTGGGAGGGGGTGACCTGAGCCCAGAGTTGTAGTTCTATTCTTAATTACTTGCCACCCTACTATGACACTCTTGCATCTAATGAATATTTTAAGTATCTGAACTTGAGAGTTCCAGTTGTATGTTCAGTCTGACACACCCTAGTGAAGCATTGACCAGCGATTCTCTGCTCTGATTGTATTCATTTACGTAAGCGACACTGTAAGTCGTTGTCACCAGGCAATGCAAAGCAATCAATCCTCAAGCTATAATAAAGAGTACAGTGTATTGTCAGTTAGCACACATTTTGGGTGATTACTAGAGGGTGTATGATGTCATGTGTTGTTTGATGTTTTTCCATAGATTTGTTTTCGCAGAGAATTTGTAGATTAGCCAAATATAATCCCCAATCACTTCCTCTGCTTCCAGCGACTCTGTTGCTGCCATAATAGAATGAGAAGTGCCTGCAGCAAAGAAGACCACCACTACCCCAGCTCTCCAGCCATTCACACCACTGATCTATGCATTGGATGCTTAGCCCCCCCTCCCCAACCACACCACTGATTCATGCACTTGTGAATGGGGACCCAGTGGGGGTCTCCAGTGATTAGCTTTGGGCGGCAGCCATTGAAAGTAATGGGAGGCTGACTGTTCCCACAGCTAATCATGGGCACTCGCATGTCTGCATCCAGGGCTAATCATCATAGGTAATTGCTCCAAAAGTGATTACAGCTAGGTTCACATTTGTGGGTGGTGCGGCTGCGGATCAGCACGAAAATCCATGCAGACGCACCACCCGCACAGAGGAATGTGGACCAGTGGGTGGGTGCCATTAGTTCGGGCTGCGTATTCAGAAGTGGTGCAGGGACTTATTCCCTACGGGGCACGGGAGTCCATTCAAATGAATGGGCTCTCGTGTCCTCGAAAAAACATGGCCCGCACGGCCAAATATATATGAATCGGGGGTACATGAGAGCAACCACAATTAACTAAGGGAGTGGTCAGCCTCCCATTGCTTTCAATGGGGCATCCGCAGCTAATTGCTGGGTCTCCCGCAGGTAGTCAGCAGCATCCCCATTCGCAAAAAAGAGACTTCTCTTAAGGCCCATACACGCGTTAAAATTGAATGAAAATTTTTGTACAAGGAGCGGATCATTAGTATCTTTCAAGAGCTGATCACAACAGTTCATGCAACAATAACCGAAGGGACAAGCGCGAAAATTGTTCTCGTACAACACAAGCTCATAGTGTTTTCGTTTAAGCAATACAGTAGCATCCAAAAATACAATACATGACATAATTTCCTAATTACTTTTCTGTCGTACCAGAATTTTCATAAGTTGAGTAACCTCTTTATTTTTGATATGGAGACTAGCAAATAAAAACGGACAATCATTCGTCTGATGTTCTCAATGTGTGTACTAGGCATTAGGCCCTTCTTTTACAATTTTTTCTTTTAGCTGGTTTTAACAACTGTTGCGATAAGAAGTTCCTTACACAGGAAAGTGCATTGTTTTCAGTGGGTTAGCTGATTAATTTCCATAATGAGAAGCATATGTGAAGCATCTTTAGCATTCCAAGGTTTTTTTAAGCCAGCTATTGACTGATTCTCAACCGGTTCCACAGGGACTGGCCAAAATTCCAGCCATGTATGGGCAGGCTGAATGTACACAATTTGATTGATTAATCAACTTGGGTACAACCAGCCTGTTAGATTTTACATGCAATTATTGCTAGTGGTTATTAAAGCCGCTAGCAGTAATCATTGTGTTGTCCCGGGGGGAGAACACAGTGAATGGCTTCATGGGAGGGATTCCTCCATCAACACAGTCAGTGCAGGAAAGAAAATTGCTCCATCTATGGCCGGAATTTGTTATAAGTATGAAAGAACCCCTTGCAACATCACTGTTATATAGTATAGAACACAAGTAACCTTGTATATGCATATTTTTCAACACGTTTCATTACTGTTTCAAGGATGTACATGCAATTCAGGTAGACACGCAACATATAAATGACATACATTACTTAAACAGAATCAAATACAGACCTCAAATAATAGATCATAGGAAGTTGTTTTAGGAAATACATCCTTAACCATTCCCATGCAATGTCGGCCCATTGCCAAACGATCGCAATTCAAGAAGCACTTGGTATGGCGAGCCACAAGAGGATAAATGATAGGTTTACATTGTCCCAAAAGCTACAGTGAGGTACAATGACCTCTGAGATGTAAAGAGTTCCTATATATATATATATATTTTTTTTTTATTTAGGTCCATATATATTTGGACACAGGCACAATTCTAGTTTTTTTTTTTTAGGTGTTTAGCTAAACATATTCAGGCTCTAGTTATATAATGGATATGGGCTGAACGTGCACACTCAGGTTTAATTTGAGGGTATGTACACCCAAATTGGAGGAAGGGTTTAGGAATTACAGCTCTTAAGAGTAGCCATCCCCCTTTTTCAAGGGACCAAAAGTAATTGGACAATTGAATATAATCACCAACTGTCCCCTGATATGAGCAGACATGGATCACCCACTCAGAATTCTCATGGGTTAAATATACAGTTAGGTCCATATATATTTGGACACAGGCACAATGTTCATACTTTTGGCTCTGTATACCACCAGAATAAATTAAAACGAAACAATCCAATTGAATTTAAAGTGCAGACTTGCATCTTTAATTCAAGGGGTTGAACATAAATATCACGTACAAATTTTAGGAACTGCAACCATGTTTATACACAGTCCCTCCATTTTCAGGGGCTCAAATGTAATTGGACAAATTAATGTAATCAAATAAAATGTTCATTTTTAATATTGTGTTGAGAATCCTTTACTGGCAATGACTGCCTGAAGTCTGGAACCCATGGACATTACCAAAGACGGGGTTTCCTCCTTTCTGATGCTTTGCCTGAAGTCTGGAACCCATGGACATGAAGACAGAGTTTCCTCCTTTCTGATGCTTTGCCTGAAATCTGGAACCCATGGACATGACCAAAGACTGGGTTTCCTCCTTTCTGATGCTTTGCCTGAAGTCTGGAACCCATGGACATGACCAAAGACTGGGTTTCCTCCTTTCTGATGCTTTGCCTGAAGTCTGGAACCCATGGACATGACCAAAGACTGGGTTTCCTCCTTTCTGATGCTTTGCCTGAAGTCTGGAACCCATGGACATGACCAAAGACTGGGTTTCCTCCTTTCTGATGCTTTGCCTAAAGTCTGGAACCCATGGACATGAACAAAGACTGGGTTTCCTCCTTTCTGATTCTTTGCCAGGCTCTAACTGCAGCTGTCTTCAGTTGTTTGGATGTACATACCCTCCAATGAAACCTGAGAGTGTGCACTTCCAGCCCATATCCATTACTATAGCTTGAATATGTTTTGGTAAATGCCTGAAAAAAAACTAAAATTGTGCCTGTGTCCATGTGTGTGTGTCCGTGTGTGTACACACATGGCAATGAAGACCAAAAGGGCTTCTTAGTCTGGAGTGATCACATAAGAGGACCAAACCTCCAGGCACCATCTGAGGTTTGCTATGGTAGGAACAGGGGCATATTCGCCCTCTTCTCCTTACACCTCCTGCCACTGGTCATGTGTCACGCCTACTGACATAAGGACATCAGAGGACCAAGATGGGGTATTGGCACATCACACCTCAGATGTGCTCCACACTGGAGCTCAATCCAGCTCCTCTCCATGTCAACAGTCAATGCTTTTCCATTCCCATGGGGGAGGAGGAAATACATGGTGCACCCCCCATCTCACAACATGTCCGTCAATCTAGATGTTTCTTTGACCTGAAAGGCATATCTTATTTAACACCTAATAACATACACCAACAGCTGTGACAGGCATAATGATGTAGTGTTCATCAAATTATATTGTTACTGTGACATGCATATAAAATATGAATGCCCAACATAATAATTCCAGCAAGTTCCAACAAGATGACAATGCTGTGTACATTCAATGACAGAATATTAAAGATAATCAGAGTTGAATTACTCATTAACAGTGCAATGATGTTATTATTTTTATTAGGGCCCGGATTTTTCATGGCCTCTAACATAATAATCCATTTACATAAAATGTTTTTTTTTAAATACATTTTATTGAATTTTGAAAAAAATAAGCCAAAGTATCAGTACAACTTTATAATAGGGTCACAGACCCGAAAAAAGTAGGATCTGATGGAAGGGTTCTCAAGACGTATGTCTTGATATGCTGAGCATGGCTAATATACAGAATATCAATATTCCAAAGGAATAAAGAGACGTGGATGGAGAGTTCCCTACAGGTCACTACCAACCCAAAAGGGTCAAGGCGGGGCCGGGGAAATCAGCCCCAATCTCCTTCAAGTCATTTAGCGAATGAATAGGAATATGCTGAAACTGAATAACTTAAACCAAGAGAACACAGAACCTGGGTGACCTAAAAAGGTCAGAAGAGCTGAATTCTGATGGAAAGAGATTGAAGAGGTAGCAAAATCATCTGCTGCCAGAGTGATCATACAGTCAATGAAAAACAGAGAGGATGAAAGGGTTGATAATTCTGAATTAGACAAGGTGCAGTCCATAAAGGCTCGCAATATAGAAGAAAAACATTTAAAGAAGTGGAGTGGAACACTTCCAAATCAAGTTTTTTCCACTATAAAACAATTTTCAGCTTGTTATTGATATCCATTATAGTCGGCTTTGTGGAAGAGGTCCCTTTTTTTTTAGTATGGCCCTACAAGCCACCAACCAGCAGATGAAGGTTCAGTGTGAGAGATATGAAGAGCTTTCCCGATGGGTCGAAGTAGATAGTTTTGTTCGTGTGCTCCATTTTCATCCTGATTGTAATACCTGTTAATCATTTTGGCATACGGGCAACTATGAGGCTTAATGTTGATAAATGTAAGGTTCTGCACTTGGGGGCTAAGAATATACATGCATCATACATACTAGGGGGGTACAACTGGGGGAGTCAATGGTGGAGAAGGATCTGGGGGTTCTGGTAGATCACAAGCTTAATAATGGCATGCAATGCCAAGCTGAGGGTTATAAAGCGAGCAAAATCCTCTCTTGTATTAAAAAAGGTATAGACTCCAGAGATATAGAGGTATAGACTCCAGAACATTGGGGAACTGGAGAAAGTACAGAGAAGGGCAACCAAACTGATAAGAGGCATGGAGGAGTTCAGCTATGAGGAAAGATTAGAGGAACTGAATTTATTCTCTCTTGAGAAGAGGAGATATGGTCACCATGTATAATACATAAGGGGGGGGGGATATGATCTCCGTGTATAGTACATAAGGGGGATATGATCTCCATGTATAATACATAAGGGGGGATAAGATCTCCATGTATAATACATAAGGGGGGATATGATCTCCATGTATAATACATAAGGGGGGGATATGATATCCATGTATAATACATAAGGGGGGGATATGATCACCATGTATAATACATAAGGGGGGGATATGATCACCATGTATAATACATAAGGGGGGGATATGATCACCATGTATAATACATAAGGGGGATATGATCTCCATGTATAATACATAAGGGGGGATAAGATCTCCATGTATAATACATAAGGGGGGATATGATCACCATGTATAATACATAAGGGGGAGATATGATCACCATGTATAATACATAAGGGGGGGATATGATCACCATGTATAATACATAAGGGGGAGATATGATCACCATGTATAATACATAAGGGGGAGATATGATCTCCATGTATAATACATAAGGGGGGATAAGATCTCCATGTATAATACATAAGGGGGGATAAGATCTCCATGTATAATACATAAGGGGGAATATGATCTCCATGTATAATACATAAGGGGGGGATATGATATCCATGTATAATACATAAGGGGGGGATATGATATCCATGTATAATACATAAGGGGGGGATATGATCACCATGTATAATACATAAGGGGGGATAAGATCTCCATGTATAATACATAAGGGGGGATAAGATCTCCATGTATAATACATAAGGGGGGATATGATCTCCATGTATAATACATAAGGGGGGATATGATCTCCATGTATAATACATAAGGGGGGATATGATCACCATGTATAGTACATAAGAGGGGATATGATCTCCATGTATAATACATAAGGGGGGATATGATCTCCATGTATAATACATAAGGGGGGATATGATCTCCATGTATAATACATAAGGGGGGATATGATCTCCATGTATAATACATAAGGGGGGATATGATCTCCATGTATAATACATAAGGGGGGATATGATCTCCATGTATAATACATAAGGGGGGATATGATCTCCATGTATAAATACATCAGTGGTTCATATAGTGAACTTGGTGTAGAGTTATTCACCCTGAGGTCATCACAGAGGACAAGGGGGCACTCTTTATGTCTGGAGGAAAAGAAAATTTAATCTCCCAACACAGAAAGGTTTCTTCACAGTGAGAGCTGTGAAAATGTGGAATAGACTCCCTCAAGAGTTGGTTCTGGCCAGCTCAGTGGATTGCTATAAAAAAGTCCTGGATTCTTTCTTGGATACACAGAATATAACTGGATACTAATATTTATAGGTAAAGTTGATCCAGGGGATATCTGATTTCCTCTCGGGGGGATCGGGAAGGATTTTTTTCCCTGCAGGAGCAAATTGGATCGTGCTTTGCTGGGGGGATTTTTTTGCTTTCCTCTGGATCAACTGTGGGTATAGGATTGTAATTTTTTTTTAATGGTTGAATTGGATGGACTTTTGTCTCTTTTCAGCCAGACTAACTATATATGTAACAACATGAACGTGGTACAAAAACAAAAAACACTTTGTTTTGGACCATTTTAAAGCCTAACTCCAGGTTTTACTTCAAATTGTTTGTTTTTGGCCAGGCTGGCCCAGACAGGCTATTTCCTTTAGTAAAGGATGCACGTGCTGTCAGCGCTGTATAAATGATATTGACCATCAGTTATATACAGTATACAGCATTGTGTTCCAACACCGTTACAGGGACTTCCCATCTGCTGCTGGAACAAAATGGAGGTGGGTTGAGTGCTTCCCGATTGGCTGTGGTGAAGATCATGACATCATCTGGCCTTCTGTCTTTGTTTAATCACCTCCAGGAGTCCAGAATGCTAGGTGCCAGGAAGGAATCCATTGTTTTCTTATGTTTGTTTATTTGTTTATGTAATGTAATTTGTTCTTGTTCGCCATACCTGTCTAGAGGGCAGGTTTTTGTGTATAAATACTTTGCTGATTGTTAATAAAATCTGTCCTTGTTTTACTCCAACATTGATTCTGTCTGATGCTTGGGGTAAATTTGATATATTCTGGTTCTAGGGTGCAGGAGGCTTTAGTTTGGCGGAGATACCCAGTCGGGGTGCCAGGCAGTCCATCACATGAAACATATTTAACAAAGAAAAAAAAGGGGGGAGGGGGGGGTTCATCATGGAATGCAACCCCCATCTTTAATATCATGAATATGACCATATATTTTTCTGAGCAGATCTCATTTTGTTTTCACCAATATAGTAGGCATTACATTCACAGAGCATTGTTCCAAGAAACGCGTTGGATGAATCTTCCGCACGGTTTCCCTGTTCATGTTCAGTTCTTCTGCCGTCGTTCACACACTCAACCTTCGATTGGAGTGTAAGAAGGTTCACACTATGTCCATGTTTGCCTCCATCCTTTGTATTTTTGGCTGCCCACTTCTAGCATCATGGTGGACATCTTCCTGCCCCACCTTAAACCGCCTATGCCATTTAGAAAAACTTCATTTCTTCATGGAATGTTCACCTTAAGGGCTCGTTCACACTAGGCTGTTTTGCCAACGCTTGCCAAACGCCCCTATAGCATTTGGCAAGCGTTGGTCCGGCGTTTGCGGAGCGTTTTTTAACGCTCGGCAAACGCCGCATGCGCGGTTTAGAGGCGGTTGCTAGGCGTTTGCCGAGCGTTAATAACGCCCCACAAACGCCTATAATGCAGTTTGAGTGGTGTTACCGCTCCGCAAACGCCCCGCAACCGCGTCGCAACCGCACCGCAAACGCTGGCCGGGCGTTTGCGGAGCGGCACCAGAGACGAGAATAGGAGGCTTCAAAGCCTCCTGACTCGTCCAGAGGCGTCCGTTTTTCCGCGACGCAACGCGACGCAAACGCTCCCGTTAGAACAGCACCATGTGCTGTAATGTGCAGAATTGGCAGAGGCGTTTGGGAAGCGGTAAAAACGCTTCCCAAACGCCTCTCTGCCGCCTGCACACAAGGCTAGTGTGAACGTAGCCTAAGTCTGCTGTAACAGCTAAAAAGTTTTAGGAGGAGCCACACCACGCCGTGACGTCACGCCGCCGGACCAACGTGGAGCTCCGGCGGCCATCTTACTACACCAGTCGGTCAGTCCCTAACAGATTACTGTCTGCAACGATTTATATGTTTTTTATACCCTGATACATCCTAATAAAATCTTTTAAATATACTACACTATGGGAGTATCCTTTTCATCCCCTGGGGAAGCACTCTAGCCCACAGACCCACTCCAAGGACGGATTACTGCTACCCAGGTCAACCAGAGGGATAATACCCATCAGGAATACATAGGGGGACCCCTAGTGGAAGAGGATCATCTACCTCAGACCAAACAGAAGGAGGACCACCCACTCTCAGGCGACATCTGGATGATTTATATACAAAGAGCATTTATTATGCGCGTCCGGTGAGTGCGCATTGCTTTATCACTATCACACGGATACCGGACATCCAAGTCACCTTGAGCACTTATATCCTTATATAAATTTGCTGGACTTTCCTTTGTTTTTTGAACCTTTATGCATATATTTATTACTGATTCATTAAGGATCTATTTTCTTTTCATTGATTTTATTATCGAGCGCTGCACTTTATATATACATAGCTAAAAAGTTTTGCTCGCACTTTTGTTAACACACAAAATTTAGAGTTAATCGGCTGCTCCAGATTCCAGTCACTCATGTTCTGCCAACAGCGTCTCCCTCTCTCTCCCTCTCCCTCCCTCTCTCTCCCTCTCCCTCTCCCTCCCTCTCCCTCCCTCTCCCTCCCTCTCCCTCCCTCTCCCTCCCTCTCCCTCCCTCTCCCTCTCTCTCCCTCTCTCTCCCTCTCTCTCCCTCTCTCTCCCTCTCTCTCCCTCTCTCTCCCTCTCTCTCCCTCTCCCTCCCTCTCCCTCTCTCTCCCTCTCCCTCCCTCCCTCTCCCTCCCTCCCTCTCCCTCCCTCTCTCTCCACTGAAATTAAAATTCTGTTGCTGAAAACGAACATTGCACAGTTTTTAAAAATGAATATATATTTTTTGGAAAATTTGATATAAAAAAAAAAAAAAAAAAAAAAAAAAAAAAAAACACAATATATACCCCAATTTTTTTTTTCGTGGAATGGCGAGAAACTGCGGTACTTAAAAATCTCCACGGGTGATGCTTTAAAAATGTCTACAGGTTAGCTGTGTAATGTTACAGAGGAGGTCTAGTGTGAGAATTATTGCTCTTGCTCTGACATTCGTGGTGATACCTCACGTGTGGTTTGAACACCATTTACATACGTAGGCATGGCCTACGTATGCGTTCACCACTTTGTGCGAGCACGGGGGTACTTTAAACTTTTTAAAAAAAATGTATTTAATGTTTTTGAGGTTTTCTTGCACTGTCCCTTTAAAAAATGTTTCAATCACTTTTATTCTAATCACAAGAAATACATGCATCCCCTGTGATAGAAATAATTAGTGACAGGTCCTCTTTATGGAGAGATGTGGGGTCAGTAGGACCCCACATCTCTCCTCTGCAATGTAAAGCATTGAATAAAAAAAAGCTTTGATCTAGTGCCTTTAAAAAAAAATTTATGAAAGAAAAAAAAAAAAAAATTGGCCGGAACGGGAAGTGACATCGCTCCGGTCCTCCAAGGGCATAGAGATGTGTGGAGGCCAGCTTTCCTTCACTCATCTCTATGCCCAGTGTCGGGATCGTTCGATTGTTTCTCAGGTAAGGCTGAGAACTACTGAGCGGTGGCCGATGGCGGCAGCAGGGACGGGTGGCGGTGGCGAGGGGTGGGTTTTTTTTCGGCACCTGTATTGTACTTTTTTAAAATTTCGTCCGACGGCCAAAAGGAGTGTTTTTGGCCGAAACGTTTCAGCCACCGAAATTTCGGTGCATCCCTAGTTATTTCTTCCAGTACTCCGAAAAGACCAAGTCCACTGGTCTGCGACCCAAGTGAGTGCAAGTTAGAACAGAACACGCTCCAGTGCTTAATTTGTTAGACATGCGTTGCTTTTGAATTTTTTGTTGCTATTCTGTCTCTCAGTGTTACAATACACCTACCATTTGATTTTTAGACCGATCATTTCTTTGTGAGTGGGCAAACATTCAAAATCAGCAGGGGATCAAATACTTATATTCTTCACTGTATGTCAATCTTAGCATTGGCGGTGGCCAATAGGGTGCATGCATGCAGTATGCTGTTTGCGCAAATGTTTACAAAACTACAGCGTAAAATAGTGCAGACGTTACAGCCCCGAATGCAGCTGTAAGACAGGAGGTGGAAGTGCCGCACACTGGAACCCAGTCACTATACAAAAAGGTGGATACAGCCTAAGCTCCTCCTGACTACACCCCTCTGACCTGTTTCGCCCCGCCCATGGGGCTTAATTATAGAGCGGTAGAGTCAGGAGGGGCTTAATCCGTATCTTCATCTTTCTATATAGTGGCTGGGTTCCAATGTGCAGCGTTTCCATTGTCTTTTGATTTGCTTCTACCGGGCCGGATGAGCTTGTTTGAACGCTGGCACCTGATCTGTCCTTTGGATTGCAGGGGGAGGCTTTGTAGCACTTTGTGCAGAGCCCAAAGTTCCTTGTATACTCAAATGCAGCTTTGGAGAATTTTTTTTTTCCACGCTGCCATAGACAGCTGTGTGAATGGGCCCAAAGGTTTCCATACAGCTGCATACAAAACTAAACACACATATGTACATGTCATTTTTGGATATCTGTGTGAATGGGCTCTTCAGCTAAGTACACACGGGCAGAATACCGGCCAGTATCAGCTGGATCAACAGAAACTGGCCAACATTCACTTCGTGTGTATAGCAGCTGGTCCGACAGAAGCTGGACATGGCAGAAAAAGGTCTGACGATCGGCTTCCGATCAGCGCTCTCAGCCAATGGCTGAAAGTGCTGAGCGGTGTATTCTGGTGGAGGATAGTCCCCCTGTCAGAACACAATAGCACAGCGGTGGGGGATCGCTGTACTAACATAAGTGATGTTAGTACAGCAATCGGTCAGGTTTTGTTTTTCGTTCAGCCCTCTAGGCTGAATGAAAACAGACTTGCAGTGTATAGGAGGCTTTACTCAGTTCAATCAACTTTTGTGTATTCCTTCACACCCATTTATCTGATCATTGTGTATCTGCTATCTTTATCCTGGTGTGATCACAGGCACTGCTCTAGGGTGGAGCGAGGGTTCAGACAAGGCAGGAAGGTGAGGTTGAGTTCAGACAAGTTTGACAAGTCCCGAATAGAAACACTGTATTAGAAGGTGGCTATTCTGAGACATCGCTGTTATCTGGGTATATGGTATGTGGGGAATGAGGAGAACCAAAACGTGGCTGGCAGGAAAGAAGAAGGCCATGGCCACAGGATCATAATAGATGCTTGCAAATATTTATTTTTTAACTGCAATTACTATTTTTGTAAGAAAAATTCTTTACAAACCACAATATCCCATCACAGACATTTTTACAGGCTTTAGTAACAGAAGATTTGGTTGCTTTGGGTTACCACACTGAAGTCCCCCTGTATTCACAAAGCCTCTTAAGTACCATGTACCTGCATGTACTTTCAAGTCTTCCGGAGAATCCTGGGAGCCCCAAACCCCACGGCGGTATTTAAATCTTGACTTCTAAGTGAAAGTCAACTTTTGCATGAGTTCTGCAGGTCCGCCCCATGAGTTCTGCAGGTCCGCCCCATGAGTTCTGCAGGTCCGCCCCATGAGTTCTGCAGGTCCGCCCCATGAGTTCTGCAGGTCCGCCCCATGAGTTCTGCAGGTCCGCCCCATGAGTTCTGCAGGTCCGCCCCATGAGTTCTGCAGGTCCGCCCCATGAGTTCTGCAGGTCCGCCCCATGAGTTCTGCAGGTCCGCCCCATGAGTTCTGCAGGTCCGCCCCATGAGTTCTGCAGGTCCGCCCCATGAGTTCTGCAGGTCCGCCCCATGAGTTCTGCAGGTCCGCCCCATGAGTTCTGCAGGTCCGCCCCATGAGTTCTGCAGGTCCGCCCCATGAGTTCTGCAGGTCCGCCCCATGAGTTCTGCAGGTCCGCCCCATGAGTTCTGCAGGTCCGCCCCATGAGTTCTGCAGGTCCGCCCCATGAGTTCTGCAGGTCCGCCCCATGAGTTCTGCAGGTCCGCCCCATGAGTTCTGCAGGTCCGCCCCATGAGTTCTGCAGGTCCGCCCCATGAGTTCTGCAGGTCCGCCCCATGAGTTCTGCAGGTCCGCCCCATGAGTTCTGCAGGTCCGCCCCATGAGTTCTGCAGGTCCGCCCCGTTCCTACAACTCACTGTTGGTCACGGAGGCTGCCCAGGATTGGTGATGAACCCTGAGGACTCAACAAAGTTCCTTCGCTTAACTCTTTTTTTTTTTAAAAGCTGAACCAATAATATATATACATGGACCTGTATCACCTGCCTCAGGATTTGTGTTTGTTTATTAATTCCTGAGATTTACATAGCCCTGCCAAACAAAACCAGCCTGCAAACCGGATTCTGCTCTACTGCAGTTCAGTTATATAACCTAGATTTGTCTCTGCTCCCAGTCTATGATTGGGCAGTGAAGGAGAAGCGGAGGAATGAGCTCATCTGTCAATCTGCTTTCTCTTACTATCAGCAAGCACCTTGTCAGCACATGTGCATCTCAGCATATCTGATTGGCTCCTTGTGCTGCATTCCTCTTTCCAAAGCTAAGCTCTGCTGTACAGTAGATGGCAAGAGGCTGATATTAAGTCAAAGAGTACATGCACACAGCTGTATGATAGTATGGGAACTAGTACGCAGGATCTTGCCGGCAGAAGCTGGCAGCAAGATCCTGAGTAAAAAGTGCTCTGCACCCAAGAAAAATTTGAGCAACATTTACAACCATATAGTGTTACAGCAAAAATGGCCCTGTTGCTAGGACACAGGCGGCTAGCATCCTTTCTCAAGAAAGCTGCCTAGCATCCTTCTATTGCTAGAATGCAGGTGGCTCCTCAATGAAGATGCCTAGTGTCTTCTGTTGCTAGGATGCAGGCGGATACTCAATGAAGCTGTCTAGCGCCTTCTGTTGCTAGGATGCAGGGGGCTCCACAATGAAGCTGCCTATCGTCTTCTGTTGCTAGGATGTAGGCAACCCCTCAATGAAGCTGCCTAGTGTCTTCTGTTGCTAGGATGCAGGCGACCCCACAATGAAGCTGCCTAGCGTCTTCTGTCGCTAAGATGCAGTCAGCTATTGCCACCTAGTGTCCTCTGGTGTAAGAACACATCAGTCTCTGTTACTAGGATGCAGGAAGCTTTTCAAGGACGCCACCGAGCATCCTTCCATTTCCAGGGCGCTGGCAACTTCTAACTTTGTGAGCATTCTCCTTTGCTACAATGCATGAAGCTATTTTCATCTAGCATCCTCTATTGCTGGGACGCAGACAGCTTCTCAAGAAAGCTGCCTAGCATCCATCAGTTGCTAGGATGCATGTGGTTCTCAAGGAAGCAGCCTAACATCCTCCATTGCTAGGAGACAGGAAGCTATTGTTGCTAAGCATCCTCCATTGCTAGGATACCGTTGGTTGTTGCCTCCTAGTGTCCTCCATTGCAAGAACACAGTCTCTTCTGTTGCTAGGATGTAGGCAGCTTCTCAAGGAAGTCACCTAGCATTCTCTGTTGCTAGGACAAATGAAGCTATTGTTGCCTAGAATCTTCCATTGCTCGGATGCAGGCAGCTTCTCAAACAAGTCTAGTGTCCTTCATTGCTCGGATCCAGGCAACTATCGAACCTAGCCTCCACCTTTACTAGAACGCAGGTGGCTTCGTGATAAGAAGCAGGTGGCCCTTGAACTTCAATAGAGTACATTTGTGCCGCATGCATGTAAACATTAGCTCAACATTAGCTGTTTACATGTGTACAGCAGAAGATAAGATCCATACAAAAGGACCTCAGATGCAGATTTTTTTTTTTTTTGCCAATATTTGCCAATTTAAACAATATTGCTATTAAAAAGTTCACTTGAACAAACATAAACCTACAAGACAGGCAGACAACTCTGAAATCTTATTTTATAAATGCCATTCCAGGCATACACTGTACTCCGCATTGCCACTTTGGCGGCAAAGGCATTTTCCCAGCGTCATAGGCAAAAGTAGGGGTATGACATTGTACAGTATAGTCTCACCAACACCCGGACATGGCCCCAGCTTGTTCCACTGGTTCTACAAGTGCAGCAGCCATAGGGAAGTCTGTGGAAAGGGCTGGGTCCATATCTGCATAATCCGTACTAGGTGACAGGGCATACTGACTGAGGAAACTACTACAGTAATCTACCACTGACAGGAAAAAGAAACCACTCCAAAAACACATACGCCACTGTAGAAGGTGTACATCATCGCTTCCTTAAAAACATTACTGATTTTCCCTGATTCTCATCTTGTTTTGTCAACCATCTGGATTGGGGTGCAGCCATGTAAAATATTAAAGGGGGGGGAAGTGATCCCTTAAACATTTATTTAGCCAATGACATAAAAATTTGTATAATCAAAACATTCCTACAAATGTTTTGTTAATATTTAAAAAGGAACCATTTTTCTGGTTTATAGTTGTAATTACAGGCGTACCTCAGTTTACGAATTTAATGCGTCCTGCGGGACTTTTCATATTGCGAAACATTTGTAAACCGAAATGTGGTTTCCCATAGGAATGCATTGAAAACCAATTAATCTGTTCTGAAGGTCAGAAAAAAAAAAGTAAAAAAAAAAAGTATTTGATCTGTTCAAAGCGCTTTATAAAGTGCACTTTAAAGGCATAAATACTGTACAGGGACATGATTAAAAATTAATTCGTAAATGCATTGAAAACTAATTAATCCATTCCGGAGTTCAGAAATAAAAAAATAAAAAAAAGTTTTATCTGTTCAAAACTCTTTATAAAGTGCACTTTAAAGGAATAAATACGGATTAAAAAAATATTGTAAATGCATTGAAAACCAATTGATCCGTTCATATTGCAAAAGAAATTTGTAAACCGAGGCATTATTACGACTGACACACAGGGCATGCCTTGGCCTCTTATGATTGGCTGAGTACAGTGCCTGCTTCTTGGCTTCCCCTGCCAAGTTGGAAGCAAAAGCTACATATGTAACAAGAGAATATAGCAGATATAGCTGCCCCATGGCCAAAAATCTTGCCCCCCTGTATTTCTGTCACATAATGCACCACTTCGCCCAGAGAATTGTTGCAATGACAAATGTTTCGGCATTCTCATATTTATTTCTTTTGTTTGTATTGGTATGGCACAAAAAAAGTGGAGAAACAAAGCCAAATCTTGACGCATTCTACACAAACCCCCAAAAATGGACTGGGCAAAATTGCTGGCACCTTCAATGTAATATTTGGTAGCACACCCCTTGGAAAGAATAACTGAAATCAATGGCTTCCTGTAACCATCAATGAGTTTTTTCCACCTCTCTACCAGAATTTTGGACCACGCTTTCTTTCACCAACTGCTCCAGGTTTCTCAGATTGGAAGGGTTCCTTTTCCCAACTGCTGTTTTGAGATCTTTCCACAGGAGCTCTATGGGATGGAGATCTGGGCTCATTGCTGGCCAGTTCAGTTCTCTCCAGCGCTTTGTCTGAAACCATTTCAGTGCTTTTTGACATGTGCTTTGGGTCATTGTCCTGCTGTAAGACCTATGACCTCTGACGGAGACCCAACTTTCTGACACTGGGCCCTACATTGCACCCCAGAATTATTTGATAGTCTTCAGATTTCATAATGCCATGCACACGGCCAAGACATCCAGTGCCTGAAGCAGTAAAGCAACCCCAAAACATCAGTGACCCCCCACCATGTGCGACTGGAGGGACTGGATTCTTTTCTTTAACTGCCTCATGGTCGCCATATAAGGAAATGACGGGCGCAAGGCGGTTCTCTTGTTCTGGAAGGACGTCATATGGCGTTCCTCCCACTCTAACCGCACGTGCACGGCAGCGTGGCGATTGGTGGTGACCAAAGATGTCGGCTCGGTCATGTGATCAGCTGTGTCAAATCACAGCTGATCACATGTAAATAGGAAAATGCCGGTTATCGGCATTTCTCTCCTCACGAGCTCTCACACACTGACATCGTCGCTCCAGAGGAGAGGAGAGCCAGTAATCAGCATTCCTCGGAGGGGACATGTACACTGATCATCAGGGCACTGATGATCAGTGTGCCCTGACGATCAGTGTAGCCCCAGCAGTGCCAGCTAACAGTGTCCATCAATGCCAGCTGTCAGTGCTCATCAGTGCCACCTGCCAGTGCCCATCAGTGCCACATATCAGTGCCTACCAGTGCACATCTATCAGTGCCACCTAACAGTGCCAGTCAGTGCCGCCTAACAGTGCCATATATGAGTGCTGCCTTTCAGTGCCCATCAGTGATGCCTGTCAATGCCCATCAGTGCCACCTACCAGTGCCTCCTCGTCAGTGCCCATCAGTGCCCATCACTGTAGCCTCATTAGCGCACATCAGTGAAGGAGAAAAATCACTTATTTACAAAATTTTAAAACAAAAACTAAGAAAAAACTTTTTTTTTTTTTAATTTCAGTAGTTTTTGGTTTGTTTAGCAAAAAATAAAAACCCCAGAGGTGATTAAATACCACCAAAAGAAAGCTCTGTCTCAAAAAAAATGATAAAAATGTTATATGGGTACAGTGTTGCATGACCGCGCAATTGTCATTCAAAGTGTGACAGCGCTGAAAGCTGAAAATTGGCCTGGGCAGGAAGGGGGTATAAGTGCCCTGTAGGCTAGTGGTAAAGGCCTCATTGCGTTTTCTGAAAACAGTAGAATGATGGACTTTAGCAAAAAGCTGAAATTTTGTTTCGTCTGTCCACTGGATATTTTATCAAAAAGATTTTGGCTTCCTCAGGCAAGTTTTGGCAAACTCCAATCTGGCTTTTTGTACGTTTCTGTGTTAGCAGTGGGGTCCTCCTGGGTCTCCTTCCATAGGGTCCCTTTTCATTCAGATGTACCCTGTGCCTGAAGGTCAGTTTGAATTTGTCTAGAAGTTGATCGAGGTTCTTTATCCACCATCCAAACAATCCTTCGTTGCAATCATTGACCCGTTTTTCTCTTTTGTCCACGTCCAGGGAGATTAGCTACAGTGCCATGGGCTACAAACTTCTAGACAGTGTTGTGCACAGTGGAAACAGGAACATTATAATCTCTGGAGATGGGCTTGTAACCTCGAGACTGTCCATGCTTTTCCACAATTTTCGTTCTAAAATCCTCAGACAATTCTTCGCTGCTCTTTTTCTTCTCCATGCTCCATGTGGCACACAGAGACACACAATAGAAAGGTTGAGTGAATGTTTCATTATTTTAACTGGTTGCCGGTGTGATTTCTATATTGTCAACGCCTGGTAATTGATACAGGTGAGTTTAATTACAAAATCACAGGAGCGTCACAAACTTGGGATGCAATTATTTTTTAAAATTTTGAGAAGGTGCCAATAATTTTGTCCAGTCCATTTTTGGGATTGTTTGTGGCATGTGTCAGATTTTGTTTCTCTACTTTCTTGTGTCATACCAATACAAACAAAAGAAAAAACCATGAGATACAATCATCTCTGGGTTAAAACGATCTCTTCCAGGATATGAAGAGAAGAATGTGGTTAAATATTTAACAGAGAAGTTCAACGGAAGCCAAGACCGCTGTTTTGTCATATTGTTAATGAACAAGATACACAATACAATATAATGGTGTAGCGCTAAATGCATATAAACGTATATATATATAAAGACATGCAACACACCCCTACCCACAAAATAAAAACATAAGCCCCAAATAGGGGATCAAGTGGTAGTGACACAAGTGATTCCTCTTAGAGCAGTGGTTCTCAAGCTTCCTAATGCCGTGACCCTTTAATACAGTTCCTCATGTTGTGGTGACCCCCAACCATAAAATTATTTATCCAGTAATTATAATTCATGAGTGTCGTTTTACCTCCAATACTGCTGCTTTCTACACAGTAGCTGCTTTTAACAGAGTAGCTGCTTTCTACACAGTAGCTGCTCTTTACACATCGGAAATATGTGTTTTCCAATGGTCTTAGGCGACCCCTGTGAAAGGGTCGTTCGACCCCCAAAGGGGTCGCGACCCACAGGTTAAGAACCACTGTCTTAGAGGAACTTATCACACGTGAAAAAAGTCCAAACGGTGTGTAAATCTTGGTAATAACCTAGTCCTTATATCTTAAATGGATGCAGAAACCCAGACTGATGGATGGATGGTGTATATTAAGTGCCACACTCTGCAAGGTGATATCCGTGAACAGCCAAAGTGCCTCCTCACCTCCTTTATGAGACCACAAGGGTCACCACACTTTGTGGAATGTCCACATATATCCCAGGATGGTTATATCGAAAGATGAGCCCCTCTCGTGGTTGGATATCCCTACTACCCTTCCACGTCCTCCTGTCACCTGGCTCCACTCCGTAACCGATCCCACCAGAAGGTCATAGACAACAAAACAGACCTCCCATAGTGTAATACTGCATAATCGCTTTATTTTTAAAGAAATAAAATGCCCACTCACATGGAAGATGATCACAGAAAACTTAAATCCACTGCTATGGGAATGAACATGTGAATCTAGCTCAGAGATGGCGTCCACGTCCGGGATGACGTCACTATGCCTCGTCCTATCGATACGTGCCAACGCGTTACGTCACGGTAAACATGTGACTTCATCAGGGTCTAAGAGGAATCACTTGTGTCACTACCACTTGATCCCCTATTTGGGGCTTATGTTTTTATTTTGTGGGTAGGGGTGTGTTGCATGTCTTTATATATATGCGTTTATATGCATTTAGCGCTACACCATTATATTGTATTGTGTATCTGTGACTTTGTGGTTAAGGTTGGTGTTGGCTGCTTAAAGGAAGGGTATCCATTTGCAGTGCAGGAGACTTTTTTCTATTTTAATGAACAAGATAACATTGCTCATACAGTTGTCCTGCCTGTGTATACCAACCTCTACATGGCCTGAAGTAAAACTAGATCTGTAGGCCACAACAATTTTTGCATTTCCTGATGACGCACCACCAACCTTAATGCTAAACTCCAATCAGCAGTAAAATATTTTCATGTGGTCCCACCAAATAGCAAGAGCATTGTAGAGTTCAGAAATACTGTACTTACATAACTCCTATCTCTCCTGGCAGACAGATCTATCCTCCATTTTTGATAATGTGGTCCTGCACTGTACATGACGACATCAGAAAGGTAGCGACTGAACAAGCGACTAATAGAAGTGGCTTCGTGGGACCAGTTATACAGCGGGGAGCAATTCCGCAGGAACAGGGAATAAAGGAAGTATTCCTCTACTCTACAACCAACCTAGACTAAACATGCACATTACGATCCATTTTTTTCTTTTCATCAGCTGGTAGTGCGGTGCACAAAATCAAAACACCTTAAGTGGTCCCCACCCAAAAAGGAAGAACTCTTCCCTGCCCCCCCCCCGTCCCCCCCTCGCTCTTCATGATCAACTGAAGCCAACCAGCAAGAACAAGGTGGCGGCTTTCCCAGAGAGACCAGAGGAACCCGATGGCTTCACATCCTCCCCCTACACTACAGAGTAGGCCCAAAGACACATATCCTACTATTGAAGTTAAGAAGAAGAACATGCATAAGTGCAGGGTGACAAACACGTGGAGAGAAATAATAAAGGCAGAAAAAAGTACCAGTGCAAGCACCTGCCAAAGGCCTAGCCCATGACACAGTGCAGAAAAAAAAAAAAAATCTAGGTATCGTAGTATAGTAAAGTTTCACACAGCTGGGTTCCAAATCCATAGTGCTACATTGGCACCCACAGGGAGTGCTCAACACCACGGGCCCTCTGCTTTCCCAGCTCCTGACCAGACAAATAAGCCCAGTCAAATCAGGAGGCACTAGGCCTCTCAGAACCCTCCACACCAGAAAGTTACTTCCAGCCCTCACCTCACCCAGTGGGTGCTCTGGTTTCTGTTCCCATGGGGAAGATCCCTTAGGACCCCCATCATACCAGCAAGGATTCTATACAGCCAGCCAAAAGGCCAGAATGATGGTGGGGCACCGTTACTGGACACTGATGAGAACAGATATTGCACTTGATCCCAGCCAAAAGGTCTGTGGGCACAAGATTTTTGTACTTGCCGTAAAAAAGAAAAAAAAAAAAAAATAGGCAAACCACAAAACTGTAGACCAGCCAAGAATAACCCCTCCTACTACCAGCATGACTCCATTTTGCAGCAAAGTAGCACCAAGTGCATGGTCATTAACACAGAGGGGTAGGACATGTGTTCCTCAGTGGACTCCAAGAAAATGATTTTATGGCAAGTACAAAAATCATGTTGTCTTTCTAGTACACGGAGGGACACAAGAAGCCTTTCATCTTGGGGACATCCCAAAGCAGGCGAACTGAGGGACGGGCAACAGAAAACAAATGCTAACAGGTCCAAGAAAAACAAGAGTACAGGGAACTGCCTGCAACTCATAGAGCTGCCGGAAGGACCCAACGCCCAAAATCTGGCATCAGAGGAGGTTGAAACATTCTCCTAGCAGAACTTAGAGAATGTGAAAAGTAAAATAAAAGAATAGACTAGGCTTTCCCACAGCAGAGATGAAGTAAAGCCATCGATCCTTCAAGGGCACTAGCAAAAAATCGGAGGCATACTGGTCGCAAGAGGGGTTATCCAAAAATGTTCTCAATTGCTAGCATTCAGTCCTCTTGTAAGTAAAAAGTATAACCCAAAGGTGAATGACTTTCTGTGATCCTCAATGTACCTGAAAGAAATAATATTTTACTACTGACTAGAATTTAGCTTTAAAAGCAGGGGGCTGTATTGGAAAAAACAGCCACAAGATCTCATATGGTCACCACGTATTCCACTCTTGGGTACAATATGATGGACCTCCTCAATAGCCTACAGGGAGGGCAGGAGAGCAGGAAGAAGCAGACTAAAAGCTAGTCGTTTGCCAGACAAATAATGCCTTACTGCATCACCAGCAGTTGCCTGTGATCCTAAGCGCCATGGGTTCACTTTAAAGGAAACGTTGAAAATCTGGGATGTATGAATAGGCAAACTCAAGAGTTGAGGCCTGACTAAATCTAGTCCAAGATAGTTTCTGCATTTCCTTGTATTACAGTCTTCAGTAAAAGAAAAACTGCAGTTTGCAAGGGAGGTGGAGCTTTGATAACATCACTGAGTACATGACTAGAACACCCGGTTCCTGGCTGTGGGCATACAAACATTGCGAGGTGCACATCAGCAGCATTTCACCATTCCGATCTCCACCACATCATCTTCTGATCACTGAGGAGACCACATCGAAAAGAAGCATTCATTACTATGGTGAAAACTTCCAGGCATACATCATGCCAAATTTTAAGTTGCTTACAAAAAACATCAGAGGGCTGGGCAGAGGAATGCGAGGAGAATGTATGCACTAAACCCATTTCTCATCACTTACTGTATAGCATGGAGCTGCCCCTTAAAATGAACAGATCCGGACTAGAATATTAAAAGCAACACCATGAAGCCATGGATGCTGGTAAGATGACAACACTTCTATATGGAGCCATGGATGCTGGTGGGATGACAACACTTCTATATGGAGCCATGGATACTGGTAGCATGACAACACCTTTATATGGAGCCATGGATGCAGGTGGGATGACAACACTTCTATATGGAGCCATGGATGTTGGTGGGATGACAACACTTCTATATGGAGCCATGGATGCTGGGATGACAACACTTCTCTATGGAGCCATGGGTGCAGGTGGGATGACAACACTTCTATATGGAGCCATGGGTGCAGGTGGGATGACAACACTTCTATATGGAGCCATGGGTGCAGGTGGGATGACAACACTTCTATATGGAGCCATGGGTGCAGGTGGGATGACAACACTTCTCTATGGAGCCATGGGTGCAGGTGGGATGACAACACTTCTATATGGAGCCATGGATGCTGGTGGGATGACAACACTTCTATATGGAGCCACAGATGCAGGTGGGATGACAACACTTCTATATGGAGCCATGAATGCTGGTGGGATGACAACACTTCTATATGGAGCCATGGATGTTGGTGGGGTGACAACACTTCTATATGGAGCCATGGATGCTGGGATGACAACACTTCTCTATGGAGCCATGGGTGCAGGTGGGATGACAACACTTCTATATGGAGCCATGGATGCTGGGATGACAACATTTCTCTATGGAGCCATGGGTGCAGGTGGGATGACAACACTTCTATATGGAGCCATGGGTGCAGGTGGGATGACAACACTTCTCTATGGAGCCATGGATGCAGGTGGGATGACAACACTTCTATATGGAGCCATGGATGCTGGTGGGATGACAACACTTCTATATGTAGCCACAGATGCAGGAGGGATGACAACACTTCTCTATGGAGCCACAGATGCAGGTGGGATAACAACACTTCTATATGGAGCCATGGATGCTGGGATGACAACACTTCTCTATGGAGCCATAGATGCTGCTGGGATGACAACACTTCTCTATGGAGCCATAGATGCTGGTGGGATGACAACAGTTCTATATGGAGCCACGGATGCAGGTGGGATGACAACACTTCTATATGGAGCCACAGATGCAGGTGGGATGACAACACTTCTATATGGAGCCACAGATGCAGGTGGGATGACAACACTTCTATATGGAGCCATGAATGCTGGTGGGATGACAACACTTCTATATGGAGCCATGGATGCTGGGATGACAACACTTCTCTATGGAGCCATGGATGCTGGTGGGATGACAACACTTCTCTAAGGATTCAATGGCATTGTTGGCCCTGCATAGACAGACACTTGCCACAGATTTGTATTCGCATGGCCATTTGGAAAAAAATTTAAAGAAGGTTATTTATATTAAGATTTCCTACAACAGCAAACAAACAAGGATGGAGCAGCACAAACTCCAAAGTCCAGAATATGTTTATTGATGTTATCCAATACAAGGACAGTCCATTTGTATTTTTACGCGTTTCACTGAATTAGTAATTTAATCATAGGATTCCATAATTAAGTTTCTGATGGAGTGAATCGTGTAAAAGCAACAGGAGGACTTTCCTTTGTACTGGATGACATCAAACATTTTCTGGACTTTTTAAAATTGAACGGCTCCATTTTTGTTTGCTATTGACATCCCCGGATCCTGGGCTGCCCTGAAGCCTGTATCTTTCAGTCGGTTGAGAATGGGGGGGACGACTTACAGCGAGTGGTTGGGATGAGTTACTAGATTACAAACTTTATGCAGGGAGGCAACATTTAAAAAGTTGTGTTATTGCACAGTCTACCTTAGAAGATAAGTTCACCTTTGGGCATGTTACATGTTCCACCCCTTTTTAACATGTTCCCAATGCTGAAGCCGCTCCCTGTTACAGAAGTACGGGGAGAAGTTCCCTGTACAAGCAGTCAATTTTTATAAACAACGCAGCCTTGTGAGGCTCCGCCCACAGTCACATCTTTCATTCACAGTGTTCTGTGAATGATCTAAATGAACTACAAGTCCTGACATCCTTAGCGGCTGTCAGATTGTAGTTCTCCATGAACTATCACAGCACTGTGGAGCTCTGTGGTAGTTCATTGAATCTTACTGTCAATATATCTGCTTGCTCGTACATCCCCGTACGGCAAGCAGATATACTGATAGGTCTGCAGGAGACCTGCAATCTGCTGATCGCTGCTGCAAAGCTTTCCAGGCTCCTGCAACCAAAAATAATAAATGCACATTTTTTTACCTGAAAAAAAAATGTGCATTTATTATATTTGGTCAAAATGTGAACTTATCCTTAAGTGATTTAGCTAGAAAGGTAAAAGCTAAAGTATATGGTTGCTGATGGTCTGACTCATTTTCACTAAGGGATCCAGACTTCAGGTCCCTTCTGCAACCAGTCCACAACTTCAGTCAGCTGTGCCTGAACATTAGCCCCCCCAAGCCCATTCTACGGAGACCACATGGCCCATGCCAATGCACTGGTCTCATGAACAGCTACAGGAAGCAGTACAGAGTCTCATGTTCTCACAAAAAGATCTCAGACCCTTAACATTTACTTACATCTTTCAGCTAAACTGATAAAATAATTGGCATTAGGAACAGGAACACTTTCACAGAGACTTAGAACCCCGATTCTGATAATAAGCTGGTTGAAGGTAAAATTTATGACAACCAGCACAATAGGAACACGGACACGTTCCAGCACACATTTAAAGTTTTAATCAGTTTAGCTCTGTTGTAAAAAGTCTCATGACCTGCTTCACTGATCTGCAAATGTCTATACTAGGATGTGGTGAGAAGATTTTTTTTTTTTTTTAAAGCCACACATTTGGACAGAGTGGGAAAGGCCGCAGACTCCCACCGGGGCGGGAAAGGCCGCCGCAGACTCCCGCCAGGGCCGGAAAGGCCGCCGCAGACTCCCGCCGGGGCCGGAAAGGTCATAGACTAAATCACTTTAAGCTACTTGCCTGGAGTTCCACTTTAAAGTGGTTGTAAAGGCTGAAGGTCTTTTATCTTTATGACTTCTATGCATGAAGGCAAAAAAACCTATGTGCAGCAGCTCCCCCAGCCCCCTCAATATTTACCTTGAGCCTCATCGCAATCCAGCCATGTGAATGACAGCCTCAGCTGCTCTGGGTCTCTGCCTCCTCATTGGCTGAGACAGCAAGTGGGAGCCATTAGCTCCTGCTGCTGTCACAGCCAGTGAGCCAATGAGGAGAGAGGGGGTGGGGCCAATCCACGGCTCCGTATGTGAATGGTCACACGGAGCAGTGGGTGCCTCCATAGCAAGCTGTTTGCTGTGGGGGCACCCAACAGACAGGAGGAGCCAGGAGAACCTGCGGGGGACCTAAGAAGAGGAGGAGTCAGGCTGCTCTGTGCAAAACCACTGCACACAGCAGGTAAGTATAGACATGTTTGTTATGTTACAAAATAAAAAATTAACCTTTAGAATTGCTTTAAGGAACTGTCAGTAAAATGACACATTCCAATGAAAGAATACATAGATGGCATCAGAGCTCTGTAAAGGACGACTGTCATTCAATCTACACGAAGTAAAAGGATGACTTGTCTAGTGAAGATAAAATCAGCAGGAAATTCCTGCTTTGCTTAATTCTTCAGGCCTTATGAAGAGGAATATTTCTGTTGATCACAGGTTGCCTCACCCAGCAAATCTGATTAACCTGACGAGGAAGGTGTAACACACATGCACCATATAGCTTCTATCTCCAGCTATTCACTGAAACCAGCTTCCTGCATTCCTTTCATACATTACTAATTATGACCCTTCATCAACAGATCTGTTAATTAAAAAGAAGAAAGCACAATCAGGGCGCTGCAGTTAGTAGAATCAGAAACACCATTTATTTAGGAACAGCATACTTACATGTAAAAAAAAAAAAAAAGTTTACCCAGCCTGAGACAGAACATGATTGGACCATCAAACAGCACGAGTACACAGTGACGGCGGCCAATCAAGCAGTAGCAGGCTTGAGAGCGGGGTCCCTGAAACATGTTTGGCCTACCCACATCCGACATCATTTGTCAGCGCCAATCATCCAGTAGTGCTCTGAGGAAGAAGGGACCTCCCCTTTGAAACGCGTCGCTTGACCAAGAGATTATCTCCCTTCTGGATGGAAATTGCACGTGTCTCCTAACCCAGTGGTTGGTTTTGGATGTTATATGCCTTCTTTACGGCTACTCTTGTGAGAAGGCACAGCTCCACCCCAACAATATCCCCCTCCTCCACCCCCCAGGACACCCTCAACCCTCACACCAGACCACCCCTCCTCCTCTCCATCCCCCGAACATACACCCCCAAAGGAGAGAGAGGAGGAGGGGGATATTGTTGGGGTGGAGCTGTGCTTTCTGGAGGGGTTTTCTTTGGGGGTAGGGGTCGGTTTTTGAGCGGGCGGTGCGGGGAGAGAATGTATGGGATGTGCATTGTCATTTTTTTACGTTCAATAAATATATCCTGTTCATCAGCCATTGAGGTGCTGTATATTTTAACATAGTTATATTAATCCGAGCTGGACCAATGTAACTATGTATATGAAGTACCTGACCGATGCGCCGAGAAGCTGGAAATCACTGAAGCAGATACGGCTACGCCAGTGATCTCCAATTGCTTTCGGGTCCCCATGCGGAGAAGCCGGCCTGATGCTACCTGAACACAGGAGATCAGCCGCTCAGCATGCGCGCCATTCAGAGATTGCTTTGCATCACCTGAATAAATGCAAAGCGTTATCTGATTGGATGACTTAAAAAAAAAAAAACCCATCTACAGGATGAAATGGAGGAATGGACCCCAATCCTGCTAGCCAAGCATGTAAACCACGCTGCATGCTAGCTCTGGGGCAAACAAAAGGAGCCCACTGCATTCAGAGATACTATACAGACCAGGCAGAGAATGTCAGTTTGTATTTTAAGCATTTGGGAATTTATATGTTTTTGTAATATCTCTAATGGCAGATCCCTTTAAAGCAAAATTAGCCCCCGAATTATTTGGTCACTTATCTACCCTTACCTAGCAGAGCTTTCAAAGAGCAAAGATGTACATTTTTTCAAGAGCACTTCCTGCTTTCAGCGAATGTAATGGCATGCCTATACACTTCCGCATACAATGCAAGACTTCTTTCCTTTATTTCCTGTTCACACAAGAGCCATTTACTGCTAACCTAGGCACTGAAAATGTTTTAAGAAATGCCACGATTGGTCTGGTTGTCCTCTTTATAAATTCAGTCCTGGTTACTGCAGACGTTTAAGTGGTTGTAAGGGCCGAAGGTTTCTTTTACCTTAATGCATTCTCTGAATTAAAAGTAAAAAAAAAAACCCTTCTATTATCAACTCCCCCCTGCCCCCTTTCCCCCTCCAAATACTTACTTGAGCCCGATCTTGATCCAGCGCTGTGCCCTCTCTCTCACTCCTCACAGGACACCATAGGCTCCTGCTGCTGTCAATCAAATCCAGTGACGAGGAAGAGGGAGGCGGGACCGAGCCACACCGTGTGTGTCAATGGACACACACAGCGCGGCTTGATATGTATGCCACCATAGTAAGCGGATTGCTATGGTGGCACACGGAGATGAAGACAAGCCCAGAGCGCAGGCAGGGGAGCCCAGAAGAAGAGGATCGGGGATGTGCTCTGCAAAACCTTTGCACAGAGCAGGTAAGTACATGTTTGTTATTTAAATAAATAACTACTTTACAATCAATTTTACATTGCCTATGCAGAAGTGCAAAGAATAGAGACACTTCGCTCCTCCGCAGCAGAACAAACTCACTTTTTGTCGCTTATTTGTTACTCCATTCAGTTGCCTGAAGTAATGTGAATTACCCAGCACTTCCAGGCATGGATGAGCATGTGACTCACTACATGTCTCCTATCTGACAGCATTATTGTCTCATGATGGACAATGGAGCGGGTAAGACGCCCTTAAAAGTGTTACTAAACCCCGGAACCTGCATTCACTATATCCGGTCTCCCTGGACCCCGCATTCACTATGTCCGGTCTCCCGGGACCCCGCATTCACTATGTCCGGTCTCCCCGGACCCCGCATTCACTATGTCCGGTCTCCCCGGACCCCGCATTCACTATGTCCGGTCTCCCCGGACCCCGCATTCACTATGTCCGGTCTCCCCGGACCCCGCATTCACTATGTCCGGTCTCCCCGGACCCCGCATTCACTATGTCCGGTCTCCCCGGACCCCGCATTCACTATGTCCGGTCTCCCCGGACCCCGCATTCACTATGTCCGGTCTCCCCGGACCCCGCATTCACTATGTCCGGTCTCCCCGGACCCCGCATTCACTATGTCCGGTCTCCCCGGACCCCGCATTCACTATGTCCGGTCTCCCCGGACCCCGCATTCACTATGTCCGGTCTCCCCGGACCCCGCATTCACTATGTCCGGTCTCCCCGGACCCCGCATTCACTATGTCCGGTCTCCCCGGACCCCGCATTCACTATGTCCGGTCTCCCCGGACCCCGCATTCACTATGTCCGGTCTCCCCGGACCCCGCATTCACTATGTCCGGTCTCCCCGGACCCCGCATTCACTATGTCCGGTCTCCCCGGACCCCGCATTCACTATGTCCGGTCTCCCCGGACCCCGCATTCACTATGTCCGGTCTCCCCGGACCCCGCATTCACTATGTCCGGTCTCCCTGGACCCCGCATTCACTATGTCCGGTCTCCCCGGACCCCGCATTCACTATGTCCGGTCTCCCCGGACCCCGCATTCACTATGTCCGGTCTCCCCGGACCCCGCATTCACTATGTCCGGTCTCCCCGGACCCCGCATTCACTATATCCGCTCCCCCCGGACCCCGCATTCACTATATCCGCTCCCCCCGGACCCCGCATTCACTATATCCGCTCCCCCCGGACCCCGCATTCACTATATCCGCATTCCCCGGACCCCGCATTCACTATATCCGCATTCCCCGGACCCCGCATTCACTATATCCGCTCCCCCCGGACCCCGCATTCACTATATCCGCTCCCCCCGGACCCCGCATTCACTATATCCGCTCCCCCCGGACCCTGCATTCACTATATCTGGTCTCCCATAGTACACACAACATGGAAATGCAATTATTTTAGTAAATATAAACTGCTAAATACATTTTCTCATCAGCAGTTAGAGCAGTATTGTGACTTCTATCAGTGTCCAGCAGAGCACTGGCTACAGCTTGTAGGAGTTTTCATTCTCCAGTAGGATGCAGGACCCCTGACCTCTGTCTGGACAGTGCTGTTTGGCCCTGTGCTGATCACATGCTTTTTTTGGGGGGGGAGGGTGCAATACACACCAAACGGAGAATGTGCAGCTTGCCCCTGAACCTCTGTTCTATTAGGAGACATTTAGGGGACAATGGAAGAAGGGAAGGATCAGAGAAAACAGGATCAAACATCCTTTTTACACAATGTGGAGGATTAGCCCCTTAAGTTCCACAGTGAGTATAATAAGCATGCTTTACTGCATATACAGACTGATTGTACTTTTGGGGGTTTAGTAACACTTTAAGTTGGGTATGCGTTCAGTTTTTCTCCCTTCAACCAGCGGGTTAAAATATAAATAAACTGCAAGATCCCCACATCAACATATCAAGGTGTGATGCAGGGATCGCTCCCGCTGCGCTATTTTATTCTGACAGGGGGACTCAACCCCCACCAGAATACACCAATCAGCACCTGCAGGTGCTGATCGAATGCTGCAAGACCAGCATTTGTTGGACAGCGATACACATGTACCGAAAATCACCTGGTTCCTGCTGAACTGGCCGACTTTCAGCACATGCGTACCAGGCTTTAGCTGAGTGAGCCATAACAGGGTGGTTTGGAGATCGAACAGTGATTTCTATCCCCAGGCCTTGATGCTGAATAGAACAACATGGGAGGAAAGAAAAAGGTATGTGTTGATGGGGACAGAGGGAGTTAAAGGATCCTTTTACTTTGCCCTGCGTGGATTAAAAAAAAAAAAAAAAAAAAATTGGTCACTTTAAGCAACCAATAAGGTGTCCTTATCAGAAGTGCTCACTATTGCTCCAGGAGTGATTATTCCCTTCTCTGTGAGACAATAGAGGTCAGGCTAACCAGCACAATATGTCTGAGAAGGTTCTCATTTCCCAGGTCACGGTATATCCTGTAGTAGTCACTTACATTTATCAGGACTTACTTGGTAACATTAAAGACCTTTTATAGCTGATTCAATCCACTTCTGTTCTAGTGAGCCTTGGATTTGCTATGAAATATATTCAACATTAAAAATAAGTCCAGCTGAATGTGTCTAATTACTAAGAACAATTTGGCTGCCCTCGTGGTAAAAAATGTGAAGAACACTCTAGAGCAGGGGCTTTCCACCACCGGGCTATGGCACATTGCTGTTCCAGGGCCTCCCCACTCCTGATCTCCCAGCTGAAAATTCCTTAACCTTCCACATTGCCTCCTAGCTTCTACAGTGCCCTCAGACCTCCCATAAATGGCCTACAGTGTCCCAGGGCACGCCCTCGGTCTCGGTCTCCACAGTGTCATCTAACCTCCCACAGTGCCTCCCAGCTTCTATAGAGCCATCAGACCTCCCATAAATGGCCTACCGTGTCCCAGGACCCGCCCTCAGTTTCCACAGTGTCACCTAACCTCCCACAGTGCCTCCCAGCTCCCACAGTGCCCTCCAATCTGCCATAATGGTCTTCAGTGTCCCAAGGCCCGCCCCCCGAGAGCACTTAGTCTGCACAGTGCTCCCCAGCCCTCTCCAAATCCCTCATCTCTTACAAGATCACCAAGCCTGCTGCAGATTTCCAGTGCCCCTCAACCTGCCACAGTGCCAAACCTGCCACAAATATGCACTGCGTGCTTCTGAGAAAACAATGCATGCTGGGATTGTCAAAAGACTTCAGGTCACACAAGCCGTTTAGTGTAGCAGTTCTTTCCTTGTCACTGCATTTCTCGCACAGATGATAAATGGTATGTTTAACAATATTATAAATAACAACTCAGCTTATAATGGGTGAAGTAAAACATTCTTAGGATGACCTTCTGCTTTTGCAGTCAGATTTGAGGAAACCCCACTATGTTATGTGCTCCCATTCACACAGCATACTTAAAAATAAGTAAAATATATATATTTCTTAACCTTCTTGGTGTTTGTTGCAGGCCTTAAGCAGATTGCAAGTTACTTTTAACACTTTGAAATGAGCTGCCAATCAAACAGCATACTTAACCATTTCAATACCGTGTGATTTTACCCCTTCCTGCCCAGGCCATTTTTCAGGTTTCAGAGCTCTCACACTTTGAATGACAATTGCGCGGTCATACAACATTGTACCCAAACTAAAATTTTATCATTTTCTTCACACAACTAGAGCTTTCTTTTGGTGGTATTTAATCACCGCTGGGGTTTTTATTTTTTGCTAAATTAACAAAAAAAGACCAAACAGTTTGAAAAAAAAAAAAGTTTTTCTTTGTTTGTTATAAAAGTTTACAAATAAATAATTGTTCTTCATAAATTTAGGCCGAGATGTATTCTGCTACATGTCTTTGGTGAAAGTAACCCAAATTAGGATGTATTATTTAGTTTGTAGGAAAGTTATAGAGTTCACAAACTATGGTATAGATCTGAATATTGATCAATCCTGAAGTACTGACAGCCAATCTAATTTCTTGAGGTCCAAGAATGTCAGAATAGTACAGATATCCCCAAATGACCCCTTTTTGCAGAGTAGACAGTCCAACGTACTTCATAAGAGGCATGGCGAGTTTTTTGAAGTTGTATTTTTTTGTCATAATTTTTCAGAAAATGAAAAAATTAAAAAAATTATTTTCACAATTTTTTTTTTTTTACATACTGTCACCAGTGCAGTACAGCGTCTTCATATAACTGGCATGGCGGTGAACATGGACACTGACTGGTGACAGTATGAAAAAAAAAATATATATATATATATTTTTTTATTATATTTAATTTATTACATTTTTTTAATTTTTTTTTCATATTTTACTATGACCAAAGTAGTACAATGTTACCATAGTAACATTGTACTACTTTGGGGAAGTGATCAGTATTTTTTTTTTTTTTCCCTTACACAGTTTGCTTATAGCAAAGAATTACTTTGCTATAAACAAGCATTTAGCTGAATGAAATCGATTCATTCAGCTTTTTTTTTTTTTCTTTTTTTTGTGCTTAGCTGTGATTTGGTCACAGCTAATCACATGACATGTACATGTGATTAGCTGTGACCATTCACAGCTAGGCACTAGTATACAATGGATGGCATCATGAATGAAGCCATCCATTGTATACAACTATCATGTGACCTGCTGTGATTGGTCACAGCAGGTCACACGGTACCAGCTACGGGAGCCGGTACTCGGATCTGTCATCGGCCGTGCCCGAGGTGCACGGCCGGTGGCAGATCGCGCTGCTGCGCCGCTCTGCATTAGCGCAAACTGCGCATGTGCGGGAGCACGCCAAATGGCATGCACCCGGAATACAGGAGCGCATTTGAAGCCGCCAAACGGCCATTGGCCGGGCGGCTAATGGTTAAAATCAATTAAAATATATATATTTCTTACTTTTCTAGGTGTTTGTTTCAGGCCTTGAGCAGACTGCAAGCTACTTTTAACATTTTGAAATGAGAGGAAACAATCTCTCCTCATTGACAAAGAGGGACACACTGGCTTTCCCGTCATTAACATACAATTCAGCAGGCCAGCTGCTATATCTTTAACCCTTTGTTGAGACAGTGTTCAAATCTAGCTTACAACTGATAATAAGATCTGCCAGCAGGGTACAGGCAAGGTTAATTATGGCAAACAATGTACAATGTAAGTAGCAATTTGTAATATTTATTTTACGTTATGCTACATAAATGGAAACAATTAAACAAAGTAGGCATTTTCTTAATTTGGCTTCAAAAGTGGAAATAGACTGAGAGATGTGTTGCACAATTGGCTGCTTTGAGCCTACAGCCAATACGGAATATCATTTTAAATAATGTACCTCTTTGTCTTTTAATCCTAAAAGAAGCACTTCCTCCATAAGTGTTAGCCTCATGTCTTTGCAATCCCCAGAGGACTCTTCATCTTTTTCTTTGCTGCCGTCCTCTGAATCTGCTCTTCGGTCTTGCCCCTCCTCTCCGCGTCGTCCCCGACGAATTAAAGTGGTCATCCTTCAAAATAAGCAGAGAATAAAATAAGATTTTGGGCATCAAGAATCAAAGTACTCTTTTGGACTTGTTTAAATTAAAACTGGGAGGGCAAATCATAGCAAAGAGTCAGAAGTAGAAAAGTGGCAAACCGGGATCTGATTGGTTGTTGGGGGAAAAACCTTTAAAGTGTATCTATGGTTAAAAAAAGAAATTCTCTATTTAATGCGGTGCTGAATATGTCCAACTTTTATAGTCTAGCTCACAGGTGTCAAACACAAGGCCTGCGGGCCGAATCCGGCCCCCCAAGCCATTTTATCTCCACTTTTGGTGGTAACAGTCACTGAGACAATTAGGGAGACAATTGTGCCACACTGGACTTCTTTCCCTGCATTTCTCATGGGTAGGGCAGTCTATTGAAATGAATGGACTGCTCTATCCATGGCATGCGCAAGCAAAAGCCCACAAAGATGTCAACGGAGCTAAAGCTGCCAGACTCATTCACCTTTCCAACTGCTCCATCTCCGCCACCCCCCTCTGCCAATCCCTCCACTGGCTTCCGATTGCACAACGGATCAAATTCAAAATCCTAACACTGACGTACAAAGCTGTCCACCATACTGCCCCGAACTACATCACTGACCTAATATCCAAGTACCACCCAACACGCACACTCCGCTCCTCACAAGACCTCCTTCTCTCTAGTTCCCTGGTCTCCTCCTCCCATGCCCGCCTCCATGACTTCTCCAGGGTGTCGCCCATCCTCTGGAACTCCCTGCCCCAACCCATCAGATTATCACCTACTCTCCTCTCCTTTTGGCGCACCCTGAAAACCCATCTCTTCAGGGAAGCCTACCCCACCCCCTGCTAACTTGACTGACCTCCTCCACTCTTCCTACCATCCCCCACAGCTATCTCCTCCTGTGCCACCATCCCCTCCCTTCTAGATTGTAAGCTCGAAAGAGCAGGGCCCTCAATCCCCTCATGTTTTGCATTGTATTGTTATTGTTCTGTCACATGTTCTGTCCCCCTTTGTAATGTACAGCGCTGAGCGAACTATTGGCGCTTTATAAATACTGTATAATAATAATAATAATAATAATAAAGCAGACCATAGACCAGGGGTGGGCAAACTTTTTGACTTGAGGGCCACAATGGGTTCATATATTGGACCCGGGGGCCGGACCAAGAGTAGATGAATGATGTGTATGTGTGAATATAAATTAAATTAAAATTTGTAACATTAAATGTTTAGATTAATTTAAGGTAGAAAAGCATAAAAAGAGTTATTTTACAAAACTTTTATGCCCCCCACTAGCTGCTGGCCGGCCCAGCCACTACCATGCCATCCATAGTAAGTATAGTAATATTCCCCCATAGTAAGCATAGTAATTCATCCCCCATATAGTAATTCATCCCCCCTATAGTAATTCATCCCCCCTATAGTAATTCATTCCCCCTATAGTAATTCATCCCCCATATAGTAATTCATCCCCCATATAGTAATTCATCCCCCATATTAATTCATCCCTCATATAGTATTTCATCCCCCATAGTACTATTCCCCCCCCCCCAAGTAGTAAGCCAAGTCCCCCCTGTGTCAATTTACTTACCTTTGCTCCGCGCGTTCCTCTCGCCGTGTTCCCGCGCCGTTCCGGTCTTCAGGGCAGACTGTGAGAGGAGCCTAGCTCCCCTCACATTCGTCACGCTGCCACGCCTACACACATCCTGACAGCCAATGTTTGCCTGCCCTGGCTGTTTTTTTTTTTATCACGCTCCGCGGGCCGGATTAAAAGGTCCGTCGGGCCGTAGTTTGCCCATTGCTGCCATAGACACAGGTGGAAGGAAAGAAAAAAATTGCTTGATTGCCCCAATACTGAATCCCTTTCACAGTGATGCTGTGTACTGCCAGCGAGGTGCATTCCCCACTGGCAGTGAACACCTGCAAAAAACTCAGCAGGCTGGTTGTACTGAATGTCGATTGATGGATTAACTCAAGTACAACCAGCCTGCCAATAGATGGATCCAATTTCAGCAGATATTTGATCCATCTATGGCTGGCTTCAGGGTTAGACCTAAAACCCAACTCCAGGCGCAATAAACAGAATTGTGTTAAAGCAGTTGAAGATTCTATTTACTCAAAAGTCACCTCCTGTGATGAATGCCATCTTCTACATAAAACTCATTTTCTTGTTTACCTGCTGGAGAAAGTCCAGCTCCTTCTGAACTTCTGTATCCACTCATTACAAATGAGCTGCAGGTGTCCTCCCGCCCATTCACAAACCACAAAACCCAAAGGAGGGGAGGGAGATGGAGATGCAACCAAAGAACTGAGGAAGGGGAAGGAGGTAGCGATGTGACCGAAGCACTGAGGTCTACATGACCTGTAGCGCTTACATCTGAGCTGGACTCCAACCACATGTAAACAAGAAGGTTTCGGGATTTAAAAAATAATATCCGTCACAAGAGGTGGCTTTGGAGTAACCAGAATCCTCAAGTGCTTTAACACAAGTTCATTGGCCTGGAGGTGGGCTTCAAAGTCACTGTATACGACTTGCCTATAAGCAGGCACAAAAGTCAACCTGCTGTTATTTTATTAACCAGAAAGCCATCTTCTGTATCCCCTTCAACATTGGTTCTACTTTGTTACTAGTGGGTGACTTCCAAGCTATGTTTTGACTTCTGCAATTCAGCTGTCCAAAAGCGAAATTGGTGGTCAATATCAGCTCTGTTTGCTAAAATGTTTCTACTAAATTCTCAGAAAAAACAAAGACCGACAATGAACTACTACAGAAACATCGCTTCACTACAATTTGTGGGCATTTAAGCAAAAAAAAAAAAAAAGTCTCCGGCCTGTAAATAAAAGTATATTTCACATATTCTAAGTTCTAAAGAAGATGTATGACATTTGAAGAAGACGTTATCATTGGACCTACATGCCGTTACCATCTAACAGCACCCCCAATTTCATCATGTGCTCTATATGTACCTCCGTCTACTGAACCCAACAATTTCCCCGACACATTTCTGTCCCCTGCAGATCACTCAGCTGTTACCCGGAGTTATATGTTGGCCCAACAGACATCTACAGGGAATTAGCCAAAAACATGCCAACTGGAGAGAAATGCAGGAACTAGATGCACAAGAAGAGGTGCCCCTCTCTGCCCCATGGCAGTGCTAGGTCTGCTCAGTCTCAAAGCACTGCATTGCGAGATGAGGGAAGGTGTCCAAACATACACAATGTAGAAGAGGAAAACAAGCGTAGAAGGGCCCACAGGAGCATCGACTTGTGAAATCCTGTACCTTATGCTCTCATTACCTGCTGCTGTAAGTTCTAAAGTTTTAACTTTACTCAGTTGAGGTGGGTGGCCATGATACTGCTAAGCAAAAACCCTGGAGAGGGTCAACGATTATGCAAAAACCCTGGAGAGGGTCAACGATTATGCAAAAACCCTGGAGAATGTATTAATTGTTATAATAACAAAAGGGTCAGCCTGGTCATAGCCAGAATCACTGAAAGGTGATAATGCAGTCCAATATTGATACTTCTATTATTAAGGTGATACTGAAGCTCAAAAGGAGAGGCACTGGACATGGATCTACAGGTAGAAGTTCTTAGCTCAGCCCGGTGGCTTAGGTTCAGCAGCTCTCCAGATCACCCAAATAGAGTATTCTGTGTATATCGGAGTGTTCCTTCTGGCTCAAATATACAGGATACTAAGGATATGATCATGTCGCTCAGCCCTGAGGCCAGGAAGGAAATAGTTTAGTGAACCTGGAGGACCAGTTCTGAAATCCAGTCAAACTGTTAAGTAGGTCAAGTACAGACTTACCACAATTTTTAATATGAGGGCCAAATCATACATTTCTCAAATATTCATAGGCCATACAAAATCAGTTTAAAAATCAATAAATAAATAGATTTTAACTGGATCAATTTTGGAATCAGTATGATAGGATTCAGAACAAAAGAGAAAAAATTCAGAACAAAGCAAATGCCCCTACATTAGAGTCTCCATCAGAGCCTCCTATACGTCAGGGTGCCCATTAGACCCAGAGTCCACTGTAGGGGTCCCTCCCTTACATGAGTGTTCCCATTAGAGTCCCCCCCCCCCTTACATGAGTGTCTCCACCAGAGTCCCCCCCCCTTACATGAGTGTCCCCATCAGAGAGTCCCTTTACATGAGCGTTCCCATCAGAGTCCCGCCCCTTACATGAGCGTCCCCCATCAGAGTCCCCTCCCTTACATGAGCGTCCCCCATCAGGGTCCCCTCCCTTACATGAGCGTCCCCCATCAGGGTCCCCTCCCTTACATGAGCGTCCCCCATCAGGGTCCCCCCCCCTTACATGAGCGTCCCCCATCAGGGTCCCCCCCCCTTACATGAGCGTCCCCCATCAGGGTCCCTCCCTTACATGAGCGTCCCCCATCAGAGTCCCCCCCCCTTACATGAGCGTCCCCCATCAGAGTCCCCCCCTTACATGAAGGTCCCCCATCAGAGTCCCCCCCTTACATGAAGGTCCCCCATCAGAGTCCCCCCCTTACATGAAGGTCCCCCATCAGAGTCCCCCCCTTACATGAAGGTCCCCCATCAGAGTCTACCCCCATCAAATTCCCCCTCTTACACGAGTGTCCCCATCATAGTCCCCCCTTACATGAGTGTCCCCATCAGAGTCGTCCCCCCCCCCTTTACATGAGTGTCCCCATCAGAGTCCCCCCCCCCTTTACATGAGTGTCCCCTTCAGAGACACCCCCCCCCCCTTACATACGTGTCCTCATCAGATTCATCCTTACATAAGGTTCCCTATTAAAGGCCCCATTACCACTAATTAGGTTTACAGCGTAGCAGTTGGGGGGGGGAGCAGAGACCAACTGATCCTCCACGGACCCATACTAGACCCCGATTTAGAATATAAATAATTTCTATGTCCTATACATATTGTTATTTTTGTTGATGGGATTTATGATTTTGTAGATCATCGCCTGAAGATGCAGATTTAATATCTATAAGATGCATTAGACAGAAGTCTCATCTCTCCGCAATTCTGGCTGGGAAAGTGAACGAGATTTGTTTATGTGAACTTCATGAGATGTAATAAATTCAGCCGACTAGGAGGGCAGGAGACCTGTGGAATTTATGCTGTTGGTTAGTACATATGTAAAAGCGAAAGGGGAAAACATGTTATTGCACCTATTATTCGCAATTTGTGATTTTATGAATGATTTCTCTGAAAAATAAAAGTCTTATTTGGTATTCTGTTATATTAGAACCGTTTAAATAAAGAATTCCGGGCAAAATTTTCTTTTGCCCATGCAGTGGAGCTGTGCCTGCACGGCTTGTTATGCTCTAGGGGAGAGAACAAGGAAAAGGTTCCTGCCCTCCCTGCGGTCCAGCGGTCTTTTAAATCAACTGTTCCTGACGTCAGCACACTCCACACACAGAAACAGTCCACCTCTGGACCGTGGGGGAGCACAGTTGTCCATAGGATTGGCAGGCCAGGCAAGTATGTGAGCTTAGTCCTCACCCCTAGAAAAAAAAAGCAGCTGATCCCTGCAGTAGGGATGTGACTGCACTGCACGGATCAGCTGCTCTTTTATTCTAGGGGTGAGGACTAAGCTCACATACTCACCTGGCCTGCCGAGCCTATGGAAAACTGTGCTCCCCCACAGTCCAGTGGTGGACTGTTCCTGTGCATGGAGTTTGCTGACGTCAGGAACAGATAATTTGGGCAGCACAGTGGCTAAATGGTTAGCACTTCCACCTGGCAGTACTAGGGTCGTTGGTTCGAATCCCAGCCATGGAGCCACCTGCCTGGAGTTTGCATGTTCTCCATGTGCCTGCGTGGGTTTCCTCCGGTTACTCCGGTTTCCTTCTGCACTTCAAAGACATGCTGGTAGGTTAATTGACTCCTGTCTAAATTGGCCCTAGTATGTGTATGTATGAATGTGAGTTAGGGACCTCGGATTGTACGCCCCTCGAGGGTCAGGGACCTCGGATTGTACGCCCCTCGAGGGTCAGGGACCTCGGATTGTACGCCCCTCGAGGGTCAGGGACAGATGTGAATGTACAATATATATATATATATATATATATATATATATATATATATATATATATATATATATATATATATATATATATATATATATGTAAAGCGCTGCGTAAATTGACGGCGCTATACAAGTACCTGAAAAAGAAAAAAAAAAAATAAAATGTAAAAAGACTGCAGGGGGGGCAGAAACCAATGAGAGCGGGGAAGATTGGCGGGTCAGGTGAGTATATCTCCAGTGCAGCATAACGAGCAGTGCAAGCACAGCTCCACTGCACTGCCCGTTACACAGCACTTTACATAGATATTGTCCATTCACATCAGTCCCTGCCCTCGAGGGGCATACAATCTGAGGTCCCTAACCCTCAAGGGGCGTACAAGCTAAGGTCCCTAACCCTCAAGGGGCGTACAATCTAAGGTCCCTAACCCTCAAGGGGCGTACGGTCTAAGGTCCCTAACTCACATTCATACATACACATACTAGGGACAATTTGGACAGGAGCCTATTCACCTACCAGCATGTCTTTGGAGTGTGGGAGGAAACTGGAGTACCCGGAGGAAACCCACGCAGGCACAGGGAGAACAAGCAAACAGCATCCACGAGGAGCCGTGGTTGGGATTTGAACCGACGACCCTCATGCTGCCGGGCAGGGCTGCTAACCACTTAGCCACTGTGCTACCCATGATTCCCTGTTTAGGGGATAAAACCCTGCCCAAATGCCAGCACATGCCATAAGAGTGCCCTCAACAGCCACTACAGTGAAAGACAAGCGAGGTTCAAACCCCATGTCCAACCACTAAGCACAAGGTGAAACTAGTATCAGAGAAGCACACAGAGGAGGGTTTTTGCCTAATCAGGTGACAGCGCACACCGCGCAGTGACTCCTCTGAGCTACCCATTGACTTGAGAGGACAACCACCTGCACCGGCATTACCTGCCCCCTAAGGTTTTTCTTCTTTAGAACGCTCAATAAAAAACGTATTAGACCGGCTTATTGGGGAAACCATAACCTGTCCAACCTGTGCAACTCCCCCGGCAGGAGAGCAAAGTGTCCAATACGGGAACAGACAGACGACGTTCATTATCCTATGTATGGGATGCCAGGCTTCCTTGCAGTGCTGGTGTCCTCTGCTCCCCCCTAATATCAGAACACAAGGACAGTGCACCTAGGAAGGCTAAAGCTGACCAGATATTTTTTTTTCAAAATGTGATTTCAGAACAATCATTTCATTTTCTAATAGTTTTTGGGGTACAATCAATGTTCATTTTCAGCCGTAGTGCCAAAAAAAAAAAAAAAAAAATGAACAAAGCCTAGGTTTCCACCTATGAAGGTTGCGTTTGAGTCGTTTCTGCATTGCGTTTTGCACCTGCGGTTTTTTTTAGGTTTCTTGTTGCTAGGCAGATTTAAAAAGCGGCAAAAATGCACTACATGCTTTTCTGGAGCGCTCCCATTGAGGTCTATAGAACCAAAAACGCAACTTTTTTTTTTTTTTTTTTTTTTAAAGGAAAAAGTGCCCCTGACCTTTTCCAAAAAGAAAAAAAAAAAAAAAAAACGCACCAGGTGAAAACACGGAGAAGTGAACAAGTCCCATAGGAAATCATGTTAAATGGACTGTACTGCGTTTCTGCAAATGGTGCGGAAAACTCTTTGGTGTGAACCTGGGGTAAGAGGGATTTTTTTTTTTTTTTTATTTGAAGAACAAAATGTGGGTTTTGTTTGAAAAATTCTGTTCAGTCCAAAATTTAATGATAAAAGCAAATTAAATTTAGAAGCGCCTTCAATAGACATTGGTCAAGTCTCTGATTGCTTTATTACATGTACGCACAAGATTTTTTTAGTATGAATGTTCATATGAAAATCGACCAGTGTATGGCCAGCTTAAAGTGTTACTAAACCCCCAGCAGTACAATCAGTCTGTATATGCAGCAAAGCATGCTTGGTATACTCACTGTGGAGCCTAAGGGGTTAATCCTCTGCATTGCTTAAAGAGGCTGTTTGATCCTGTCTTCTCTGCCTCTCCTCTTTTTCAAATGACCACCTGATACAGACTGAATCCGTAGTCACATGCACATGCTCAGTTTGGTGTGTATTGCTACAGAGGTTTTTCTTTTTCTTGGACGAGTGCATGTGATCAGCACAGGGCCAATCAACACTGTCCAGACAGAGGTCAGGGGTTTTGCATCCTCCAACAGCAGAAAGAAAACTCCTACAAGCTTTAACCAGTGCTCTGCTGAAGTCACAAGACTGCTCTAACGTCTGATGAGAAAAGGTATTTAGCAGTCTATATTTACTAAAATAATTGCAATTCCATGTTGTGTGTACTGTGGGAGAGCGGCTATAGTGAGCGCAGGCTCCGGGGGGAGAGCGGCTATAGTGAGCGCAGGCTCCGGGGGGAGAGCGGCTATAGTGAGCGCAGGCTCCGGGGGGAGAGCGGCTATAGTGAGCGCAGGCTCCGGGGGGAGAGCGGCTATAGTGAGCGCAGGCTCCGGGGGGAGAGCGGCTATAGTGAGCGCAGGCTCCGGGGGGAGAGCGGCTATAGTGAGCGCAGGCTCCGGGGGGAGAGCGGCTATAGTGAGCGCAGGCTCCGGGGGGAGAGCGGCTATAGTGAGCGCAGGCTCCGGGGGGAGAGCGGCTATAGTGAGCGCAGGCTCCGGGGGGAGAGCGGCTATAGTGAGCGCAGGCTCCGGGGGGAGAGCGGCTATAGTGAGCGCAGGCTCCGGGGGGAGAGCGGCTATAGTGAGCGCAGGCTCCGGGGGGAGAGCGGCTATAGTGAGCGCAGGCTCCGGGGGGAGAGCGGCTATAGTGAGCGCAGGCTCCGGGGGGAGAGCGGCTATAGTGAGCGCAGGCTCCGGGGGGAGAGCGGCTATAGTGAGCGCAGGCTCCGGGGGGAGAGCGGCTATAGTGAGCGCAGGCTCCGGGGGGAGAGCGGCTATAGTGAGCGCAGGCTCCGGGGGGAGAGCGGCTATAGTGAGCGCAGGCTCCGGGGGGAGAGCGGCTATAGTGAGCGCAGGCTCCGGGGGGAGAGCGGCTATAGTGAGCGCAGGCTCCGGGGGGAGAGCGGCTATAGTGAGCGCAGGCTCCGGGGGGAGAGCGGCTATAGTGAGCGCAGGCTCCGGGGGGAGAGCGGCTATAGTGAGCGCAGGCTCCGGGGGAGAGCGGCTATAGTGAGCGCAGGCTCCGGGGGAGAGCGGCTATAGTGAGCGCAGGCTCCGGGGGAGAGCGGCTATAGTGAGCGCAGGCTCCGGGGGAGAGCGGCTATAGTGAGCGCAGGCTCCGGGGGAGAGCGGCTATAGTGAGCGCATGCTCCGGGGAGAGCGGATATAGTGAAAGCAGGCTCCGGGGAGAGCGGATATAGTGAACGCAAGGTCTGGGATTTAGGAACACTTTAAAGTGACTGTAAAACCAGATTTTTGTAAAATAATAAACATTTTATACATATCTGTTCTGTTCAGTAATTTTGCACATAGCAGCCCTGATTCTCCTCTTCTGGGGTTCGCCGACAGCGCTCTAGGCTCCTCCCCCCACTGTATGCCTCCATAGCAAGGTGCTTGTGTGTGCTCCTTTTCAAGCCGTGCCTTGTGTCCATTGAACCACACAATGCAGCTTGGCTCCGCCCCCTCACTAGCTGTGATTGGCTCCCATTTCTATCTATGAGCCTATGAGGAGGGAGGGAGCTCATGCACAGCGCTGGATCGAGACTGGGCTCGGCGAAGTATAAGGGGGGCTGAGGGGGCAGCTTCATGCAGAAGGTTTTTTACCTTACTGCAGAGAATGCATTAAGGTAAAGAAAACATTCAGAACACTTTAAAGTGGAACTTCACACTTAACAGGAAAGTTCCACTTTACAGCGGAGCTCCAGCTCAAAAAAAAAAAAAAAAAAGTCAGCAGCTACAAAAACTGTAGCTGCCGGCTTTTAAAATACAGCCACTTACCTGTCCCTCGGTCCAGCAGTGTCCTCACCACCGCTAGTTTCACCAGCCGTCTTCTCTCCCTGGCACCGGCATCTTCAGTGTGGGCATCAGGATGGGACAGCTTGCGGCTTCACAGCCGGGTGCCCACTGCGCATGCAGGAGAAGCGTTGCAAGACTTCAGGGAGGGAGGGGGGAGGACAACTTCCACTTCCGATCGCCTAGGCAATTGCAGCGGAAGTGGGAGTGGGTACCTGTCAAATTCAGGTACCCACTCCCCAAAGGTGCCAATCCTTAATGGGGAGCAGGGGAGAAAGCATTAAAGCAGAACTTCCTCTTTTGGGTGGAGCTCCGCTTTAACACCCCTTTCCCCCTCCTCTCCTACTTTTGGGGTTTTTTTTGGAGTTCCGCTTTAATGTGGTTGTAAACCTCAGACATGAAATATGAACAAAGACTATCCCTCTATAGTGTGCATTTGTCTCAGTTAAGGACACACTTCTCTCTGCTGCTCCATTTCTCTGACATCAGCATGCATCACATCTGACAAGTTTTCCTGACACCAAAAGAAGAACGGTAACAGGAGAGGGATCTCCAGCACACAGCTTGCAATTGACAGACTCAGCTCTGTTCCGGTCTGCTGTATGAAGGGGGGGTTGGGAGGGTGCCTTTCCCTCCAATCAGCTCTCACTGAGCACTGCAGAGTGTACCTTCAGCTCCCTGTCCCCAGCTTTCTGAAAGCTCAGACATGCAGTATAAATTCTGGAGTTTGAAAGGCTACAGATAAACAGGTACAACTTACGTAGGAGGATTTGTTTCACCTGAGGCCAGTCACTTCACTGGGTATATGGAAGGGTTTTCAACCACTTTAAGGAATTAGGATCACAGGGGCGCAGAGAAGGATACAGAACATCATGACAGTACAGTGGCTTAGTGGTTTGCAGCACTGGGGTTATCAGTTCATACTAATTGCCTGCATGGAGTTTGCAGGTTCTCCCTGTGTTTGCATAGATTTCCTCCGGGTACTCCAGTTTCCTCCCACACTCCAAACATATGCTGGTAGGTTAATTGGCCCCAGTATGTGTATGTATGAATGCGAGGTAGGGACTGTACATTGTACGTTCCTTGAGGCCAGGGATGGATATGAATGTACGGTATGTGAAGCATCTCCTTAGTCCAGATCAATCAAATTAAGGAATTCATTACCATCCTGCAAATTTCCATATAAGACATACCACCCCAGAATGACGACACCTTTTTTTTTTTTTTTCTTTTTTACAGCGCCCCGCCTTGTATCATGGCATTATTTTAGGAAAACAAACAAACACACGCTATAAAGCATATTGGAAGCAGCATGAAGTCTACTGTATATGCAGGACTGCATTTCCCTATACAGACCACCAAACCAAGTACAAAGGAGCAATGGCTTCATGGTTTTCTGAAAAGTAGAGAGCCTTGAGACTCCTCTCAACATTCCATATACCCCTACAGTTCCTTTGCTGAAGGTAGCCACAAATGCCCAAAAGTGGACAGAACAAGAAAACAAAAAAAGTGCACGCTTTGTAAAGGTGGAGAGCCACCCTCCAGGTGTGTTAAATACCACACTGTGCTACCCCCCCCCCCCCCAAACTGGACCCAAAATTGGGAGGTTTCTTCTTATTTAACCCTTTCGTAAACAGAACTCCTTAAAGCGGAGCTCCACCCAAAAGGGGAAGTTCCGCTTGAAGGCCTCCTTCCCCACTCCCCATTAAGGATTGGCACCTTGGGGGGAGAATTGGGGCCCAAATTAGACAGATACCCGCTCCCACTTTTGCTGCGATCACCTAGGCCAGCGATCTCCAAACTGTGGCCGGGGGCCAGATGCAGCCCTTTGCTTGATTTTATCCGGCCCTTGGGGCACCATTTCATCTACTGATAAAAATGGGGCATAATCCCTCTCTACTGACCTCCAATGAAGAGGCAGAATTCCTCCTAATGACACCAATAATGGGGCACAATTCTTCGCAATGACACCAACAATTGGGATAAATGACACCAATGATGATGTACAATGGCTCCCAATGACACCAATGATGATGTACAATGCCTCCCAATGACACCAACAATTGGAATAAATGACACCAATGATGATGCACAATTCCTCCCAATGACACCAACAATTGGGCCCAATGACAGGGCACAATTCCTCCCACTGACACCAAAGAGGTACATTGTTTTCCCAATGATGTTGGAACGTTTTCTACTCCCAACACCCACAGTCTAGCCCCCAAACAGTCTGAAGGTCAGTAAACTGGCCCTTTGTTTATAAAGTCTGGAGACCCCTGACCTAGGCGATCAGAAGCAGACATTGTCCCCCCTCCCCTTAGTCTTTTGGGACACGTGACAGGTGCCAAAGACTACGGGACCATTCACAAAGCACAGCGCTACTAGCCCATGTGCAGCGAGCACCCGGCTGTGAAGCCAAAAGTTGTCATAGCCGGGTGCCTACACTGAAGATGCCGGCGCCGGGGACACAGGATGGCCGGTGAAACCAGCTGCGGTGAGGACACCGCGGGATTGAGGGACAGGCGAGTGTCCGTATTTTTTTAAAAGTCAGCAGCTACAGTTATTGTAGTTTTTTTTTTTTTTATTTTGATTAGAGCTCTGCTTTAACCCCTTGGCGCTGGCACCTCCCAGCCCTTTAAAGTTTGTGACGCTGTGAAGCGGGGCAAGGCTTAGGGTCATGTGACCACCATGATTGGCTGTCATAGCAGTCACATGATCGGAAAGGTCCAGATCACAAGTTGAGATCAGGGATTTCCGTGAGGCAGCAGTAAATGTGCCAAACACGGTTGTTTACTTTGTGTACGCAAACATGCAGGATCTTGGCCTCAAGGCCCAGTCGCCGAGAGGCCGCATATTTGTGTGCCGTCACCGCCAACAGGTTAAAAGTAGTTGTAAAGGCTTCTAGTTTCTCTTTGCTGGGGTAAAAAAACCTTCTATGTGGAGCTTCCCACCAGCCCCTACTAATATTATTATTTATTTATTTCAGGTACTTATATAGCGCCGTCAGTTTACACAGCACTTTACATATATATTGTACATTCACATCAGTCCCTAACCCTCAAGGGGTGTACAATCTAAGGTCCCTAACCCTCAAGGGGCGTACAATCTAAGGTCCCTAACCCTCAAGGGGCATACAATCTAAGGTCCCTAACCCTCAAGGGGCGTACAATCTAAGGTCCCTAACCCTCAAGGGGCGTACAATCTAAGGTCCCTAACCCTCAAGGGGCGTACAATCTAAGGTCCCTAACTCATATTCATACATACACATATTAGGGCCAATTTAGACAGGAGCCAATTCACCTACCAGCATGTCTTTGGAGTGTGGGAGGAAACCAGAGTACCTGGAGGAAACCCACGCAGGCACAGGGAGAACATGCAAACTCCAGGCAGGTGGTGCCGTGGCTGGGATTCAAACCAACGATGCAAGTACTGCCAGGCGGAAGTGCTAACCATTTAGCCACTGTGCTGCCCTAATACTTATCTAAGCCTGATCTCAACCTAGTGCTGCGTGCTCCCTCTCTCCTCATTGGCTCCTGCCGCTGTCATTTAAATCCAGTGACGAGGGAGCAAAGGAGCGAAGCCAAGCTGCATTGTGTGTGTCTATTGACACATGCAGAGCAGCTCGGGATCAAGCCTACACACGTGCCACCATAGGAAGTGACACAAAGAAGAGGAGGAGCTGACAGCGCCAGCAGGGGACCCAAGAAAAGAAGGATCAGGGCCGGTGTGGCAGAGCCACGCTGTCTTGTCAATGGACGCATGCATTGTGGCTCAGGATCAAGTCCACATCTGTGCCACCATAGAAAGTGACTTCCTATGGTGGTACTCAGAGAAGAGGAGGAGCCGAGAGCATCAACAGGGGACCCAAGAAGAAGAGGATCAGGGCCGGTGTGGGGGAGGTGTGGCCAAGCCACGCTGTCGTCAATAGACACATGCATTGCGGCTCAGGATCAAGTCCACATCTGTGCCACCATAGAAAGCGACTTCTTATGGTGGAGCTCAGAGAAGAGGAGGAGCCAAGAGCACTGGCGGGGGAACCCAGAATAGGAGGATCAGGACTGCTCTGTGGAAAACCATTACTGCAGCGATGGGGTGGGGGTAGGGGTAGGGTGGCAGAGACAAGGCTCTTTGTAGCAGTACAGAGAAGTGCAGGATCTGGTGGAGGAGGTCTGTCCTCCTTTCTGCTGCCGACTGCTGAGATGGGGGGGGGGCAGAGACGTGGCTCTTTGTGGCAGTAGAGAGAAGCGCAGGATCTGCTGGAGGAGTTCTGTCCTCCTTTCTGCTGCCGACTACTGAGATGGGGGGGGGTGGCAGAGACGTGACTCTTTGTGGCACTAGAGAGAAGTGCAGTATCTGGTGGAGGAGTTTAGTCCTCCACTCTGCTGCTGACTGCTGGGACAAGTTGGGGGCGGAGATGAGGGGGGTGCCCCAGCTGCAGGCCTTGTGTTTGACACGTCCTTTCCCCGCTACACAGTCAGATATTACAATTTTTTTTTAGGTTTGCCATCTTTTCACCCCATATCATCCAGGAGCCATTGGGTGAATCTCCATGACCCTGTGCATGCGCCAACATGTGTCATCAGAGGGTTGTCCTCAAGAACCCAGCAGCTTCTGTGACATCAGAAGATAAGATGGGTTCACATGACCTGGAGCGTCGACACGCATCAGCTTACACCAGGTAACGCTGGATTCACTGGGCGCATATGTTTTTTTTGGTTTTTTTTTTGGGGGGGGGGGGCAATGCAGACGAGGCAAGAAGGGAAAGCAAAAATAAAATGACAGACCTCTTTAGCTTGCCTATATGTACCAATCTGAGAACTAGGGATCTGCACAGGTGCGCAAGCCTAGACCTCCGATGGAACGGTGACATTCTAGCGGCGCGGGCCCTTGTGACGGAGGATTTTGATGGCTGTGTTGGGGGCCACAACAGCAAATTCAACCAAGGAGGGTCTGGAATCGAATGTATTTGTAATAAGTGGCCAATCAGGAATACAAATCAGGTGCAATTCCAGGGAGGGGGGAAGGGGATCTACATATAGACAGGGACTGTCACCAGGAATGAGGGGCAGCTGACAGCTGGGGACACAGGAGGCACTGTATAGATATGATGTATACATTCCATATGTGTATGACCCCCCCACTACCAGTCCCAATCATTCTGCAACACCCACACCCCCCACACACTAGCCCCCCCTCACCTCTTACCTGCTCCACTCTCAGCTGAACTGCCTGAAAACTTCACTTCCTGGTCTCGGACACATCAGCTCAGAGCAGACAAGCTCACCCGAACCCGATCGCTGGCGACGGAGATAGACAAGCCAGCCCCACCAATCACCGGCCGCTGTCAGTGTCAAAGCGTCCAATCTGAAGGGATTGACCCGCCCCTTGCTTCGCGTCTGCCAAGCTTGACTGAAGGTGATCTGTTGCCGTGACAGAGCGTCTTGGCCAATTGGGAAGCGTGAAAGGAGGCGGAGACTGGACGCAAGTCCTGCGGAATGCGCGTTCTGGCGGAGGAGGAGAGGCGGCCATCTTGGATGAGGGTGTGGGCAATGCGGATGGGGAAATTAGTGTGAGGGCGGACGTGATGTCAGGGATCAAGTCATTTCCTTCTATAGGTGATAGTGAATGTATAAAGTGATAGCTGTGTAGCCCAGTATAAATGGGTTGTTATTATTCCTTTTAGGGACGGTTCACACTATAGAAAAGCAGTCCAGATGGGTTTCGGATGCATTTTTGCCATGTTCCGGTGCGATTTTGATGTGTTTTTCACGCGATCCGGTGCGTTTTTTATGCATTCCAGTTAATTTTACCCCCTTTTTCTTCAATGTAAATAGGGACATATGCATTCCTGTGCGTTTTTGATGCGTTTTATGTTTTTTGCATCCAGCGCAGTTCTGTGCAGACTGTTCTACTTTTTTTCTGCAACCGGAACGCACTGGAAGTACAAGCACTGATGTGAACTATGACACTGACAATCATATCACCTAATTTCCCTGCGTTTTGGATGCAGAAAAAAAGCAACTGAAATGCATGGAGTGTGAACTGGCCCTTAGTATTCTTATTATTACTATTATTATTACCCGCTTGCCCTCCCAAGGATTTCCCTCCTGTTCCTGACCAGGTCATTTTTTGTGATAGGGCACTGCGTTACCTTAACTGACAATTGCGCGGTCATGCAACGCTGCACCCAAATGAAATATACGTCCTTTCCCACAAATTGAGCTTTCTTTCTCTGGTATTTGATCGCTTGTGCGTTTTTTTATATTTTGCACTATAAACAAAAAAAGACAATTTTGAAAAAACTATATTTTTGACTTTTTCGCTATTAAACATGTCCAGTAAAAAATTTTTTAAAAAAATCCAATTTCGTCATAAATTTAGGCCAAAATGTATTCTGCTCTATGTCTTTGCTGAAAAAAAAATCCCAATACGAGTACATTAATTGGTTTACGTGAAAGTTATAGTGTCTACAAATGGCGGTATATATATCCTGGGATTTTTTGTTTTGTTTCACTAGTAATGGCGGCGATCAGCGACTTATCGCGGGACTGCAGCGGGCATTCTGACACTAACTGTCACTGACATCCCAATGACACCAATACAGTGATCAGTGCTAATAAAAAGCACTGACACTGTACTAATGGCACTGGGCATCTGGGGTGATCAAAGGGTTAACTGTGTGCTGGGAGTGTTGTACTATGAAGACATGCTGCTGTGCACAGAAGTACACAGCAGCATGTTACAGCTGGCAGGAGAGAGACCTGTGTTGTTAACGCACATGTCTCTTCCGTGTTACTGTTCTTCGGCGATCGCCAGGTGCCGGTGGGGAATTTCCGGCTGGGAACCGGTGATCAACATCTGTAGTTGCCAATGGCAGCGCAGGTAGGGCGGCATGCGCGGGGGCTATAGATATATATATATATACACACATGATTATGCACAGCCCTGCCACCCTGTAGCAGTAGTTCTGCTGTAGGGCGGCAGGGAAGCGGTTAATTATTACTATTATTATGATTCTTAATATTATTATTATAATACAGGAATTATATAGTGCCAACAGTTTGCGCAGCGCTTTATAATTAATAAAGTAAATTTTATGTGGGCCTTTTAAATGGACTCTGATGGCATGGGGTCACTTACATACAAAGCCATCCCTGTGTTGAAAGCTGCTTCAGTGCCCCCTGACTGCTGCATACAATCCACACTTCTGTGAGTATGGAATACCCACTCCCCCCGCTACATAAAGTGGTTTCTCCCACCAGCTTGCACATCCTGTAGCAATAAATGAGTTGGGGGGAACTACAGTCTGTGGTGGGGGGGGAGTACAGATATCTGACCCACCCAAAAGCTCTAATATGTGCAGTTCCAAAGATTTTCAATATTTTAAAATCCGAGGCATTCATTAAAATAATATCCAGTGATCGTGACATGAAAGTCGTGGTTAAAGTGACATCAAAATAGTATTCAACTCTCAGCGTTTTTTAGTTTAACACATCAAGCACAATAAAACATTTGTTCCCAAGTAAACTATTTGTTAAAAGTCTTACTCCAGCACTTACACTTTACAACCTTCAATGCTGCTGGCTCCTGTTTTCTCAGAGCTGCTTCCCTGAACTTCACCGGAAATAGTTAACAGTGGACAGGGCAGTCTCCAGGCAGTCTGTTAGCTTGGAGAAGGGACAGGGGAGAGCCTTGCCATTCTAGGATAGAGGGCTGTGTGTTTCTGTTGATGCACACAGTGTAGGGAGACACAACTCCAGTCCCTGCATGCAAGGTGCCTGATGGGACATGTAGTCCTGAGTACAGGATCACATGGCTTTTATTTACATTTTGAGTACAGTGGTACAATAATCCAAAGGCTGCAGTAGTGAAGCTCACAAATTGTAAGAATGTTTGGACTATTATTGTCAGCTGCTCCATAGGATGCTGCAAGAGGGAGCCACCCTGAACGGGGAAACCTGAGGAAGCGTTCATGGTTCCAGCAACTGGAGCATAGGCAAGGATTAAAAAATAAAGGAGTATGTGATGAAAAGCGCCTAAAATACCCAAAGGGTTTAATATGACATTATTGACTCTTTTTTTATAGTTGTATAAAGAAGAATTACTTTTTTAATACATTATTTTGTTCCTGATGGGGCAAAGTACATGTAGTACTTAGTCCTTTCTTCCTAGGTGCCCTAGAACACTAGCTGCAATGTCACTTAGGGTGCCCCCTCTTAGCTCCAGGCCTCCTAATACCCCACACTTTGCAAGGCTGCGTTGCTTTGTATTGCCTGTCTCCGGATCCCAGAACTTGACCCAGGCAAGCATGCGGGACACGGAGGGAGGTGATGGATGTCAACCTCTCCTTCCCTGCAGACAGCCCAGGACACCAAACAGAAGGCTTGCCTCTGCTCCGCCTCCAAGGGAAGTGATTGACAGCTGGGCTGCTTCCAGGCTACCTGTGTGTGTGGGCACATGGAGCGTCCCCAACAAAAGCCAATGGGGGTAGGCATGCACTGTAGCGTTTTGCCTGATGGGATATGTAGTCCTGAGTACAGGATCACATGGCTTTTATTTACATTTTGAGCGCAGGGGTACAATAATCCAAAGGCTGCAGCAGTGAAGCTCACAAATTGTAAGAATGTTTGGACTATTATGGTCAGCTGCTCTATACCTGTGTAATTATTCCAAAACACTTCAGACTCTAGTACTATTGTGAGGCACTTGTTGTTATGGGGTGACAATGCTCTGTCTGGGTGTTCTAATTATGTGACCAATTCAACACCCGTCACACAGGAACACTGAATAGCCACTCCTCCAGGTCGGTCCACACCTCACACACCTGTAGGAAGGGTGCTCACCCACCTGATACGCACCATACTAGGTACCAGACGGCAGCACTCCAACTCCGTCCTCTATATTGTAATACAAAGTCATGCAGGCTCCACCTCCGCAACATCTCCAAGATACGTACGTTCCTCACCCCAGACCATCTCCAAGATACGTACGTTCCTCACCCCAGACCATCTCCAAGATACGTACATTCCTCACCCCAGACCATCTCCAAGATACGTACGTTCCTCACCCCAGACCATCTCCAAGATACGTACGTTCCTCACCCCAGACCATCTCCAAGATACGTACGTTCCTCTACCCAGACCATCTCCAAGATACGTACGTTCCTCTACCCAGACCATCTCCAAGATACGTACATTCCTCACCCCAGACCATCTCCAAGATACGTACGTTCCTCACCCCAGACCATCTCCAAGATACGTACATTCCTCACCCCAGACCATCTCCAAGATACGTACGTTCCTCACCCCAGACCATCTCCAAGATACGCACATTCCTCACCCCAGACACTACTAAACAACTTATACACTCCCTCATCCTCACGCCTAGACTACTGCAACTCCCTTCTCATTGGCCTACCCAAACAAATGCTATCCCCACTCCAGTCTATCCTGAAATCAGCGGCTAGACTCATCCACCTCACCAACCGCTCCACTTCTGCCACCCCCCTCTGCCAATCCCTTCACTGGCTCCCAATTGCCCAACGCATTAAGTTCAAACTACTAAGTCTGACCTACAAAGCCATTCACAACGCTGCCCCAAACTACCTAACCGACCTGATACCCAAATACTACCCTACCCGTGCCCTTCGCTCCTCACAGGACCTCCTACTCTCCAGCTCCCTAGTCTCCTCCTCCCACGCCAGATTGCAGGACTTCTCAAGGACTTCCCCCATCCTCTGGAACTCCCTACCCCAATCCATCAGACTTTCACCTACCCTCCTCACCTTCAGGCGCACCCTAAAAACCCATCTCTTCAGGGAAGCCTACCCCACCCTTACCTAACAACCGATCTCCTCCACTCCTACCACTCCATCCCCCACAGCCACTTCCTCCTGTACCACTATCCCCTCCCTCCTAGATTGTAAGCTCGAAAGAGCAGGGCCCTCGAACCCCTTGTGTATTGTATTGTACTGTTTTGTCTGATGTTCTGTCCCCCTGCTAATGTACAGCGCTGAGCAAACCCTTTGGCGCTATATAAACACTGTATAATAATGTGATCAAATCCAAAAGGCAGGACAACATGCAGCTGGGGAAAAATGAGCAAGGCTGACGAGTTTCGCCCGTTAGCACTTATTCATAACCCCTTTATGCACAGGTATGCTCCATTATTGTAACCACGAGGAAACCCAACCTAACAAAAGCCATACTGCCATCGCTGGAAGGCATGTAGACAGGAAGCCTGTCCTATTGCAGCATTTCCCTACCATTGAATTTTGTAGTTTTAATGACAGGAAATGTTTTCCAACCATATTTGCTGCTAAACTTACAGTATATGCAGGTGCCTACAAGCCTGGCATGCTCAGGAATACTCACATCAAAAGCTTGGACCAAGTGGTGACTTTCTTTTCACTTCCTGGCAGCACTCAGTATTCAAATTCTGACTTCTGGCAATGTAGCTGAAGGCCCTTCCGCTTAGTGTGCTTCTCTATAGGTTGAGCTGCCCCTTCTTCAATGTTGAAGCAGAACAGTGTCTGAGCTTCACCACCTTTTGATTTTTTTTTCTCTTGGGTTTGGCAGAGCTAGTGCCAAGTGTCAGGAGCATTTACATACATATAAGTGGGGGTGGGCATCCTCAAAAATTTATTTTTTGGGGGTGGGGGATTTTATGTGCTTGGGTGTAAATTTTTTTGAAGCTACAAAAATTTTTTTATTGGTTAACTTTTTTTTCCCATCACATACAAAAGTCCCCTATGTGATGATTTTTGTTGGTGACAGGTTCTCTTTAATGAGACATGCAGGGTCTTAAAGACCTCCAATGTCTCCTCTATGCTCCACTTAACCTCCCTAACGGTATTCCCGAGTGTAGCTCAGGGTAAAATGTCAGTACCAAAAGCGGTAACCCCGAGCCACACTCGGGCTTACCATGCGGCGCTGCATAGGGAGTCCCTGCAGCACTTACCTTGTCCTTCGCTCCCGCGATGCGTCCCCTGCAGTGTCCCCGACCATCTCCTCCGACTGATGCTGGCATCCGGCTCCTGTGTTCCGGTCCCTGTGACATCGGGACGTACGGGCGCCGGCAGGAAATTTGAAAATTTTAAAAAAATGTAATTTTTTTCAAAACGATTTTACATAGTAAAACATTGCTGTTTCAACCCATTTCATATACATTTTGTCCCGAGTGCTCTGTCCTGTCCCCTGTCTGCATTTTGACTGTTCTTTCTGCCTGGAAACTGAGAAAAGTCCATGGTGTCCAAAAAGTGTCCCTTTAGGTCAAAAGCGGTTTTAGACCAACTAGAGAACAGCGATAGTAAATCAGAACCACTTGCAGAATTGAGTGATAATGATTTGTGGGGAAATTCATCATCAGACACTGAAAACGATTCTGCGACTTTGCTCAGCGATGTGCGAACTTGGCGCTCTATTTCAAATTTCAGTGTTTTTGGTTTTATTATATTATTGAATTAAATTTATTATTATTATATTATTATTTTTTATGATTATTTATTAAATTATAATTTATGATTTTGTGTTTCAAATTTTATCATATCCGGAATGTTTACTAGACTCTTATTCGGACAGATTTCAGTGAGTTATTCCTAAATATTACAGCCTACAATAAAAAAACTACATATTTCCATGCAAAATAATGGTACCGCTTTCAGCACCAAAAATCTGAAATAATCATACCGCCAGGGAGGTTAATGTATTGCAATGCAGATCGCTTAGCAATACATTCCTTTGCTAGCTGAGGAAAGTGACAAGGCGACCCAGAAGTGACATCACAGGTCACAGCAAGAAGGGGAGGAGAGCGGATGTGTGTCTGCTGTCCTCCACTTGTTGGCACGCCCTATGCTGCTCCTTTGCCCGCAGATGGGCAAGCGGGACCTGGAATGCATGGAAGGTGCACAAAGGGGGGGGGGGGGGCAGGTCACCGTTACCAGAGCTGTGTGGAAGCAATTGGGTCACCCGAATTCTTCCACCAAACAGCCACAAGATTGCGTGTAAAACCTGCCGCTGTCAGCTCCGTACCACATATGGAGCTGGCAGCAAAAGGTTTCAATTGGTTGTAAACCTCAGACATGAAATATGAACAAAGCGTATCCCTGTACAGTATAGTGTGTACTTGTCTCAATTAAGAGCACAAAGTGTCATTTCTGTCTGCTGCCTTGTTTCTCTGCTATCAACATAAATAATTTCTGACAAGGTTTCCTGACAGCAAGAGAAAGATGGTGACAGAGGAGGGACCTCCAGCAGATTGACAGCCTCAGCTCTGTTCCTGTGTGCTGTGTGGAGTGATAATGTCTCTTCTCTTTAATCAGCTCTCATAGCTCTCCTCACTGAGCTCTGCAGAGTAATTTCAGCTCTCTGTCCCCTTTTTTTCCTGAACTCTCAGAAACGCTTTATAAATTCTGGACTTTGAATGGATGTTGGGGACAGACAGCTGTATATAGACAGGTACAATTTATGTAAGAGGATTTGTGTCATCTCTGTGTGTCGCCTGAGGCCAGTCATGTCACTGGGTATAATTCTTAAAAGTTTGAAGCCCTGGCTTCCCCTATTTCAATGTTTTCATGTTGTTTTCAATGCTGAATGTAAGCATAATGCAGCAGAAGAGAGAAAGCTAAATTAGCAGGCACAGTGAACACCAGCCAGTCGTATGCAATGTTGTCTCTAAGGACCACAATGGTCATATATGAGCCTACAAAGAACATTTTCATGTTTAAAACACCGATTATCAATACTCAGAACCATAGAAAGCTCACAGCGACAAGCTGGCTTCCATACACTGCACTGATAGTGGCCAAAAAGCCTGAAACAGCTGTGTTAATGTGGAATGAATGGCTCTCTAATATGAGGCAATACTTGCACTGTACACCAGCAGTTCTGGATGTGTATCTGGGTCAGGGGGTCTCCAAACTTTCAAAGTAAAGGGTCAGTTTACTGTCCTTCAGACTGAGCCCTGGTTCACATATATGCAGTCGTGGGGGCCACGTTTTTCACGGGCACGAGAGCACATTCATTTGAATGGACTCCCGTGCCCCGTGACACGAAGGGAAGAAGTCTCTGCACTTCTTCTGAAAACGCAGCCCGTATGGGAACCTCAGTTCCCAGCACGGTTGCTTTTTCCAGTGCGGGCGGCGTGCCATTAGAACTAATGGCACCCACCCATGAATCCGCATTTATCTGTGAGGGTGGTGCGGCTGCACGGATTTTCGTGTGGATCCGCAGCGGCACCACCCGCACAGATGTGAACCTAGCCTTAAGGTGGGCCGGACTGTAGCCGGTGGGAGTAGAAAATGCCCCGGGCATCAGTGCCGAAAAAGAAGGTGGAAAGGTCCTCTACTTGGTGGGACTTTGGAGGCACAAATTGTAAATTAACCACTTCCCGACCGGCCGTTGTATATAAATGGTCGGGCGGTGGCAGTGCAGGATCGAATGGCCGTTTATAAACGGCCTCCCCGCACCCTACTTGTGCGCGCTCCCTGGGAGCGCGCAGCACCGCGATCCAGTGCCCGCTGTGTCCTCCGGACACAGTGAAACACCGATCGTCGGATGGGACCTCTGTACGAGGTCTTGATCATGTGATCACTGATTGGCCAATCAGTGATCACATGCAAAGTAGTAAGCAAGATGTCACTGGTGACATCATTGCTTACTACGTGTGAAATCTGTGAATGATCACAGAGGTCACATGGTACAAGGCTATTCACAACAGCCTTGTACCATGTGACAAGCTGTGACCAATCACAGCTCACTCAGTACTTCTCAATGACTGCAAGAAAGCAGACAGAAAGAGAAATGATTGCTTTTACATCCTATATGGGTGTAAAAGCAATCAGTGTAAAAAAAAAAAAAAATCTTCATCACCCCCCACAAGTAGTACAGTGTCACCATGGTGACACTGTACTGCTAGGGTGACAGTATGTAACAAAAAAAAATAATAATATAAAAAAATAAATAAATGTAAAAAAAAAATGTTTAAACATTATAATTAGAGATGAGCGATTTATTCAAAAATTCGATTCGGCTGATTCGCCGAATTTCAGGAAGAAATTTGATTCGATGCGAATTCATTCGCTACGAAGTTAACTTATAAAAAGGGTTTCTAGGCTTCAGAGAGCCTTTAAATTAGTGCAGAACACTGTACCTTTAATTTAAATGCCCTTGGAGATGAGGAAGGAGAAGGAGAAGGAGAAGGATGAGAAGAAGGAGAAGGATGAGGAGAAGGAGAAGGAGAAGGATGAGAAGAAGGAGAAGGAGAAGGATGAGAAGAAGGAGAAGGATGAGAAGAAGGAGAAGGAGAAGGAGAAGGAGGAGAAGGAGAAGGATGAGAAGAAGGAGAAGGATGAGAAGATGGAGAAGGAGAAGGATGAGAAGAAGGAGAAGGAGAAGGATGAGAAGAAGGAGAAGGAGAAGGATGAGAAGAAGGAGCAGGATGAGAAGAAGGAGAAGGAGAAGGATGAGAAGAAGGAGAAGGAGAAGGATGAGAAGAAGGAGAAGGAGAAGGATGAGAAGAAGGAGAAGGAGAAGGATGAGAAGAAGGAGAAGGATGAGAAGATAGAGAAGGAGAAGGATGAGAAGAAGGAGAAGGAGAAGGATGAGAAGAAGGAGAAGGAGAAGGATGAGAAGGAGAAGGATGAGAAGAAGGAGAAGGATGAGAAGAAGGAGAAGGAGAAGGATGAGAAGAAGGAGAAGGATGAGAAGAAGGATGAGAAGAAGGATGAGAAGAAGGAGAAGGATGAGAAGAAGGAGAAGGATGAGAAGAAGGATGAGAAGAAGGAGAAGGATGAGAAGAAGGAGAAGGATGAGAAGAAGGAGAAGGATGAGAAGAAGGATGAGAAGAAGGAGAAGGATGAGAAGAAGGAGAAGGATGAGAAGAAGGAGAAGGATGAGAAGAAGGAGAAGGAGAAGGATGAGAAGAAGGAGAAGGATGAGAAGAAGGAGAAGGAGAAGGATGAGAAGATGGAGAAGGAGAAGGATGAGAAGAAGGAGAAGGAGAAGGATGAGAAGAAGGAGAAGGAGAAGGATGAGAAGAAGGAGAAGGATGAGAAGAAGGAGAAGGATGAGAAGAAGGATGAGAAGAAGGATGAGAAGAAGGAGAAGGATGAGAAGAAGGATGAGAAGAAGGAGAAGGATGAGAAGAAGAAGGATGAGAAGAAGGAGAAGGATGAGAAGAAGAAGAAGGATGAGAAGAAGGAGAAGGATGAGAAGAAGGAGAAGGATGAGAAGAAGAAGAAGGATGAGAAGAAGAAGAAGGATGAGAAGAAGAAGAAGGATGAGAAGAAGGAGAATTCCAAGCCGGCAAAAAGTGTATCTGCAGAGCTCCGCTATTTCTTAGGCTATTTCTGACAGTTCTGTGACATTCACTCCATACAGCGGTTGAAACATTGTATCTATTTGTTTCCATAAATGGATCCATTTATGGAAACAAATAGATATAATGTTTCAACCGCTGTATGGAGTGAATGTCACAGAACTGTCAGAAATAGCGGAGCTCTGCAGATACACTTAGCGGAGCTCTGCAGATACACTTTTTGCCGGCTTGGAATTATTCTTATTTTCATCCTACTTCTTCTTCTTCATCCTCATCCTCTTCTTCTACTTCTGAGGATGAGGATGAAGAAGAAGAAGAAGTAGGATGAAAATAAGAATTCCAAACCGGCAAAAAGTGTATCTGCAGAGTTCCTCTATTTCTGACAGTTCTCTGACAGCTCCTTCACATGTACAGCGACTGAAACATCTGTTTCCGAATAAAAACATCTGTATCCTAAATGGAAACAAATAGATACAATGTTTCAACCGCTGTACATGTGTTCCTTCTGTCAGAGAACTGTCAGAAATAGCGGAGCTCTCTGCAGGGACACTTTTGCCGGCTGATCGGGAAAAATCCGATTCGCGCACCCGAAGTAGGCAAATATTCGGATTCGACGCGAATCGAATTTTTCCTGAAATTCGTATCGAATTCCGGTTCGCCTGGTTCGATTCGCTCATCTCTAATTATAATTTTTGGTTATAAACTAATTTGGATTTTTTTTTTTTTTACTAAAAAGATAACGAAATAAATTTTGGCCAAGATTTATGATGAAATATTATTTATTTGCAAAATTTTATAAAAAAAACACTTTTTTTCAAAATTTTTGGACATTTTCATTTACATAGCAAAAAAAAAAAAAATCCCAGCGGTGAATAAATACCACCAAAATAAAGCTTTATCTGTCTCAAAAAAATGGTAAAAAATGTATTTGGGTACAGTGTTGCATGACCGCGCAATTGTCATTCAAAGTGTGATAGCGCTGAAAGCTGAAAATTGCCCTGGTCAGGAAGGGGGTAAAAGTGTCCGGACTGGAAGTGGTTAATAACTAATAAGTCAACCATTAAAGCATAACACTCAGTGCCCCATCATCGATTTTAATAGGACGAATAGTGTCCCATTGTTGATATTAGTGAGAAGAATAGTGCTCCATTGTTAATATCAGTGAGAAGAATAGTGCTCTATTGTTGATATCAGTGAGAAGAATAGTGTCCCATTGTTGATATCAGTGAGAAGAATAGTGTCCCATTGTTGATATCAGTGAGAAGAATAGTGTCCCATTGTTGATATCAGTGAGAAGAATAGTGTCCCATTGTTGATATCAATGAGAAGTATAATGTCCCTATTGAAGGTGTCAATAGAAGGAATGGTGCTCCATCATTGGTGCTGGAATAGTTCCCCCAGGGCCAGATGAAAGCAAGCAAAGGGCCACATCTGGCCCCTATGCCGTAGTTTGGAGACCACTGATCTAGACGATTAGGCCCCATGTACACGGGACACTTCTGAACGATGGAAACTGACTGCTGGAAAACGTAGGTTAAAAAACGTCTGTTTAGCATATATGCATTTATGCGCGTTTGCGTTTAGAAGCATTTTTTAAAGATAAGCACAAGAGAACCTTCCAAACGCCCAGAATGCACTGAAAAGTGGTAAATTATTAACTATTTCAGACTGTTTCAGGGAAATACAGAGAGTAGACCCAGACACAGCAGTATGTGTTGACATTAGCTAGGTGTGAGTTGCTCATTAACATTTTTTTTGTTTCCAAGAGTGGGAAGGTGTCTGGTGGAGGAAGTCATTAAGGCCACCTGGCAGGGGGTCTTCATGAGGAATTTGAGGTGTAAATGGTCATTAACATATCTTTTGTTTCCAAGGGTGGGAAGGTGTCTGGTGGAGGGAGTCATTAAGGCCACCTGGCAGGGGGTCTTCATGAGGAATTTGAGGTGTGAATGGTCATTAACATATCTTTTGTATCCAACCATGGGAGAGGTCTGAGGTGTGAATTGGTCATTACAATGTGTAATAAGCTTGATAGGAACATCCTGTGTTTAGTGTTTTGTCTATTTGAGTACTGGGAAAACGCTTTGCGTGCATTTTTCATGATGAAAAAAGGCTCTGGACAGCACCGGGAACTGGAATAGTTAAAAAAAAACTTTCAGAAGCTTATAAACGCGATTTGCAACGTTTAGCCGCATTTACAAGCGTTTTGCATTTTAAACGCTGATAAAATCGACTGCTGAACCCAAGTTTGGTGCGTTCAAAAAAACGACTGTAAACTCAACTGCCTGTAAATGGCGACGTGTACATGGACACATAGGAAAACATTAGGGAGAGTTCAGGGGCTGCTGAAAAAAACGCTGAACAGCTCCTAAATGTGAATTATCAGCTGCAGTGTACATGAGCCCTTAAGTATAAAGAAGAGATTTGGATGACTCTGCACACTATCCTGAAATGAGGAGTAATCCTCTTATTTTTGGGATATGTGTAGAATGAGATGTGAATACCTTCTGTTGTAAGAAAGCTTCATTTGGAGGGCTCTTTGTTTGCTATGGTTCCTTCTCACCATATAAACCATATAAAACATTCTTTATCTTCCATAAAATCCATCTTCTCACCATATAAACATTGTTTATCTTCATATTGTTGATAATATTTCTGGCTGTGGAGCCATTCATTGTGCATTGCTTACCTTTAGACGATGTTCGCTTTCGTACAGTGTCACAATCTAGAAGGAATACAGGTAGGTCCTGTTCTTTTTAGAGATCTACATATTTCTAGGTGGAAACCTGCACAGAAGAATAACCCTGCCATTTCTGGCAGGCATGCTTCATTATTACAAGTCGATAAACCAGTTCCTTTTTTTTTTTTTTTTTCTTTGAAATATCAAATTGCTTTCCTGAAGTTATTTTTACAGTCACCGGGAAAACACGTGTCACTTTACAGATTGTTAAAGATAGACGTTGAGCAGTGACTGTATGGGCCGACATACCTAGTAGATTACAAAAGATCTTTAGGTAACAGTCTTGTCCAGGGGCGGACTGACAACTCATGGGGCCCCCGGGCAATAGGGGATCATGGGGCCCCTGTGTTCTTGCCCAAACTCAAAAAAGCCTATGAAAAAGGTACCAGGGGCATCTCATGGGGTCCCCTACTGACCCCGGACCCTCGGGCAGTGCCTGAGTTTACAAATGGTCAGTCCGCCCCTGGACTTGTCGGTGAACGCTGAAATGACAGCACGTCCATGCTCGCTACTGACGTCATGTCACACAACTCCACCGACAGTTCTTATTACAGGTAGAAAACCTGCCAGCTTAGAAACTGTACTTTGTACTTAAAAAATACCAAAAATCCCATAAAAATTATTGAAAGGAAAACATGCCAGTTTATAATCTATCAGAACAGGGGTGTCCAATCCGCGGCCCAAGATGGCTATGAATGCGGCCCAACGCGAAATTATAAACCTACTTAAAAATGTTGATTTTTTTTTTTAATTTTTTGTAAAAATGCATGGAGTAAAATTTGGAAGTGTTTCTTTACTTGTCTTTTAAAAGTTTTATCTTTCCAAAGAAAATCTACCACTCTTCACAATCCCACCTTATTCATGTCATCAGTTTTCAGTAGCTGTCTCTAGCGGCTCTCTCCTCTCCCCATGCAATTACAGGACAGAAAGGCAGCAGCAGGAAGCCAATGGCTCAATCAAAACCTGTTAGCAGAGAGCAGGGGGCGTGGCCAAGCTGCACAGTGTGTATCTATGGATGCACACAGCCCAGCTTGGGAGCGAGCCTGAATGTGCACCTCCCTAGGAAGTGGCTTCCTATGGTGGCACACAGAGAAGAGGAGGAGCCAAGAGCACTAGCAGTAGACCCCAGATGAGGAGGTTCAGAACCGCTCTGTGCAATATCATTGCACAGACATGACATGTTTGTTATCTAAAAAAATAAGCTTTACAACCTCTTTAACTAAAAACAGCAATCATATTCATTGAAATAAATGTACATTTATGTGTGTGTGTTCTGTTTGGATAGTGAAGTGACACCATTATTTCCACAAAGAGGTAGAAATGGCCTCAAACTTTCAGATAGTGTAAAAAGATATTCCTTGAACCTGATCACTGGGCATCAGCAGCTCTCCAAATAAAAATGGGGGGGGGGGGGGGAGCGCTAGACAAGCCGGGGTCAGCCAAATTGAGAAAGCCACGTCTAGTTGAACCAAAAACAAATGTCTTAAAAGTCCAAAGCATTTTTAAAAAAATGCAATTAGTGATGGCAAAAAACAAAGGGAAGCCAATGCATTTCAGGGGCCAGAAACATCCCCCTTCATCAAGGCCCCCTATGTGATAGCTTTGGGCAGTGACAGGTACTCTTTATGACGACATCAGGGGTCTATTCGACCCCCGGTGTCTACCCTGCCCTCCAAAGTAGCTAATCAAGCACATATAGTGCTTGATAAGCTGCTTTCCTGGCTGTAACAGAGAATGACAGCCCTGAAACTAGAAGTGATTAAATCATCATTGCTTCCAGCTTCATGTGTCATGGTGACAGGACATTTTTATATCTACAGTGGTCAGTCAGTGATTTAACCGCTTCCATGCTGCCTTATAGCAGAAATACTGTTACAGGGCGACACGGGTGCACAAAATCACACACACACACACATATATATATATATATATATATATACACACACACATGATTTTGCAGTTCCGGGTTGGCATCGGCTGTCAATCACCAGGTCCCGGCCGATGCTTCCCCGCCGGCGATTGGCAAGTATTATCGATGGGGGAGGGACCTGTGTATAAACAACACAGATCTCTCCCCTGTCAGCTCCTGCACACTGCTTTGTATGGCTCTGCATAGCACAGCAATACAAAGCAGTGTGCCTACAGTATAAAGCACACACAGCCCACAGTAACACAGCACACAGTGAGCCCTGGTTCACATATATGAGGCCGCGCAGGCCGTGTTTTGGACGGGCACGAGAGTCCATTCATTTGAATGGACTCCCGTGCCCCGTGACATGCAGAAAAGAAGTTCTTGCACTTCTTCTGAAAATGCAGCCCGCACGAGAACCTCGGTTTCCAAGTACGGTGGCATTTTCAAGTACGGGCGGCGTGCCATTAGAAATAATGGCACCCCCCCGTGGGTCCGCATTTCTCTATGCGGGTGGTGCAGGATTTTTGTGCGAATCCACAGCAGCACCACCCGCACAGATGTGACCCTAGCCTTAACCCTTTGATCACCCCACTTGTTAACCCCTTCCTGCCCAGTGTCATTAATACAGTGTCAGTGCTTTTTATTAGCACTGATCACTGTGTTTGGTGTCACTGGGAATGTCAATGACACCAAGTCAGTTCCCCCCAGTGTCACAATGCCTGCCGCAGGCCCACTCTAACTCGTTGAGTGCCGCCATTACTAGTTAAAGAAAAAAAAATGAATTCCAGTATATATACCGCCATTTGTAAACGCTATAACTTTGACGTAAACCAATTAATTTATATGTATTGGGATTTAAAAAAAAATAAATTAAAAAAGCGCACAGGTGATCAAATACCACCAAAAGAAAGCTCTATTTGTGGGGGGGAGGTGGGAAGATGTAAATTTCATTTAGGTGCAGCGTTGTTTGACCGCACAATTGTCAGTTAAAGTAACGCAGCGCTGTATTGCAAAAAAAGGCCTGGTCAGGAAGGGGTAGAGAGAAAACAGGTGGCGCACACACCTAGTGCATTATCCAAGGTTTATTGTAGGAATTACATAAAAACATACTCACAGACGAAGCATGTATCTAAAAAGCATAGAAAAATGACAATGGCCACAACGGCGGGCAAGGTGTTCTCACAGTCAGTGCGGTCAAATGGCTGACGCGTTTCGGGGACGAATCCCTTTCCTCAGAGCTGATGACCAACCTCTGATGCTGATGCACGATGAATGGAAAGTAAAGTAAGAGCCTCGCTGTTGATGCCCAAGGGCATTGTCATTTTTCTATGCTTTTTAGATACATGCTTCGTCTGTGAGTATGTTTTTATGATTTAATTCCTACAATAAACCTTGGATAATGCACTAGGTGTGTGCGCCACCTGTTTTCTCTCTATCCAGTGGCTGATTTCCCCGTCTGAGGAGGGCTGCACCCCTGGAACATTTGCTTTTGGTTGTCGCTGTCCTGGTACCCTTGGCTTCCCTTTTGGCTGTGCATATCCTGAGGCGCTGGAGAGTACATACGCTATCCTGGTCAGGAAGGGGGGTAAATCCTTAGGAGGGCAAGTAGTTAATGAGTGTGATCCCACAATACTGCAATTCTGAGCAATTAATCACAAAATACGCTACCAGTGTAGTCGGTACAACAGGCAATTCATTGGCCCATCAGTTAACAATCACTTTCTACTCTTCTGCTACTACTCAGAAGTGCTTTTTAGTGGCATGACTGAATAGCTACAAATTATCCACATAGACTAGGCCCCGAATACTTGTTATTGAAATGACAGCACACAAAATGTTGTAGCGAACGTATTTATTACTCTAATGTAAAAACACAATAAATTCAAGTTTTGGTTCATCTTTTCAGTCTAACTTGTAAACAAATTATGTGTGGAAACAAAAGCATTCTGGAACAAGTCTGTCCAACCCTGTTGTTCAAGGACCACACAAGGACATGAAACTGGTGCATACACAATCATTTTACTTAGTGAACTAATCCTTTTCCTTTAAACTATGTTACTATGTAGCTAAACAATATAAATGCAACCAAGAAAGGTACAAAATACAAACAACACACTTGCCTTTTTTATTATTTAATACATTTTGGGAAATTGACATTAAAGGGATATTGCGCTTTCTCAGCGCATTGCCAAGCAACAGGTTCACCTTGGAGGTGCTTTACCTTCCCTTTGCATCCTGTCTGCTCACGTAGGGAAGCAAAGGAAGCAAAGGAGGAATGCCTTTTACTTCTGAGTATGATGGAGCTTTGTCCCACATGACAGCATTGGTAAATGGCATTGGCCACTCCAGCGCTGTCACTTGAAGCAGGGAGAGAGACCTCCCTGCTGTGTACACTACAACTAGGATTGGCTTTAAGCCTAAACAGGACTTTCTCTTTGCCCGTGCCGAAGAACAGACTAGTGGGAGACCAAAGAGAAGTTAAGAAGGTAGTACCAGTACCAGGGGCGGACTGACAACTCATGGGGCCCCCGGGCAGTAGGGGATCATGGGGCCCCTGTGTCTTTGCCCACAGTCAAAGGACACCCAAAAAAGCCTATAAAAGGTACCAGGGGACTTTCATGGGGCCCCCTACTGACCCCAGGCTTTCGGGCAGTGCCCGAGTGCTCGAATGGTCAGTCCGCCCCTGACCGGTGCACTTCAACTCAAATTGAAACAACCTTGTAAAAGGAGCTCACTAGTACATTTAGGGCTCGTTCACACTTGGCTGTTTTACCAACGCTTGCCAAACGCCCCTATAGCGCTTGGCAAGCGTTGGTCTGGCGTTTGCGGAGCGTTGTTTTTAACACTCTGCAAACGCCGCATGCGCGGTTTAGCGGAGGTTGCTAGGCGTTTGCCGAGCGTTAATAACGCCCCACAAATGCCTATAATGCAGTTTGAGTGGTGTTACCGCTCCGCAACCGCGTCGCAACCGCACCGCAAACGCCGGCCGGGCGTTTGCGGAGCAGCACCATAGACGAGAATAGGAGGCTTCAAAGCCAGTGACCAGAGGCGTCCGTTTTGCCGTGACGCAACGCGATGCGAACGCTCACGTTAGAACAGCACCATGTTGATAAAGCAATAGGCTGCCTTCTCGCCATCTGTTTTAACCTCTAAAAATGCACACCAACCTTCAATGAAATGAATCGCATTTAGCAGGAGGTACTGTCCACTGAATACAACAGGAGGGGGATAATTGTTGCCTTGTTGCAATGCAAATGTGTCTCAACCATGTCTTTACTTAGGTGTAAACCTAGCCTTCCAGAGCTATAGCCACCACTGGAATCTGTGTCCCATGTCTGGTACTATAGTTTCTGCCACAACAGCTACATCACTACAGGACACAGTACTAGCATAGGAGTTTGCGGGAGGAACCACAGAGCACAGCAGGGCAGCAAACATGTGACACACTGGAAAGTGTCAGATTCCAGAAGTGATCTCGGCTCTGCAAAAGAACATATATTTCATGTACTGCACACCTGAAAGGTTAGCATGAGTAATCTTTTACAGGGTGGATCTGTTTGACCTTTCGTTGCTTTATTTAAGCCCTTCTATCACTACCTCCACTCCATTCTATAGGCATACTACCACAACAGCACAGGGAGGATGGACTGTGAGAGAGCTGTCACAATAATGCTGAAGGGCAAAAAAAACCCCAATATAAACACAGAAAACTGAAAGACGAAAGAGGGGCTACAAACCACGAAACAAGAACAATAACTTTGGCTTTTCTTCCTGCAGATAAACCAAGAACAAAGTTCACATAATACAGGAAAAAAAAAAAGCAGAAGCCTAGGAAACCAAGAGGATGTCATAAATTAAAACATAGTTACCTCCATGCTCTGATTACAGAGATCTGTGCCGACTCATAGAACTCCTATGCTCTCTGCAGTGTTGTCCCAGATACCTGATACTGATATCTAAGGTTGGCCATACACTATACAATCTTCTTACAATTATCTGTTCAATTTCCTTTAGATTTACCTTCAACTATGTAGTGCAAGGACCTGCCTAATTAGATACAATTGAAAATGTTGTTTAGGTTTGACCTCATATTATATGGTTTTTGGTAAATCTAAAGAAAATTGTATAATGTATGGCCAGCCATAGGCATTGAGCGCTCATTCTGGGTCTAATTTGAAAAGAAATTGACAGTGAATTGGTAGCCATGTACTTTGAAGGTGCAGATTTCCAGATCAGACGCATGGTGGGTAAAGGTAGTTAAACTCACACCTTCCAATTTTTAATCTTTGAACTTAAACTTGTAATTTAACCCCTTGGCGCAGGCGCCTCCCGGCCCTTTAAGGGTTCGGGAAGCCAGGGGGCGGGCGGGGTTTTAGGATCACGTGACGGCCGTGATTCGCTGTCACGGCGTTCACATGATCGGGAAAGGTCCCGATCGCAAGAGGAGATCGGGACCTTTCCGTGAGTACCGTACGTGTGTGCTGGGAGCGCGTAGGGTGCGCGCTCTCGAGACGTTTTTTTAATAGAATGCAAATGTGTGGCCGCAAATGCAAATGCAAATGTGTGGCGTCTAGGCCCAGACCCCGGGGAGTCCGCACATTTGTGTTCAGCTGGCGGCAAGACGTTAATAAAAATTAAGAGGGAAATCCTAACATTTTTATGACAACTGAGGTGGATAAACTGAGGTGAAGAACATTGAAAGGGTAAAGTGGTTTAAATGGGGTCTTCTGGTTCACTGAACTTCCTTTTCTTTGGCCCGATAGAACCGTCCTGGCTACTGGAGACATCGAAAGGTTGGCTCTGTTAAAGAGAAAGGTAGAAGTTGTAAGCAGTGTAAGACATGTAGAACATGTGATATGACACAGCTGTGTTTGATGGGTAAATATTTCCTATGTTTGTGAAACACCCAAATACTTTAAAATGATCACTGCTGACTGAACTTGATGTCCTAATGTATTCCTTTAACAGTGTTAGCTTCAGTGGGGCATATACATTTCTGTAATTCAATTTTAAAGATAAAATTCACCTTTTGGAACATGTTACATGTTCCTTCTGTATTTAGGGTGGAATATGTAGCATGTTCCCCCTCACCCCCACGCCGCTCTCAGACTCCACACACACGGGGCGTTTTGGTAACGTTAGCTGTGTAAAGTCACGTTAAAAACTGGAGTTTTTTAGCATTTCTTGGCATGTTTGCATTAGCGTTTTGCCACGTTTTTGTTTTTTTTGTTAAAAAAATCCAAGAACGCCGGTTTAGTGCAATTTAACGCATTTTGCCACGTTTTTCAGTGTTAGAGCATTTTTACAGCTAAAAAACTCCTCTAGAAATCCACTAGTCCTGAGTTTTTTTTCCAGCCAAAAAACGTCCCTGTCAAAAAACGATGATTACAGTCTGTGTGTCCGAGCCCCGCTTTAGCTGCAGTGGCCAGGGGTGTACACATATCGCAGCTGCAGCAGGAGTTATACACCTTGTGATGGTTGGTGGGTGTAGCACCTGCCAAGCATGACCCATTCAAGTGAATGAGGCCGCTCTGCAAGTGCCTTGCAACCTTGTACTACTGTACAGCAGTAAAGCAGGCAGCGCTGTATTGCTTTCTCACCACCTGCTTTAACTCCTTGGACCCTTCAGAAGTATGCAGGGCGCTTGCAGAGTGGCCCCATTTATTTGAATGGGTCCCGACTGACAGGCAGTAGCACCCACCAGAAACAACAGAAGGCTTAATTTCTGCTGCAGCATGTGAACACCTTTGGCTGCTCCCTCAACAGCTAAAGGGGGTAAGGATTGTGGGCAGTAAAACTGTGACTCAACTGCAGGGTTCTCCCACCCCCAAACTTTATGTGTGAATGAGCCATATGGGTGCTGGCTGCCGAATGCAACTCATTCAAAAGTGCAGCAGGCACTGCTGCTCCTCTGAAAAATGATCCAAATGTGTTTGAGAGGTGGGGAAGAAGTGATATATTGCCTCCTCACCACCTGATTTAAACCCATTGCTACTTCCCATCCCCACCAAGATATTTTACAAGCATGTGCAGTGATTCTAAAGTCTACATTTTTTTTATTAGAATAACAAACGTTATACTTACCTGCTCTGTGTAATGATTTTGCACAGAGCAGCCCTCAACCTCCTCTTCTGGGGTCCCCTGATGGCTATCCTGGCTCCTCCTCTTCTCTGTGTGCCTCATAACAAGCTGCTTGCTATGGGGGCACATCTTTGTGCTCACTCCAGAGCTGTGCGTATGGAGCTGCACTTCACAGACACACACAACGCAGCTCGTTCCTGCCTCCGGTCCCTCCTCACAGCATTTGATTGACAGCAGCAGGAGCCAATGGCTCCTGTTGCAGCCCATGTCCCTGTGAGAATAGGAAGAGAGGGAGAGAAGACTGCAGCCAGGCACAACGCATGATCCCTGACATACTCAGGTAAGTGTTTAGGGGGAGGGATATAGTGGGGTGTTTTTTTACCTTAAAGCAAGGAATGCATTAAGGTAATAAACACCCAGCCGTTAGCCCTGGTTCACATATATATGCGGCTGCGCAGGCATGAAAGCCCATTCATTTGAATGGACTCCTGTGCCTCGTGACACACAGAGAAGAGGGCCCTGCACTTCTTCTGAAAACGCAGCCTGCATGGGAACCTCAGTTCCCAGTACAGTTGCGTTTTCCAGTGCGCGCTGCGTGCCATTAGAACTAATGGCACCGCCTGCTGCTCCGCATTTCTCTGTGCGGGTGGTGCGGCTGCACGGATTTTCGTGTGGATCCGCAGCGGCACCATCCGCACAGATGTCAACCTAGCCTTAGAACCACTTCAAGTTATTCCTTTCTTTAGCCAGGACAATCTGGTTTCCATTTGCAATGCACTTGAAAGGTCTTTATTTTAGGTACACCACTAATACTAAACAACCTTTCTACTGTCTTTTGATACTAAAATAACAATCTGCTTCTGCATAATCTCTCAAACCCTGAGCAGCCCATAGAGGAGTTTTTTTATTTCATTCAACCAGCAGCACCAACCCGATTCCCTTATCCATATGTTCAAGGTGAATGGGGGAATCTTCCCCACTGAACTATTGTCATCTGACAGCAAAGAGACTTCCCTGCTGTCAGAATACATTGATCAGCATTGCAGGCTATAGCCTGCGGAGCTGATCAAGTAGGGAAAATCCAACAGGCCAGGTTTAGAGAAATCGATCAACAAATTGACTTCTGTACAACCACAGTGCTCATACATGGATTGAAATACGACCAGTTCCTGCTGAACCGGCCAGGTTTCGATCCATCTATGGGCAACTCAAGACTTCAGGAGGCTACTTCTGCCTGGATCTCTTCCTACTCCCCTGATTTGTAGTTTTGCATTGCATTGTTACAGGCATCAACAGCGAGGCTCTTTCTGTCCATACACCATACATCAGCATCAGAGGTTGGTCATCAGCTCTGAGGAAAGGGATTCGTCCCCGAAACGCGTCAGTTTGACCGCACTGACAGTGAGAACACCTTGCCCGCCGTTGTGGCCATTGTCATTTTTCTATGCTTTTTAGATACATGCTTCGTCTGTGAGTATGTTTTTATTATTTCATTCCTACAATAAACCTTGGATAATGCACTAGGTGTGTGCGCCACCTGTTTTCTCTATATCCAGTGGCTGATTTCCCCGTCTGAGGAGGGCTGCACCCCTGGAACATTTCCTTTGGTTGTCGCTGTCCTGGTACCCTTGGCTTCCCTTTTGGCTGTGCATATCCTGAGGCGCTGGAGAGTACATACGATGCCAAAATCAATACTTCAATACTTCACAAAACCATTTTTAGATATAAAAATATAACAATTTTATAAATGTATAAAACAATAACAAATGTATCCATTATAAATTATTATATTTGTTATAAATGGTTTTGTGAAATATTGATTTTGGCACCTTAAAAATCCCTATTTCCGTATTTTTTTGTTCTATTGGTGCCTATGATCCCCTGACACCTGGCAACTTCTACATTATTGTCTTCTATTGGTTTGCCTACCCCAAGGATTTGTCTTTGCCCCTGAACTCCTCTCCTTCTATGCATCTGGCTCTGTACAGCTTTGGATTCCAATATCACCTCTATGCTAATGAAATTCACATGTACCCCTCTTCACTGTTTTCCCTCCCTCTCTTCTGCCTCCCAGTCATACCTTTATGGATGTCCTCTTGCTGTTTAAAACCTAATATACCTAAACCTATTGATTTTCCCCAGCTAACTTTACTATTCCATCTGGCTTGACAATTCCTGTTAATAACACTGAGATCACCCTAGTCACTTTGCTTGCTGCCTTTGGGTTATCTTTGATTCTGTCCTCTCCTTGAGGCTCCACATTCAATCACTCAGTACAGCTTGTCACTTTCACTTAAGAAATATATTATGTATCTTTCCCATCCTTCCACAAAAGACACCTCTTCACACGCTGATCATTTCGCAGCTTGACTATTATAAAATGGTAGCCTGTCGTCCCCATCTTCATAGACTTTCTCACCTCTCTTTCCATATTGCTCACCACAGTTTTGCATATCCCTACAATGGCCATCTGGATGGATCTTTCTTGCTGCCCCACTTCCTTGTCTATACATTACCTGCTTGTTTTCTTTAGTGAAATAGCATACTGAGAATTTACAACTCGGCTATCCAGGGTCAATCACCTGGCGCTTGGTTTATAAAACCCAAATCTGATATAGGGAACCTGTTTGGCTTTCCGTGGTCATTACAATTCTGATTCTTTGCAGCCTATTTTCTGGTGCCAACTGTGTCAGCATGGTTCAGATCCTGTCTCAACGGACATGCTTCTTTTTTTTTTAAAATTTAAATATTTATTATTTTTTTTCACAGTAATAACAAAAAACACAAAAAAAAAGAACACTTTCATCTCATTCATAAGTATACAATGTTTCTTATTACTTTGTTTTTCCCCTTCTTAGAACATTACCCCCTTCCCCCCCACCCCCCAGAACCCCCTCCCACTCTGAATTTTTTACTACCCTCTTTTTTTTTTTTTTTTTCCCCAAAGCAAACATTTCCTATCCATCCATCAACTCTATATCTCTCCACATTTCACTTTCTCGCATCCGCCACAAAGTTTTCCCATTTTTCCCATTTCACGAAAAATACCTCCATCCTGTCTTCCTGCATATAGTATAACTTCTCCATCTTACTAATCCAGTTTACTCTTTCTATCCAATCCTCCTCCTTCGGTACTTCTATTTTCTTCCAATACTTGGGGATCAGATTCTTTGCTGCGTTCATAAATTACCCTAAACCTAATTTCTTATATTTGCTAACTGATAGCTTTGAGTTGTGCAACAAACACATCCCTGGATCTAACCCGATATTCATTTCAGTAAGGGTCTCTATTAAATGTACTATTGTTTTCCAGAATATTTGAATTTTTGGACATTCCCACCATATATGATACACTGTCCCCACTTCCCCACACTCTCGCCAACACCATTGTGATTTTTCCCCACTTATCTTACATTCTACACTTGGTGTAATGTGCCATCTTGTCAAACATTTATAATTTATTTCTACTTCTCTCAAACTTACACTTTCGTGAACTAATCTGTTTATTTTTTTTTGTTTTTCTTCATCTAACACCACCCCCATATCTCTTTCCCAACGGACATGCTTCTGCTTCTGGTTGCATTAGTACAGCAATGTCGACAAGGTCCTGAGTATGAATCTATCAGGCTGGTATTGATCTAGTCATAGAAATGAGATGGTGGTCTCTGGACACCCATAAGATATTCCTTGTGACATGATCTTCTTGGAAACAACATGCTCAACCTTCATTAACTTTGCAAGCTACTCATCCCTTCCTTGTCCCTATCCTCCTACCACTTCCCCTCACCTTGCACTCTTCTCCCTTGTACATACTTCTTCTTCCTACTTCTTAGAACTAATGCTACAACTCGCTCTGCTAACCTCAAGAGGACACTTTCATTATTCGGTCCCTCTTTTCTCATTATAGCAGATACTCACCAATGTGGGATCTAATCAGATATTCTCATCAATTTTCCAACAACTATAAGTCCTCATGCACACGGGATGTTCTTACAGCGGCTGTTTTTGGCTTTTGCCGTTTTTTTTCTACAGCCAGTAAACCCCCCCAGCATGTTATCCTATGTGTACATGCACACACAGACTGTAATCAGCGTTTTTTGACTGGGACGTTTTCTGGCTGAAAAAAAAAAACAGGAATAGTGGGTTTCTAGAGGAGTTTTTTAGCTGTAAAAACTCTAACGCTGAAAAACGTGGCAAAACGCAGTAAAACACCGCAAACTGGCGTTTTTGGTGAAAAAAAACCGCTAAAAAACACAAACGCAGAAAAATGCTGCTAAACGTTAATGCAAAAACGCTAAAAGAAGCTGAAAAACTCGTGTGCATGAGGACTTACAGTGGGGCAAAAAAGTATTTAGTCAGCCACCAATTGTGCAAGTTCTCCCACTTAAAAAGATGAGAGAGGCCTGTAATTGGCATCATAGGTAGACCTCAACTATGAGAGACAAAATGAGAAAACAAATCCAGACAATCACATTGGCTGATTTGGAAAGAATTTATTTGCAAATTATGGTGGAAAATAAGTATTTGGTCAATATCAAAAGTTCATCTCAATACTTTGTTATATATCCTTTGTTGGCAATGACAGAGGTCAAACGTTTCCTGTAAGTCTTCACAAGGTTGGCACACACTGTTGCTGGTATGTTGGCCCATCCTCCATGCAGATCTCCTCTAGAGCGGTGATGTTTTGGGGCTGTCGCTGGGCAACACAAACTTTCAACTCCCTCCAAAGTTTTTCTATGGGGTTGAGATCTGGAGACTGGCTAGGCCACTCCAAGACCTTGAAATGCTTCTTACAAAGCCATTCCTTCATTGCCCAGGCGGTATGTTTGGGATCATTGTCATCTTGGAAGACCCAGCCACATTTCATCTTCAATGCCCTTGCTGATGGAAGGAGGTTTGCACTCAAAATCTCACGATACATGGCCCCATTCATTCTGTCCTGTACATGGATCAGTCGTCCTGGTCCCTTTGTGGAGAAACAGCCCCAAAGCATGATGTTGCCACCCCCATGCTTCACAGTAGGTATGGTGTTATTTGGATGCAACTCAGCATTCTCTCTCCTCCAAACATGACGAGTTGTGTTTCTACCAAACAGTTCTATTTTGGTTTCATCTGACCATATGACATTCTCCCAATCCTCTTCTGGATCATCCAAATGTTCTCTAGCAAACTTCAGACGGGCCCGGACATGTACTGGCTTAAGCAGGGGGACACGTCTGGCACTGCAGGTTCTGAGTCCCTGGCGGTGTAGTGTGTTACTGATGGTAGCCATTGTTACGTTGGTCCCAGCTGTCTGCAGGTCATTCACTAGGTCCCCCCGTGTGGTCCTGGGATTTTTGCTCACCGTTCTTGTGATCATTTTGACCCCACAGGGTGAGATCTTGCATGGAGCCCCAGATCGAGGGAGATTATCAGTGGTCTTGTATGTCTTCCATTTTCTAATTATTGCTCCCACAGTTGATTTGTTCACACCAAGCTGCTTGCCTATTGCACAGGATTACAATTTTGTTTCTGGTGTCCTTCGACAGCTCTTTGGTCTTCACCATAGTGGAGTTTGCAGTGTGACTGTTTGAGGTTGTGGACAGGTGTCTTTTATACTGATAACAAGTTCAAACAGGTGCCATTGATACAGGTAATGAGTGCAGGACAGAGGAGCCTCTTAAAGAAGAAGGTACAGGTCTGTGAGAGACAGAAATCTTGCTTGTTTATAGGTGACCAAATACTTATTTTCCACCATAATTTGCAAATAAATTCTTTCCAAATCAGCCAATGTGATTGTCTGGATTTTTTTTCTCATTTTGTCTCTCATAGTTGAGGTCTACCTATGATGCCAATTACAGGCCTCTCTCATCTTTTTAAGTGGGAGAACTTGCACAATTGGTGGCTGACTAAATACTTTTTTGCCCCACTGTATATGCTTTTCAAACTTCCACAGATCACTTCTACTCTTTTCATTTAAAAACCTGTGGGCCTATATTATGTTTAACCTCTTCATGCCGGCCGAACGCAAATGTGGCCTGGGCCTAGACGCCGAGTGGCCGCACATTTGCGTTCTTTTAAAAAAAGACATATGTGCTGAGAGCGCATGCCCTGCACGCTCCCAGCACACATTTACGGTACTCACGGAAAGGTCCCGATCTCCTCTTGCGATCAGGACCTTTCCCGATCATGAGACCGCCATGACTGTGTGTCACGGCGGTCACATGACCCTAAACCGCCTCCCGGCTTCTGAAACCCTTAAAGGGCCGGGAGACGCCAGCGCGAAGGGGTTAAATGTGACTTCATGACACTGGCTGATATACAGTAGTTTAGCTTTCGAATTGTGTGTTACTCCTATCTGTGAACTTTTCCGGAATGACTAATAAACCTTTAATATACATGTATTGAAAGGGAAAAAAGATGCTGATTCATAGATCTGATGACACCAAGAAACCGCTCTGCAGAGTAATACATGCTTAAATATGGAAAACACATTTTATCAGCTAGCCTTAATAAATGGGGATAGAGCTTAAGGCTAGGTTCACATCTGTGCAGGTGGCGCTGCTGCAGATCCGCACAAAAATCCGTGCAGCCGCACAGAAGAATGCGGACCCGCGGGCGGGTGCCATTAATTCTAATGGCATGCCGCCTGCATTGGAAATCCCAACCATACTGGGAACCAAGGTTCCCTTGCAGGCTGCGTTTTCAGAAGAAGTGCAGGGACTTCTTCCCTGCATCTCCCAGAGCACGGGAGTCCATTTGGTCACATGCCTGATGAAGGGGTCCTGCGAGACTCCGAAACGTTGCCTTGCTGTATTTATGTGATCGTTCATTAAAACCTTTGGACCCATATTGGTGATCATCGGTGTGCTGGTGACATTTTTCCTTGCTGATTTTGTTCGGTTCCAGCCGACAGTCACTGCAGCACCCACTTATACACACAGCCATTTTTAACGCAGGAACATGTGCGTTTGGATTGTACACTTGCATTCAGAAGAAGTGCAGGGACTTCTTCCCTGCATGTCCCAGGGCACGGAAGTCCATTCAAAGGAATGGGCTCTCGTGCCCTCGCAAAACGCGGACTGCAGGAATGCAGATATGTGAACCAGGATTAAGGGATAAGTTCACTCTTGGGAACGTGTTACCTGTTCCACCAGTTTTTAGAATGGAACATGTAACATGTTCCTGATGCTGCAGCCGCTGCCTGCTGCCCCCCCCCAATAGAAGTACAGGGAGGAGTTCCCCGTACTAGCTGTCACTTTTTAAAAACAGTGCGTCAGTGCGCGCCTTCACCCACATCTTCTTCCTGTGCCCCATAGCAAGCCATTTGATATGGGGGCACAAGTGTGTCTGCTCACTCCTGAGCTCTGTGTCTATGGAGCCGCGTTCCATAGACACACACAGCAGAACTTAGCCCTACCCCCACTTCCTCCTCACTGCATTTGATTGACAGCAGCAGTCAATGGCTCCTGCTGCTGTTCGAGTCTCTGTGTAAAGAGGAAGAGAGCGGAGAAGAGAGAGAGCTGGGCACAGCACTGAACCTGTTTTCCCCTTTCTTCCCCTTCACACAGGGGATGGGGAGGACAGAGAAATAGAAAACGTTTTTACCTTTCGTGTCACTTTAATGTAAAAAACCTTGCACTGTCTGTACCCTCTACCCCTCCCTAACACTCTCTCAGTCCAGCACTGTTCTCAGCTGCAAGTCTTTGCCCCCCAATTCCTCATTGCCGTTGGCTCCTGCTGTTGTGCCAGCTCAGGAGAGAGCCCGTATGTCTGCTCCCATAGCAAGCAGTTTGCTATGGGGTCAGACATAGAAGAGGAGGAGCCCAGAGTGCCCATGGGGGACTCCATTAGAGGAGGTTCGGGGCTGCTCTGTGCAATACCATTGCAGAGAGCAGGTAAGTATAACTTTTTTATTATTATAAATAAAAAAAGACTTTACAAACACTTTAAAAAAACACACACAGGATTTATATGAATTATGGCTGTTAATTAACATATTTAAATGAAAGTTTTTGTGCCTGGCGTTCAGCTTTAAAACATAATAATAATAATAATACCTGCTTGCTGGCTTGTCTCTTCTTGCCTGCTCTGGAATTATTGGCCTGGGTTTTCTCATCTGGTGATTGCTTCTAAAAACAAATAAAATCAATACCATCCAATGGATACCTGGCAGCAACGTATGTTATATTAAAACAGACATGTGAATGTGATTTGTCAACAATCCTGTGATGTTTCCAAAACACCTATATTTGTTAAATACCCAAGCTGGTAAGCCTTCACACATAGGGGTTGATTTACTAAAGGCAAAAATACTGGGTTGATTTACTAAAGGCAAATAGACTGTGCACTTTGCAAATCAGTTGCTCTAGAGCAGTGGTTCTCAACCTGTGGGTCGCGACCCCTTTGGGGGTCGAACGACCCTTTCACAGGGGTCCCCTAAGACCATCAGAAAACACATATTTCCGATGTGTAAAGAGCAGCTACTGTGTAGAAAGCAGCTGCTGTGTTGAAAGCAGCTACTCTGTTAAAAGCAGCTACTGTGTTGAAAGCAGCAGTATTGGAGGTAAAACGACACTTCATGAATTATAATTACTGGGTAAATCATTTTATGGTTGGGGGTCACCACAACATGAAGAACTGTATTAAAGGGTCACGGCATTAGGAAGGTTGAGAACCACTGCTCTAGAGCTTAATAAATGTGCAGAAGCTCTGCTAACTTCCATTATCCAACCAGGTGCAAGCAAAAATGCTGTTTTTTATTTTCCTTGCACGTGACTGGGCATTCCTTGCAAAGTGGAGCTTTGTCTAACTTACTAAGTTCTGGAGCAACTGCACTTTGCAAAGTGCACAGTCTACTTGCTTTCATTAAATCAACCCCCCTGGGCACTGCAAGTGCAGTTGCTCTAGATCTTAGGGGAAGCTCTGCTGATTTCTATCATCCAATCACGTGCAATCAAAAATGCTTTTTTATTTTCCTTGCATGCAATTGGGTATTCTTTGCAAATTGAAGTTTACCTCATTTACGAAGCTCTGGAGCAACTGCACTTGCCGAGTGCACAGTATATTTGCCTTTATTAAATCAATCCCAGTGTGTAGCTAAAACTTAAATTCTGTCAGATACGTGAATATTTTTTTCAAAGTAAGTTTTTTAACTCATTCAGCATTTCCAGAGGAGACATTATAACAGTCTTGCCAAAAGGTATAGCTGTGTAATTACAGTTCCCAAGAAAGTTAGAATCTGACAGTAAATTATTCCTTCCCTACCTCTGTTTATCAAGTATGAAAGGTCATCTTGACTCCACCTGGGTGTGCATGCATTGTTGTGAAGAAGAGGAAGCAGTGAAAATGCCTTCTACATAATAAGACTTATTTTACTACAGATCAGATATGCCAAGCAGGAAACAAGGTCATGACAGTATGGGACACAATGGAAGAAATGCAAGGAGATCCAGGATGAAATAAAGACACTGGTGATTGTCTCAGGAAATTTTATTCTCATGCAAAGGCTATTTAAAGTGGAAGTTTCACTGAAAGAAACAGCAAGCAGGCACACATTTATTCCAGAAGAAACATGCACTGCGTCTTTTGCAATAAAATGTACCTACCTACCTACTCACTGTGCATGTGCAGCTCTGCTTACAGTGCCGGACCAGTCCCTGAGAACCTGGATGCCTAGCTCCTGCACTTGCGCAGGCGTGCATTGAGAAAAATAAAATATATACAGTATAAAATAATGTATGAGTGAATACAAAGCTGTTTTAATTTTTGCCCTTCAATCCTCTGTGCCCGGCTGCAGTTCTTCTCTCCCCTTTTCCTGGTCTCACTGGAGACTCAGGCAGCAGTGAGAGCCATTAGCTCCTGCTGCTGTTAGTCAAATCTTGTGAGGAGGGAGCGAGGATGAGAAGCCCTGTGGGTGTTATGGATGCACATAGCCTGGCTCAGCACACGTGCCCCCATAGCACACAGCTTGCTATGGAGTCACATGCAGGACAAGAGCAGCAGAGAGTGCCACCGGGGGAGGGGGGGGGGGACTCCAGATAATGGGCCGCTCTGCAATATGTAAGTATAGCATGTTCATTATTTTAACTAAAATATATCCTTTACAACTGCTGAAGACACAAAATATACCGTCAAAGGGATAAATAATAAAGTATTAGGGCTCATGTACACTGCAGCTGATAAACTGATGTTCAGGAGCTTTTTTGGATATTTTTCAGCAGCCCCTGAACTCTCCCTAATGTTCTCCTAGGTGTCCATGCACACATAGTCGTTTACAGGCAGTTGAGTTTACAGTCGTTTTTTTGAATGCACCAAACTTGCATTCAGGAGTAGATTTTACCAGCGTTTCAAACGCTTGTAAAGGCGTGTGTAAATGTGTGTAAACGCAGTTAACCGCGTTTAGAAGCGTTTTTTAACTGTTCCATGTCCAGATGCCGTCCAGAGCCTTTTTTCATCATCAGAAATGCATACAAAGCATTTTCCATGTATTCCAATGGACCCGGTACACCAGCGCAGTCAGTTCCAGGTTTTGCGTAAAGGAAAAACTTGTAGAACGTGCCGCATTATGCTCATGATGGGATCCATAGTGAATACAACCAGAAAAGACAGGTCATCTCAACACATACTGCTCTCTGCTTCTGCTCTCTCTATTTGTCACAAAATGTCTTAAATAGCAATTTTTTTTACAGTTTTTCAGTGCATTTGGGAAGGTCTCCTGAGGTTATCTTTTAAAAACGCTTCTAAACGCAAATGCACATAAACGCGGTATGCAAACGCGGCTAAACTAACGTTTTTTAACCTACGTTTTCCAGCAGTCAGTTTCCATCGTTCAGAAGAGTTTTCCAAACGCCCCGTGTACATGAGCCCTAAGGGTGATGAACACTATCTTGGCATAAATAATGGAGAAGACAGTATAATGTAAAGAATGCCAACCAATGAAAGCTTCACTGCCTGCTTACAAAATGCCCAAAAACATGTGAAACCTGTACCACAAAATGTACAATGCATAACATGAATTTACCAAACACGATGTCCTAATTTCTAGTAATTACAAATACTTAGAAATACTTTGCATTGCTAATGTCCTAATACAGCTGACTATACAAACCTTTGCTGAAATGATCCGTCCACTTCTGGTTCTGCGCTCACTAGTAATAGAGCTAGTTTTTGCAGGCTAGAACAAAAAAATTACTTACTTCAGAGTATATACAATTAACAATGATAATGAAATATATCTTGATTGTTCATTGATTTATATTTTAGGTAAAATGGACCTTTTTGTTTTTTATCCGGGGGGGGGGAAATACAGATTAAATACTGAAGCATCCAGTGCATTTAGCTGCATCTATTATAATCATACATCCAGCAGCATTTACCCCTGGTTCACATATATGTGGGTGTGCAGGCCGTGTTTAGTGCAGGCACTAGAGCACATTCATTTGGCTCTAGTGACACGCAGGGAAGAAGTCCCTGCACGTCTTCTGAAAACGCAGCCCGCACGGGAACCTCAGTTCACAGTGCGGTTGCGTTTTCCAGTGTGGGCGGCGTGCCATTAGAACTAATGGCACCAGCCCACGGGTCCGCATTCCTCTGTGCGGGTGGTGCGGCTGCACGGATTTTCGTGTGGATCTGCAGCCGCACCACCCGCACAGATGTGAACCTAGCCTTACAGAGTCTCTTTAACCACTTGCCTTCCTGAGGATTTACCCCCCTTCCTAACTAGGCCTTTTTTTGCTATTCAGCGCTGCACTATTTCAACTGATAATTGCGCGGTCATGCAATTCTGTACCCAAACAAAATTTACATCCTTTTTTTCACACAAATAGAGCTTTCTTTCGGTTATATTTGATCACCTGTGTGCTTTTTATTTTTTGCGCTATAAACAAAAAAAGATTGAAAATTTTGAAAAAAAACTAGATTTTTTTACTTTCAGCTATAAAAAATATATCATAAACTCAAAGTTAGTCATAAATTTAGGCCAAAATGTATTCTGCTCCATTTTTTGGTATAAAAAAATCCCAATAAGTGTATATTGATTGCTTTGTGTGAAAGTTCTAGCGTCTACAAACTATGGTATAGATACTGCAATTTACGCCATTTTTTGCTATACAGCGCTGCGCTAGTTTAATTGACAATTGTGCAGTCATGCAATGCTGTATATACATGAAATGTGTGTACTTTTTTTCACACAAACAGAGCTTTCTTTCGGTGGTATTTGATTACCTGTGCACTGTTTATTTTTTGTGCTATAAACGAAAATTTTGAAAAAAAAATATATTTTCTCATTTCTGTCATAAAAAATATCCAAAAACTCAAATTTCGTCATAAATTTAGGCAAAAATTTATTCTGCTACATGTTTTTGGTTAAAAAAAATCCCAATAAGTGTATATTGATTGCTTCGTGTGAAAGTTATAGCGTCTACAAACTATGGTATAGGTCAGCGTTTCTCAACCTTTTTTCAGTCAAGGCACCCTTTAAAATTATGGATAGTCCCGAGGCACCCCATTCTACAATGTGAAAAACGATTCCAATAGTTTTATATAACACAGCAACATCCACACATGGAGGACATCCAACATTAGAGGGGATTTGTTCTTTCAAAGCAAATACACTTCTGCACACTGGTACTGACTAGTATTCCAATGTTTCTCTTCTCCCTCAGTTTTTCTCCATCACTGAGCTAATGTGACCCCAGCACTGACGGATAGAGGCAGGGGAGGGTCAAACTAGGATGCTGTAAAGGCAGCTGACATCCTCCTTATGAACTGATGATGTCATTGGTTGTCAGGACGCCTGCGGCTAGAAGGTCGTGGTGCACAATGAAAACCTGTGACTTTGTATAACTAAAAGGCGGGCTTGTTGCACCTGCTGGCTTGTATACAAGTTTGGGGCAATTTTTAGACATTTTGCCAAAGCACCCCTGAAGAAACCTCAAGGCACCCCAGGACGCCTGTGCACCTTGGTTGAGAAAGGCTGGTATAGATAATGGAGTTTACACAGCTTTTACTTTCTGACTGCCCATCACATTTCTTTAGGTGCTAAAATACCAGGACAGTACAAACACCCCCAAATGACACCTTTTCAGAAAGTAGACATCCTAAGCTATCTGCTGAGAGGCATATTGAGTCCATGGAAGATTTATTTTTTTCCCACAAGTTTTTGGACATCAATCACGGGACCCGGTGATTGACAGCCGCAACCTCAAATGGTGGTGCAGGTATGGCACGCGCGCCCCCTACCCATAGATGCATAATCACGTATATATATGTGATTTTGCGCACCTGTGCCACCCTGTAGCAGCATTTCTGATATAGGGCGATCGGGAAAAGGTTAAAGTCTCCTGACTCACTTATACTCCTCTTCACAGCACTTCCCAGCCACTCCTTCCTTCATCGCAGCTTCATTAGATTACCCAGTAATCTACCCCTTTGTGGGATCTTGCATAGATGTAGTTGCAGACAGGTTGTCAACAGTGTGGGTTTTGCTACAATAGTAAGGTATAGTAGCTGGCTTGCCCAGGCTGGTGATAGCGTTAACTTCCACGACCTCAGTTCCTAGGCGTTTTGGTCTTGGGCCAGCCTTTAACATCGTGTGATACATAAAGAGGGGAAAGGTCCGGTTCGGTGGTTGGCTGGTGTGAGAGCTTGAGAGCGAGAGTCAAGGAGCCAAGGAGTTGGAGAACCAGCATGTGACCCTACGAGATTCCAGGGTTCCAGTAGACACTACCAGCAGTTGGAAATCACCAATCATGGACTAACACCTGTAAAAGTATGCCTGGGCAGCGAGCTCCGTTAGTTAGTTTAGGTCTGGACGTTGTTACGCCTGTCCTTTGTTCTGCCATGAACAGTTCAGTAAAAGTTATCAAACTGTCTCAAGCATGGTGTGAAGTAGATCAAAGGGGTGCATGGTGGTTTCTGGCTTATGCAAGAACTCAGCAAAGCACATGTGGGGTAAGAAGCAAAGCCCCTACTAAAGGGTTTAACTCGGCAAAACAAGTGGAGGAGGAATGCAGTTGCTATGGGTAACCAGGGTTGGCATACTGGCTTCCTTCTTAGTGGTTGGTTCACCAAGGCAACTGGTACAAGAGAGCAGCAAGAGTTCACTACGTGCACCCCCCATTCTGTTACTGGGAGCAAGGTGGCAGAGGAACGCTGTACGGGTGGAGGGGGCCTAGGCTCAGCGCTGTCCCGCCTAAATGAAAACACTTGGCAGCAGGGTATGTAGTGATACGGGACAGCACTTTCACAGAGGAACTGTATATTCAACTACTGCGCACAGTGAATGGCTCATTGCTAAGTCGGGGTATTTCCACAATGTTTGACTTTCAAATGAACGCAGCCCCACCTGATCCGGGTCATTGATGACAATGAACACAAGAAAGGTACCACAAATGCCTCTTTAGCTTGCAAGTGATGTCCAGCTCATACAGCTTCCTCTAATGGTGTGGTAATGAAGCTGCACTGCTCCTGACTTCAGATCAGAGTTACCACCCTCACCTAGGCTGTGCCTGCTCCTACTACTGGGACTTTAGACTGTAATATAGGAGCCTTTTGTAATTCAAAAGGTCAGACCGCACTGAACTGACATTTCAGCTATGGGTGCAGTCTAAATCAAACATCAGTTCCTTGAAATGGTCCTAAAGCAATCCTATGCATTATGGTAGAAAAATTACCCACTACCTGTTTACACCCCCCACTGTCCCTAAATACTCACCTGCCTCCCTTCACCAATCCAACACTGTCCACGACTGCATCACTGCTCTGAACTAAAGATCAGAGTTCATAGAAGAGGCCCACAGAACCTTCAAGATTTGAAGACTGTTTGTGTGGAAGCACGGGCCAAAATCACACCTGAGCAATGCATGCAACTAATTTCTCCATACAAGAGGCGTCTTGAAGCTGTCATTGCCAACAAAGGATTTTGTACGAAGTTTAAATAAATTTCAGTTAGCGTGTTCAATACTTTTTCCCTGTCTCATTCCATTTTATTACACATAACTTAATTTATGAACTTATTTGTTTTGGTTTTTTTTGGTATGTATAGATTGCATGGGTTGTTACAGATATGTGGCGAAAATTTCATGTCAATAGCACCTTTAGCAATGTATTTACCTAGAAAAATGGTGATGTGTTCAATACTTAGTTTGCCCGCTGTATGTGCTGTATCTTAGTGCAGGCTTCTGGGAAAATCAGTGAGCCAATCACACAAGCAGGAAATGAAAAGTTTTGGGGGGACGTTCAGTACATCATCTTTGTACAGAACACCTCCAGGTTGCCATATTGCATTTTACAGGAAATTACAGAGCTGCAGATTGAGAAGGAAAGCTAATTTTTTAATAACGTTACATTACAATATGGCTTGTGTCGCAATTGTATTTATTTGCAAAATTTATTTTCCCATAAAGGTGGAGTTACCCTTTAATTATGACTTGTCATCTGATTAGGCATCTTGTGCCTTCAGTATCTTTGCCCCGCTCCCTAAAAATCTGCAAACACCTATTCATTTACCAGCCAGCCTCTCCTTGTCATAAGTACACATAAATACAACATGTTTTATAGAGCAGAAAATATTGTCAGACAGTACCTGCAAGGGCTGATTAATTCTATGATCAGTTTTCATCATTTCATCCTCCTGAGAACCGAGACTGAGATCTGAAAATAGGATCAGCAATGTTAAACATCAAAATAACATCTGCTAGGAGACTCACTGGCTTGTGTTTTTCTGTTTAAGAATAGAAAAATTGACAACTATTACCAAAAAGGAAAGGCCAGGGTTTGAATATGTAGAAGTCATTTACAAGAGGAAACTGACACACTATAATTTTTCTGCTATGTCAATAAATAGGTGCAAAAGCATTTTAATTGATAAAGCCGGCTATACAGTAGTAGAAATTCATTTGACAAATTTGGTTGTAAGAACGTTTGTTTTTCTAATCATTAGTGGGTCAAATTGATGTTCATTTTCAACCAACGAGAAAATTCGAAGGAGCGGGATGGAAAATGTTTTTCAAATGTACAGTATGAACTCCTAACAGTGTATGTGTTTTTCAATCAGTAAAGACCATTCATTCCATTTCGTTTTCATTTCATTTTAAAATGAACGCCATTCGAATGCAATTAGAATGTTCGTACAAATGTTCGTTAGAAATTCTACTAGTGTATACCCAGCTTAGGTTTTCACTGATTTATATTTTTATTGAACTCACTGTAAAATCCTTTTCTTGGAGTCCACTGAGGAATACAGGCAACTCTAAGGGTTACACTACAGCACGGGATAACCCCACCTAGAACCATCATACCTCAGTTTTGTAGCTAAGTAAAACCAAAAACATGAAAATAAACATAGATGGGTGGGACCTGTATGTAGGCAGGTGCAGTCTGTTTTTGCCACTGTAGGTGGCATTCAACCAGAGCAGTACTGCAGCTAGAGAGGAAGTCCAGAGAAACCTTGTTTCTCTATGGTTTCCTCTGTCCCCTGGGGCAGCATTCCAGTTGGCTGCACTGCATCCAGGTGACCCTGATGACCATCTTGGGTCAAGCAAAGTCTCTTTAAGTCCCTGCCCCTAGGTTTAGGAGTGCATTTGCGAAGTGGCTAGTGTAGGGAGAGATCACCCGCCTGCCGGGGACAACACTAGCGTGGGAAAGGTTCCAGAAGAGTAGGGAAAGCGTAGGCCCTACGTCTACACTTCCACAAGCTCCCTCTTGGGTTGGACCGGCCATGTCGCACTCCACCTCCCTCAGCAGGCGCTGCCTTCAGCTCAGGCCTACTACCAATGTCCTTCCGCTGCATTGACTGTAAATCCTGGACAGACATTCTCCCCGCCGAGTTGTTATGACTGATCTCCAATTTCTACAATACATTGGTTTCTGCATCCCGAGCCTCAGTGTCGTTACTGCCGCTGCACCACGTGCCACCTAACCCACATGTATCTTCATGAACTCTGAGTAAAGGATTTTACAGGGAGTATAGAAATGATATCTTCATTCTCGTCCTTTGAGGGACACAAGAATTTTTATACTGTTGGGACATCCAAAAGCAGTCCAACAGAGGGTGGGCAACATAGCACCCAGTAATATAAAATAGTTAAACTGCGCAAATACCCCACCCTAATTGTGTACAAAGCAGCAAACACGCCAAGAGGATATCCCCTCTAAATCACAAATTAAATAAAAAACTTGTCTTGCGCTAAATTAAATATAAATACCTCAAAAAATTTATGAATATTATACAAATAATATATGTCCAATAGAGGATAAGCAAGAAAGTGCTCAAGAGTGAACCATTGCCACAAAACAAATAAATTAAATAAAGATAAATAAAACAGTCCTTATAGAGTGTATAGAACAGGCTCCTTTTTTCTGTGATAAATGATGAAAAATCTTCCCTCCAATATAACCACTAATGTGAATTTGCACCAGCATGATGTCAAGTTGGAAGCTTACCAGATCCTTTGACCCCTTAATTATAGGGGGTCAATACACACTCAATATATATAATCCCGTCCAGGCTTATGTGTCTCAGATCGGATCATGTGCACCACCCAAGGCTCCTCAGGCCGTCCCGATGTTATGGGGTCAACATATACTCATATAAAAATAAAGAGGTTCCTCTCATAGTGCAGTAAGTTAAGGCTAATTTATTTAGAAAACGAAAATGCACTTACAAGCTTAAAAACATCAATCAGCATAAACAAGCTAAAATGGCGATCCTTATGCAATGACGTCAGAAGGGTGGCTCCGGCCAACGCGTTTCGTCATAACCACACGTCTTCTAGGGCTAGGAGACCGCCCTCTGCCATCGCGCTTATATAAGTAACAACCAAACCTCAATTTGGAATAAATTGGGCTCCATCTTAATTCCAAATACCGGAAATGAGCACACATCCGGAAAAAAGGGAAGCTGCGCGAGTAGGAAACACCCAAGCCTCTCTATTACATCCATGTAAAGGATTTTACAAGGCGTATATTTTATTTATTATTTATTTTAGTTACTTATATAGCGCCGTCAATTTATGCAGCGCTTTACACATATATATTGTACATTCACATCAGTCCCTAACCCTCAAGGGGTGTACAATCTAAGGTCCCTAACTCACATTCATACATACACATATTACGGCAATTTAGACAGGATCCAATTACCTACCAGCATTTCTTTGGAGTGTGGGAGGAAACCAGAGTACCTGGGGGAAACCCACACAGGCACAGGGAGAACATGCAAACTCCAGGCAGGTGGTGCGGTGGTTGGGATTTGAACCAACGACCATAGTACTGCCAGTTGGAAGTGCTAACCATTTAGCCACTGTGCTGCCCAGTATAAAAATGATATCTTCATTCTCATCCATTGAGCGACACAGGAATTGTTAGACTGCCGGGACATCCAAAAGCAGTCCAACAGAGGGTGGGCTACATAGCAACTACCACTAACATATGCAAAGAAATAACAGAAAACTGGGGATTGCCTGCAGCTCAAACCTCCCACTAGAGGGACTCACGGCTCGAAGCTGGCATCAGAGGAGACCTAAATATCAGCCTGGTAGTACAGAAGACCAACAGGTAGCCTTGCAAACCTGGAAAGGATGCTTGATGTCTAAGAGGTCAAGAAACACTAGATCTAGTAAAGTATGCCATGACTAGTAAAGGTAGAACCCGATCCTAAAGACCGTAATGGTCAACTTGAATTACCTAGAGATGGTAAAATGAAAAGCTGAAGTATCCTTATGAAGCCCATACAAAAAGAATCAGACATCCTGAAGAAGCAGGTTGGCGGTGGAGAGATAGATACTCACAGCATGAAACACGGTAGGGAATATTCCCTTTGGTAATAGCAGGATAGAACAATGTCCTGGTTGAAGTGAAAGACAGAACCCTCTTATACAAGAAAGAAGTCCTGGACTAGACCACCACCTTGACACTCTGCAAAACAAGAGGGTTTTTTTTTGCAGAATAAGGCCACCAGACACTCGCCTTCCTGAGGTGATGGTTACAAGAAACACCAGCTGTGCTCAATCTTTTTATTTTATTATAAATGCATTACTGCACTCTGAACATTGCACATAATTTTATTAAAGCAGCCCTGTTATTTCCTAAATGTTTCTAAATGTAAGCTTATAAACAGAAATGAGATATTATCAGGTGGCTAGCTTAATAGAAGGTGGCTGGAATAAACCCCGGGAACCCATGAACATAACAGGAGTGGGACGTAGTGTGAATATAAAGCCTTCCTGCAAATTTTAATTGAATACTACCACGGCATCCCACAGTTCACTGTACCTCAGCCATCTATAGAGAGGCAACTACATTGCACTACAGGATGCACAGAAAGTGTAATGCAGATCAGACTTACATGAATGCCAATGCCACTAGGGTCTGGTTCAACAGGTTTTGAGCTTGTGTCATTGGCATCAGTCTAAGATCATCAAGAATTCACTGATCGGTGTACCTGACCTGTTGTTGATTTCCTTCTGACCTGCATTTAATGTGCTTCAAGTGGGTTATACTTTTCCATAGACTTATATGTGGATGCAAAAACATCCTGTAGCTGCACTGACAGCGGGTGCTCTTTAAGTGGATAAAAAAGTAAAATATAATTAAACGATAGTTTAAAAAAATGTAATGACCCCCTGCCCACACACATGCACATAAATACACATACACAGTCAGAATGAACTCACACAAACATCTATTGCACAATAGATAGCCTTAAAGCTAGCCATAGACAGATCGAAACTTGTCCGGTTCAGTAAGGACCGGACGAATTTCGATCTATCTATGGCAAAGCTGGTTGTACTGAGGTTGATCTAGCAATCAACTTCAGTACAACCAGTCAGTCAGGTTCTTTTTTTTTTTTTTTAAGATAATCCACTCATACTGCTTTTTTCTTTTTTCTCTCTTCTTCTTTTTCCCTTCCTTTTTCTACCCTGACCTTTATTTCCTGCTATTCCACCAACCATATGCCTTGCAGTGAAGGACTGGACATATTACTGGCTGTCTGGTGCATCTAGATGACCCCGAAAGACATGTAATTTGCATCAACAACTTATATTCAGACTGCAATTATTTGAAGACATACTGGGGTTTATTTACTAAAGCTGGAGAGTCCAAAATCAGACTCCCTTCTGCATAGAAACCAATCAGCTTCTAACCTCAGCTTGTTCAATGAAGCTTTGGCAATGAAACCTGGAAGCTGATTGGTTTCTATGCAGAAGGGAGTCTGATTTTGGACTCTCCAGCTTTAGTAAATAAACCCCACTGTATCTTTGCAGCCAGTCGTATTCTCTGTTATTACATCCTTTTCTACATGTACACTCACCGGCTACTATATTACGTACACCTGTTCAGTTGCTTGGTAACACAAATTGCTAATCAGCCAATCACATGGTAGCAACTCAATGCATTTAGGCATCTAGACGTGGTGAAGACGACTTGCTGAAGTTCAAATTGAGCATCAGAATGGGGAAGAAAGGGGATTTAAGTGACTTTGAACGTGTCATGGTTGTTGGTGCCATATGGGCTGGTCTGAGTATTTAAAAAAAACTGCTGATCTACTGGGATTTTAATGCACAACCATCTCTAGGGTTTACAGAGAATGGTATGAAAACAAGAAAATATCCAGTGAGTGGCAGCTGTGTGGACGAAAATGCCTTGTTGATGTCAGAGGTCAGAGGAGAATGGGCAGACTGGTTTGAGGTGATAGAAAGGCAACAGCAGCTCAAATAACCACTCGTTACAACCAAGATATGCAGAATACCATCTCTGAATGCACAACGCGTCGAACCCTGAAGAAGAGGGGCTACAACAGCAGAAGACGATACCGCCTGTCAGCTAAGAACAGGAAACGAAGGCTACAATTCACACATGTTCACGAAAATTGGACAATAGAAGATTAGAAAAATGTTGCCTAGTCTGATGAATCTCCATTTCAGCTGCAACATTCATGGTAGGGTTAAAATTTGGTGTAAACAACATGAAAGCATGGATCCATCCTGTCTTGTATCAATGGTTCAGGCTGGTGGTGGTGGTCGTGGTGGTGGTGGTGTGGGGGAGATTTTCTTGGCACACTTTGGACCCCTTAGTACCAATTCAGCATTGTTTAAACCCCACGGCCTACCTGAGTATTGTTGCTGACCATGTCCATCCCTGAGGGTGTACTTATCTTCTGATGGCCCCTTCCAGCAGGATAATGCTCCATGTCACAAAGCTCAAATCATCTCAAACTGGTTTCTTGAACATGACAATGAATTCACTGTACTCCAATGGCCTCCACAGTCATCAGATCTCAGTCCAATAGAGCACCTTTGGGATGTGCTGGACTGGGACATTCGCATCATGGATGTGCAGCCGACAAATCTGCAGCAACTGCGTGATGCTATCATGTCAATATGGAGCAAAATCTCTGAGGAATGTTCCCAACACCTTGTATCTATGTCGAAAAGCATTAAGGCAGTTATTAAGGCAAAAGGGGGTCCAACGTGGTACTAGCTGAGTGTAATAAAGTGGCTGCTGAGTGTATGTTCAAATATTCTGCTGACTTATGCATGCACATGCTTTATTATTGTCATTGTCCTTCTGCAAAAAATTTAAATAAAGATTATTAACCCCTTCCCACCTACAGTACGCATATATGAACTGGATTTTTTCCATGAGGTTGCATGTATGCATATCTGTCTTTATCTTTTTCTATTAGTGCGGTCCCGGGACTCTCGATTCCAGGTCACCTGATCACTGTCATAGCTTCTGATTGGCTATCACAGTGATCAGTCAATGTGCAGGCCACCCCTGTGTTTTCTTTGTCTTTGAATGGAGGGAGAGAGACATTGTATGTCTCTCTCCTTGCAAGGAAAAAGAAAGAAATAAACAAAAGTGTGTAAAAAAAAAATAATAATTTAAATTTAAGAAAAAAAAAAAATGAAAGAAAAAATAGCTAGATCAATCTTTCATCTAGGTCAGTGTCAGGGTTAGTGTTTGGGTCAAGCAAGGGTCAAAGGTCAGGGTCAAAGGTCATGGCCAGTATATTTTGTGCAGACTTTTTTAAATTTTTGAAAATTAGTACAGTGTCAGTTAGGGGTTTATTTACTAAAGCTGGAGAGTGCAAAATCAGGTGCATCTCTGCATAGAAACCAATCAACTTCCAGGTTTTATTGTCAAAGCTTAACTGAACATGCTGAAGCAGAAGTTGATTGGCTACCATACACAGTTGTACCAGATTCTGTGCGAACCAGTTTTAGTAAATCCCCCCATTATTGTCAGTGTGTTTTAGGTAGGATAAAAAAAAAGCGAAATGCAAACCACTGATTCTGGGCTGTACTACGGGTACATACAACAAATTACAAGCACATATGTGGTATCGCTGCGATCGTTAGGAGCAGGAGAATTTATTTTGGGTTGTTCTTTGGTGGCAGGTTGGAAGCAGCAAGAAATATACAGCTACATTTTAAAAAAAAAATATTTTTTAATATTGTGGAACAGTTTTCCTATGATAATTAAAAAAAAAATCAAGAGACATCCGTTACCATTGAGCACCAAAAGAAAGCCCAAGTTGTCCTGAAAAAAACAAGGTATAATCCACTTGGATGCACACAGTAGTTGCGATGATACAGTATGTATGGTTTTGTTAACTGGTTGGCAGCAAAGTGTCTACATGGTTAGCATTTCCGCCTGGCAGTGCTAGGGTCGCTGGTTCAAATCCCAACCACGGCACCAACTGCCTGGAGTTTGCATGTTCTCCCTGTGCCTGCGTGGGTTTGCTGCCACACTCCAAAGACATGCTGCTAGATTAATTTGTCCCTAGTATGTGTATGTATGAATGTGAGTTAGGGACTTTAGATTGTACACCCCTTTGAGGGTTAGGGACTGATGTGAATGTACAATAAAGCACTGCGTAAATTGACAGCGCATATAAGTACCTGAAATAAATACTAACACATGTCATTGTTGCGAAAATGTGTTCAGCAATTTTTTTTTTTACTCTTAGTCACTAAGGGGTTAAAAAAAAAGTTATTGTTGAGTAAGGCTACCTTCACACTGAGGAGTATTTGAAGCTTTTTGCGTTAAAAAAAAGCGCCTGAAAAGCTCAAGAAAAATGATTCCCTGTGTATGTGAATGTACATCTATGTTTTTTTTCACAGAGGCGTTGTGCTTGCAGTGTGGTGTAAAAAGTTCTGCTTGCTGCATCTTTGGGGCATGTTTGGCGCATTAAAAAAATGCCCCAAAAACGCCTCTTCCTATTGAAATCAATGGAAAATGCATGAAAAGCGCCTCAAAAAACGCCTCTGAGAAGCGTTTTTGGTGAAGTTTTTAAGTTACGTGTTCTTTACAAATGCTCAGAAAGCGTAGAACAAGTGCTGTTGTTGCTGTGTTTTTGCCTCGGATCAGTGTGAAAGCTTAGTAAGACGCTGCATAACCAAACTTTAAAATTTGGCCCGGTCACGAAGGTATGTTAGAAGTTACAGATATGTGAACATTTATTTTACTATTTTAGTTAGAGATAAAGAACAGATTTAGAAAAGCACAACAAACAAAGTCCAGCTTCAGCTTTGTTCTAATTTCACATGCCCCGTCTATTTCTTCACCAATAAGATACCCTTTGAAACAGGAGTGAGCAAATACAACTAGATTTACTAATACCAGTTGAGCAGTGATAGCCCGTATATATCCAACCTGTGCCACATTTCTTACCTTCCACACTAAAAGATGAAACGTCCTTCTTCTGTACATCAGCCTGATGATAACGCAGCGGCTCATCCTTCATAAAGGTAAATAGAAAAGAAAACCGTTTATTCTTCCTGCAACAGATTTCATTTCTGCCTATTGATTTTGCTTTTTGTGTAGTAGAACGGAATGAGCTTCAGAAATCTAACTGCCAGACAGCACCAGGAAGATAATAACTAGGTTTCAGCATTTACGAGGTAAATCACAGAAATGCGGCTTTCAATATATGTGCATCTCAGTTCAAATAGAATGGATAAATTCAGTGCATTATTAAACATAAGACTGCATAGAACGTCTGATTACATTAAATAAGCAGCAACAAAGGAATAGTATTTGTTCAACTGCAATGTAAGAATAAGTAAAAGGCAGCATTTAGCGTCATGTTTACTGTTGTATAGATTATGTTCTGTTTCTACTAAGAATAGATCATACCCATAATACAGCATTCGGAATATCTGAAGGATGTACAATTTACGTTACTTCCATGCTTAAAGTCCACCTACAGCCTAATATCCAATCTCACCTGGTCTTCTAGCCATCCCGATCCTTGAAATCAGGGAATGTTGACCTAACTCCAACCAAAACTTTTTTCCCACTTCCTGTAGCAGGCTAAGCTGACCTGTAGAAGTGGCAGTTATAGAGTTTGGGCCAAACCATATGCTACTACCAGGGGTGCTTACAATGATCACCTTTGATTTATAGGGTAAAAGCAGGGATGCTGAACCTTTTGAAATTATTTGGTAACTGGTCACAGGCCACAATGAAATTAAATGGTCCAGAATTTCATATTTTTTATTTTGAACAGAATAATGAACATTTTCCTCCTGCAGCTGCTGAATGTCAGTGGGAGTGAGAGGAGGAGAAGCCAGATTTCAGCAGTTGCAAGGGGAGAATGGAGAGGATCAGATCATGTTTATGCCACCCCTGCTGCCCCTCCTGTCCAAGTGTAAAAGAGAATGTGACAGGGAAGCCACACAGGCCCCCTGGAGTGAAACCTGATACAACTTCAGTGTTTTGGAGGAGAAAGGATTGTGGTAAAAACACATCTCAAGTATGGGGTTTTACCACCCCCCAAACTGCAAATGTAAATGAGCCCTTACCGTCCTAAGTCATAAGACTGCTTTCGCTGCTGATGCACTGAGATTTACCCGCACCACGGGTGCAGCACAGTGCACCTGAGGCTTTCCTGCAGGTCAGCTGCGCTTTGCCATAGACTTCTATTATATCTTGCTAGTGTGGTGCACTTTCTGAAAGCGCACCAAAGCTCCTGCATTCAGTTTGAGGTCGAGGGCCACATCAGAGGGCTCCGGGGGGGGGGGCCCGCGTCCCACAGGTTGAAAACAAACCCTGTCCCTGTAACTGCTTAAAAGATATTAACTGGATTTGTGATTTTATTAGTTTGTCTGATAATTGGAATAAAAATTGGAGAATCCAGTCCTTGATATCATAAGCCTGAATGATGATCATCTAAAGCAGCCCAGAGATCTCTTGGCTGGACAGGGTAGTCCATTCTTCTGGAGTAGTGCTGTGAGTTGCCCTTCATGGTTGGCCATCCATGGTGCTGAGACCAAAACATTGGTCTAGACCAGGGGCGGACTGACAACTCATGGTGCCCCCGGGCAATAGGGGATCATGGGGCCCCTGTGTCCTTGCCCTAACTCAAAAAAGCCTATGAAAAAGGTACCAGGGGCATCTCATGGGGCCCCCTACTGACCCCGGGCCCTCGGGCAGTGCCCGAGTTTCCAAATGATCAGTCCGCCCCTGGTCCAGACCCAACTGTAGGAAGAAGTTGGTTAGGTCCCATGGAGAAATTCCTGAGTGAATTTAATAATTAATTTAATGATTTATTAATCTTACACTTAGAGTGCAGTCAGAGAGCTGTGCTTCATCAATATCCAGCCTGATAGCTTGTGTAGGCATTTTACTCCCCGACTCCTTCAATATGTTTTTTCCAACATTCTCCATTCTGTCTTTTTCTGTAGTGACCCTGACTTTCAGAGCATGAAAAGGGGTGACAACCTCACCAACACTAAGGTACATGGGTTCCCCCTCGAACATCATGCCTTCACAGCTTCCTTCTTTAAAGCCTGGAGGTTGGTACTCCACTGGAGTAACTGCAATAAACAAACAAAGAAGCAAAGATCAAAAGCTGTATGTCTGGAAACGGCTGTCATAAAAACATTAAAGTGCCTTTCCCACAAAGAAATAATTAGTTTTGAATAGAGTAGGGAACAGTTAGAAACCATTTCAGGTTCTTACTGCTCTCTGGTGTTCTGCCTACTGTCATGGTGACAACGCTTTCACCAGACAGAAAATATAAATCTCCAACACAGGCAGAAAGAAGAATGCCTTTCTCAGAAAAAGGTTAGGACCCCTGTGTTTTCTTCAATGCTGTCTGTGTCCATGTTGCAAACATCATTTTAGGCCTGAAGATTAGTTAAACCAATCATTATATATTTTTTATTATTATAATTAATAATAAAAAAAGTATTAATTAATTTTTATTATTAATTAATTCATTATTATTATTAATAATAATAAATAATATATTTTCTGAAATCAGACACCCTGTAGAATAAAATAGTGTTAGTTCCAATTTCTTATTATACACAATATCTGTGCAACGGTTTATCAAGAACAAAATTTCAGTAAAAATTACACTAAAGTTAATATTAGGGCACAAAACGCAATATGTTGTCCAATCTTTTGGTAAAATATAAAAGATGAGAATATGCTGAGTAAATATAAACCCAACACGTCAAATTTTAAATTTGCATGAGCCCACAAAATGACATGAACTTCGGTACCCTATATTTCCATAGGCAACACTTTAAAAGGCCCTACAGCTCATCGGTGTGAGCTAACCATGAATAATGAGCCCAGAATTATTGCCCTCTGGTATGCGTGGCCATATGTAACATGTGTATTGCGAGTGTCGCTTTCGTACCTAGGCACCCCCAACAGGTGTGTTTACATTCTCATGTGCGCAAACTTGGGAGCTTTGGGGATGGCTTTTAAATACTTGGGTATAGATTATTTTTTTTACTTTTTTCACTAAAACTTTCTTCATATAAAAAAAATCCCCTATGTAATACTCTTTACGTCTGGAGGAAAAGAAATTTAATCTCCAAACATGGAAAGGTTTCTTTACAGTGAGAGCTTTGAAAATGTGGAATAGACTCCCTCAAGAGTTGGTTCTGGCCAGCTCAGTGGATTGCTTTAAAAAAAAGTCCTGGATTCTTTCTTGGATACACAGAATATAACTGGAAACTAACATTTATAGATAAGGTTGATCCAGGGAACATCCGATTGCCTCTCGGGGGATCAGGAAGGAATTTTTCCCCCTGCAGGAGTAAATTGGATCATGCTTTGCTGGGTTTTTGCCTTCCTCTGGATCAACTGTGGGTATAGGATTATAACTTTTTTTTTTTTAATGGTTGAACTGGATGGACTTTTGTCTTTTTTATCCAGACTAACTATGTAACTATGTAATATAATATTTTTCAGATGGTTTCTCTTTAAAAAGATATTCAGGGGTCTTTTAGAACCCCGATGTCTCATCTGCCTTCCACGTAAGCTAATGGAGTGCAGATCACAGTCCATTAGCTTCAGGGAAAGTGAAACCAGAATCCGGAAGATACTTTTTACATGCTGCTTCTGGGTTTAATCTAGCTAGGGGTGATCAGCAAGTGGATGTTCACTGGTCTCTCTCCCCTCCACCCACTCAGTGACACTCAGTGGGGTGGGGGTGGGGATTTGAGGCACACTCCAGAGGTCACAAAATGCAAATGTACATCAACAGAAAGCTGACAGTTGGCTTTTGGAGTGTATGCAAACAACCCCTCCCCTACTGCCACTGCTGTAAGACTTATGGTGGTGGCAGTAAAAGGGGTTTCCATAACCCGTTGTATCAGCGACAACCTTTTCATGAGACAAGAAGTGAAGCAAACACTCCAACAGCAACACTGACAAAAAAGTTAAACAGGGCAATGCTAGAACTGCTGTCAGCTTTTTATTGTTGTCTGTTTCATAGATTTTCCAGATTTCCTGTCTGGGTAAACTTTGTCTACAGATCTCACCAAAAACAGCTTCGGGCGGCACAGTGGCTTAGTGGTTAGCATGTCTGCCTTGCAGTAAATGGGTCATGGGTTCAATTCCTGACCACAGCACCTCCTGCATGGAGTTTGAATGTTCTCCCTGTGCATGCATGGGTTTCCTCCAGGTCCTCTGGTTTCCTCCCACACTCCAAAGACATGCTGGTAGGTGAATTAATTCCTGTCCAAATTGGCCCTAGTGTATGTATGAATGTGAGTTGGGAACTTTAGATTGTATGCCCCTTGGGGGTTAGGGACTGATGTGAATGTACAATATCTAAAGTGCTGTGTAAATTGACAGCACTATATAAGTACCTGAAATAAAATAAAAAATAGGCCCCTTTCACACACAGGTGTAATCCAACTTGTATCCACCTACCTCCAATCTGATCCTGTCTCAGGGGCAGACTGACAATTTGGAAATTCAGGCACTGCCCAGGGTCAGTAGGGGGCCCCATGAGATGCCCCTGGTACCTTTTTCATAGGCTTTTTTGAGTTTTGGCAAGGACACAGGGGCCCCATGAGTTGTCAGTCCGCCCCTGTCCTGTCTATTAAAAAAAAACACGGAAGGGAGTATGCCCCCCTGTGTCTGGGTGGACTGGATCAGAGGGTATTCGGGTGCAAAAGGACAGTGGAGTGTGTTTACTCTCAGCCAACCATAGAGCAGAGCAGGCTCTCTCATTGTCTGCTCTGCAGAAACTAAGCGGACATGAACCTGCCATCTGCCCTCTCTGTTATCATCAGGGGATCAGCGGGCTGATCACATCGACGTTCACTACGTGCGTGAAAGGGGCCTTAGATAGCAATATAACATAACAGGGGTTCAAATCCTTCCCCATATTATTCAAAAAGTGAAAAGTTTTGGCTATAGATATGCTTTGATTCAATCAACAATCTACTAATGCTAACAGGAAATATTGTAAACATAAATCAGAAATTCCACAAAATTCCCCCTAAAGGGTATTTATTATAATCATTATATTATAATTTTATTTAATTAAATAAATAAATAAATTATATTATAATAATATTAATACCAATTATTATAGTACCAGTTTTTTTAGCCAATGACCTGCTCTGAAATAAGTCATTACAATTATAGATATTGTACAACATAATACCTTGAGAAGTCTCAGATGGAAACTCTCATTTCTAGGTTGCATGCTATTTCTGGGGCAGAGAAACTGAACCTATTCTGCTTCATTGCAAGGAAGCCAAGAGTTATACTGGCAGCTTTCTTCTGATGCTTCTCACATTGGGATTAAAAAGGTTTACCGCTTTCAACAATAACCTAAAAAAAGAATTCTGCCTATCTTCCTGATGCAAACGAGAGGAGGGGGGTCTCCATTCTTCAGTTTCTTCCTCTTTTAAAAACAGTTAAAATTGAACTATAGGCAACCTTTTTCCACATTTTAGATAGAGTAAACAAGGGTTATTACTTCCTTTTCTGTTTTTTTTTTGCCATCTGTAATCCAGTGGGGAGATTTACCTTCACTTCCTGTCCCGTAGACAAAACAGGAAGTAAGAGGAAATCCCTGCAAATTAAGGGAATTCTTTGGGGCCTCCCAGGGCACCAGAACCAGTGTCCCCAATAGTAGATTTACCCTCTATTAATGGGGTTTCTTTTACTTTCACTTTTAATGATAATAGTAAACAGGATAAATAGAGAGGATGTATCTCCCTGCCGAGGGCACAGACAGCAATAAAGACCTGACAGGGGTTCTAATCCTTCTCCACTCTATCCAAAACTAAAAAAAAGTTTTCCTTTTAGTTACAGTTAGGTCCATATATATTTGGACACAGGCTCAATTTTAGTTTTTTTCAGGTATTTACCAAAACATATTCAAGCTATAGATATATAATGGATATGGGCTGAAAGTGTGCACTCTCAGGTTTAATTTGAGGGAATGTACATCCAAATTGGAGGAAGGGTTTAGGAACTACAGCTCTTCAGAGTAGCCATTCCCTCCTTTTCAAGGGACCAAAAGTAATTGGACAATTGAATCAAAAGCTGTTTCATGGCCAGGTGTAGGCTACTCCTTCATTATTTCTTCATCAATTAAGCAGGTAAAAGATCTGGAGTTGATCCTAAGTGTGGTATTTGCATTTGGAATCTTACATCATGCGTTCAAAAGAGCTGTCTGTGCAAGTGAAACAGACCATTGTAAGGCTTCAAAAATGAAAAAAAAAAATCCATCATAGAGATAGCAGCAGCATTAGGAGTGACCAAATCAACAGTTTGGTACATTCTGAGAAAAGAAAAACACACTGGTGAGCTCAGCAACATAAAAAGGCATGGATGTCCACAGAGGACAACAGTGGTGGATGATCGCAGGATCCTCTCTATGGTAAAGAAAAACCCATTCACAACATCCAGACAAGTGAAGGACACTCTCCAGGAGGTGGGCGTATCATTGTCAAAGTCTACAATCAAGAGAAGACTTCACGAGAGCAAATACAGAGGGTTCACCACAAGGCGCAAACCATTCATAAGCCTGAAGAATAGAAAAGCCAGATTAGACTTTGCCAAAAAACATCTAAAAAAGCCAGACCAGTTCTGGAAAAGCATTCTTTGGACGGATAAAACTAAGATGAATCTGTACCAGAATGACGGGAAGAAAAAAGTGTGGAGGAGGCTTGGAACAGCTCATGATCCAAAGGACACAGACTGTCGACTGTTAAGACTTCATAGCAGTAAATTTATCTAACAGGTTGACTGATTTCATAAGAGCTGAACTGCGGTCATCAACGTACCTTCGTCATAATAAAACAGCTTCATGGTTAAACAGACATCATTTGGCAGGGGGCCCAGATTCTGCATCAGGATGTAGAGTTTACGGACGAGCAGGACACTGGCTTTCTTCACGTCTGAGCTGGCAGAGATAGAAGTGCCTTTGCCACTGCAAATGAAAATTGTAGATTAATTTGATGAAAACGTAAACTACAAAAGAAAACATGCCGAGGGATTGCTAATCACATAATTTACAAATTAGGTTTCTTTTTCTGTTATTGTTTTAATCTGCTCATATCCAAATAGAAAAATCCAAGAGCATAGCTAAAGGGATGGAGGCTGGATGCTACAGTATAAGTATAAATCAGCACACACATATATATATAAAATCCTCAGAAATCCCTTAAAGTCATATCAATATCCTTCCCCTGAAGTACTAATAAAAAACATATATTCATTGACTTAAACCCAAAAACCCACAATTATAGTGAAAAAATCAAGACCCAAAGAGATTACCCAAAAATAAAAAATATCAAATATATATAAAAGAACAAAAATAAAATAAAGTCCCAATATGCAAAGTGTCCAAATAATGTGTCCAAACAAAGATCAATTTCTTGATAGAAAGACGCTTCCTACTCCACTGAAGAAGATGCAAATCAATCACAGGTGCTCTTCAAATACCTCAAAAAACAAAATCTCAACATAGTATATTACCTTTTAAATCCCAGAACTAAAGTGCCACACGTGTATCATGCAAAAAAAAAACACTCCAGTGTCACAGCACTCATGTGAAGAAAAAAAAAATAAAATTTTTAAATATCACTGCAAACTATATATAAAGTGCATAATTACCCTAAAACAAACAAATTCCAGCTTGTAATCAACCACATATGTACAGAGTGTCCTTAGATTGGTATCCTCTTGTTCATCAGGACCTCACAAACAGACCAGGAATCAGTATGTGAATTATAATCATATATAAAATTTATTGTTGCCACTTACATATAAAAACGATAAGATCAGCAAGACAGCATTAAACTCCTCATGCCCAGTATACGATCCCCTTTCCGTGTGTAGAGGGTCTCCCGATCACCAGGTAATTCCCCCTTGCTACTCCTATCCAGCACTATCACTTTGTAGCTCTGGGGGACACCTGAAGTGCACCGTTACTCTCCAGACCTCCAACACACAGGGATTCCAGAATCCAAAATGGCTGCCGCAGCACTGCCCTGGACGCGTTTCGTCTCTTCCGGACTTTGTCAACAAGGATATTTTTTATTTTTGGGTAATCTCTTTGGGTCTTGATTTTTTCACTATAATTGTGGGTTTTTGGATGCTACAGTGTTCTATACTGAGCAGGTGCAAGGTCTGTAAAAGTTAACCTCCCTAGCGGTCTGATTATATCCATATTTCTGTGCTCAAAGCGGTACATTTTTTTGCATGGAAATATGTATTTTTTTTATTGTAGGCCTGTAATTTTTAGGAATAACTCACTGAAATCTGTCCGAACAAGAGTCTAGTAAACATCCCGGGTAGGATAAAACTTGAAACACGAAATCATAAATTATAATTTATTAAATAATCATAAAAAATAATAATATAATAATAAATTTAATTCAATAATATAATCAAACCAAAAACACTGAAATTTGAAATATAGCGCCAAGTTTGCCCATCACTGAGTTCAGTCACAGAATCGTTTTCAGTGTCTGATGACGAATTTCCCCACGAATCATTATCACTCAATTCTGCAAGTGGTTCTGATTTACTATCGCTGTTCTCTAGCTGTTCTAAAACCGATTTTGACCTAAAGGGACGCTTTTTGGACGCCATGGACTTTTCTCAGTTTCCAGGCAGAAAGAACAGTCAAAATGCAGGCAGGGCACAGGACAAAGCAGTAGGGACAAAATGTATGTGAAATGCTTTGAAACAGTAATGTTTTACTATGTAATATTTGTTTATCAGAAAATTACGGTTTTTAAAATTTTCAAATTTGCCGCCGGTTCCGGCCCCCGTACATCCCAATGCTCGCAGGGAGCGGAACACGGAAGCTGGATGCCGGCATCGGCCGGAGGAGATTGCCGGGGACGCTGCAGGGGACGCATCGCGAGAGCGAAGGACAAGGTAAGCGCTGTAGGGAATCCCTGAGCAACGCTGCATGGTAAGCCCGAGTGTAGCTCGGGGTTACCGCTTTTGGTACTGAAACTTTACCCCGAGCTACACTCGGGAATACCGTCAGGGAGGTTAAGGCCCATGGTCACTGGGTTTTGTTTGCATAAAAAAAGTTTTTCCCCCTCTACAAGTACATGGCATTGCAAAAGCAGATTCCAGTTCACACATATACCAATTGGATGCGTTTTGAATCACATGTAATTCACTTGACGTGAAAGAACATTGCTTTCTATTGTGCCTGTTCGCATATGTCCTGTACAACCAGAGTGCAGATTTAGTGAGAATTGAAAAAGAGTCCTGTCAGTTTCCTGAGCAGTGCGGTCCAGCTCAGGTGCGAATTCAAGCCTATTGACTTCTATGGGAATGCTTCTGAATCGCACGTTATTAAGTTGTAAACAGGATAAAATCTTGACCTGAACCTGATGTAAACCTGGCCTGAAATACTGAACAACTACTGTGTCAATTAACTGTGAAAACTGAGCTTTGATTCGCACCACACGTGTGTGAATCCAGAGCAGATCAGAAGATCAACTGAAGGTCATATGCATCTGTCAGTGAATAATGGGGAATTGCAGAAAAATGGTAACTGAAAAAAATAGGCGCTAGGTTACCAGAAACTTGACAAAGCGCAAGTGCGCAAAACATGTCGTCTTGGTAACCCTACACATGCTCCCAGCTGAAGCCAACTGCCTTCGCTTGCCATGATGACACCACCCGGGACGCCGGGACGCTGACACCACATGATTTGAAGTCGACAGGAGCGTTCTCCGATCTCAGCTCCCTTGAGAACAGACGGCCGTCCGTTGGAGTCACACTGTTCACTTCAGGCTAGTCACATTTTATTATATTTGCTACTTTGTCTCACCCAATAAAGATGCACCTTCATTAACCTCCCTGGCGGTATGATTATTTCAGATTTTTGGTGCTGAAAGCGGTACCATTTTTTTGCATGGAAATATGTAGTTTTTTATTGTAGGCCTGTAATTTAGGAATAACTCCCTGAAATCTGTCCGAACAAGAGTCTAGTAAACATTCCAGATATGATAAAACTTGAAACACGAAATTATATATTATAATTTAATAAATACTCATAAAAAATAATAATATAATAATAATAAATTTAATTCAATAATATAATCAAACCAAAAACACTGAAATTTGAAATATAGCGCCAAGTTCGCACATCGCTGAGCAAAGTCGCAAAATCGTTTTCAGTGTCTGATGAGGAATTTCCCCCACGAATCATTATCACTCAATTCTGCAAGTGGTTCTGATTTACTATCGCTGTTCTCTAGCCGGTCTAAAACCGATTTTGACCTAAAGGGACGCTTTTTGGACGCCGTGGACTTTTCTAAGTTTCCAGGCAGAAAGAACAGTCAAAATTCAGGCAGGGCGCCGGACAAAGCAGTAGGGACAACATGTATGTGAAATGGTTTGAAACAGCAATGTTTTGCTATGAAATAATCGTTTTAAAAAAAATGTCATTTTTTTTAAATTTTCAAATTTGCCGCTGGTTCCGGCGCCTGTACGTCCCAACGTCACAGGGACCGGAACACGGAAGCCAGATGCCGGCATCAGCCGGAGGAGATGGCCGGGGACGCTGCAGGGGACGCATCGCGGGAGCGAAGGACAAGGTAAGCGCTGTAGGGAATCCTTGTGCAACGCCGCATGGTAAGCCCGAGTGTAGCTCGGGGTTACCGCTTTTGGTACTGAAACTTTACCCCGAGCTACACTCGGGAATACCGCCAGGGAGGTTAAGGTGCTTGTCTGAGAGCATTTTCCACAGCGCCTATTTTTTTCAGTTCTCTTCATCATGCAAATGATTAACAAGGCAGCAGTGGTGAGCTCATGATTAACTGTTCACATGTTTCCATCTGGAGTGGCCTCTCTGCGCTCATTTGTATGAGTTTCCCAATTGCAGAAAAATCTTAAACTGATGTCAAAAGCAAGCTTCATGTGCCAGCTGCCATTGTTGTTCTATAAGGGTGTAATATTTGTACTTTGCTTGAAGATGACTGACTGAAAATTTACCTTTAGGGTCACGTCAAATGAGCACTCCATGTGCTGGTGGCAGCTCACCAACTACAGTATCCCTAACAGACCACTTGCATTTTCCTATGGATTTGGCCTCTCACTAGCCAGATTAGGGAGATGTCATCCTCTTTTTCTGCTTCCTGTTGCAGGCCAGTGAGGCAGATATTCCATTAGGGGAAGTGGTTCCTTTGCTTGTCACTGGCATTGGCCATTGGTGCCTTCCCCTTCTCCATCTTTTTTGTTTTCCACTAAATTACCTGTAATCCAGCTGAGGACTTTGCTATGTAGCCTGCTCAGTGCCACAAAGTCTTTCTATAAATCTTCCTGCCATGGACTGGCAATGTACAGACGATCCACTGTAATGAATGCAGTGTGCAGTACATAACTGCGGGAGTGACTTGTAAGAATTTGCAGAAGAGGTTGTGTGATCATGGAGGAGTGACATTACAGGTAAGAGCAATAACGAAAAAAAATTTGGGGGAAGGGAGGAGGGCCACTGAGGGTAGGTTCACTACAACTAGAGTTATAGTTGGTTGGTTCTGGCCAGCTCAGTGGATTGCTGTAGGAAAGTCCTGGATTCTTTCTTGGATACACAGAATATAACTGGATATAACATTTATAGGTAAAGTTGATCCAGGGAATATCTGATTGCCTCTCGGGGGATCAGGAAGGAATTAGTTCCCCTGCAGGAGCAAATTGGATCGAGCTTTGCTGGGTTTTTTTTTGCCTTCCTCTGGATCAACTGTGGATATAGGATTAGAACTTCTTTTTTTTTTTTTATGGTTGAACTGGATGGACTTTTGTCTTTTTTCAGCCACTTACTGTAAACTATGTACAGTCAGGTCCATAAATATTGGGACATCGACAATTCTAACATTTTTGGCTCTATACACCACCACAATGGATTTGAAATGAAACAAACAAGATGTGCTTTAACTGCAGACTGTCAGCCTTAATTTGAGGGTATTTACATCCAAATCAGGTGAACGGTGTAGGAATTACAACAGTTTGCATATGTGTCTCCCACTTGTTAAGGGACCAAAAGTAATGGGACAGAATAATAATCATAAATCAAACTTTCACTTTTTAATACTTGGTTGCAAATCCTTTGCAGTCAATTACAGCCTGAAGTCTGGAACGTATAGACATCACCAGACGCTGGGTTTCATCCCTGGTGATGCTCTCCCAGGCCTCTACTGCAACTGTCTTCAGTTCCTGCTTGTTCTTGGGGCATTTTCCCTTCAGTTTTGTCTTCAGCAAGTGAAATGCATGCTCAATCGGATTCAGGTCAGGTGATTGACTTGGCCATTGCATAACATTCCACTTCTTTCCCTTAAAAAACTCTTTGGTTGCTTTTGCAGTATGCTTTGGGTCATTATCCATCTGCACTGTGAAGCGGCGTCCAATGAGTTCTGAAGCATTTGGCTGAATATGAGCAGATAATATTCCCGAAACACTTCAGAATTCATCCTGCTGCTTTTGTCAGCAGTCACATAATCAATAAATACAAGAGAAGCAGTTCCATTGGCAGCCATACATGCCCACGCCATGACACTACCACCACCATGCTTCACTGATGAGGTGATATGCTTAGTATCATGAGCAGTTCCTTTCCTTCTCCATACTCTTCTCTTCCCATCACTCTGGTACAAGTTGATCTTGGTCTCATCTGTCCATAGGATGTTGTTCCAGAACTGTGAAGGCTTTTTTAGATGTCGTTTGGCAAACTCTAATCTGGCCTTCCTGTTTTTGAGGCTCACCAATGGTTTCCATCTTGTGGTGAACCCTCTGTATTCACTCTGGTGAAGTCTTCTCTTGATTGTTGACCTTGACACACATACACCTACCTCCTGGAGAGTGTTCTTGATCTGGCCAACTGTTGTGAAGGGTGTTTTCTTCACCAGGGAATGAATTCTTCGGTCATCCACCACAGTTGTTTTCCGTAGTCTTCCGGGTCTTTTGGTGTTGCTGAGCTCACCGGTGCGTTCCTTCTTTTTAAGAATGTTCCAAACAGTTGTTTTGGCCACGCCTAATGTTTTTGCTATCTCTCTGATGGGTTTGTTTTGTTTTTTTTAGCCTAATGATGGCTTGCTTCACTGATAGTGACAGCTCTTTGGATCTCATCTTGAGAGTTGACAGACAGATTCCAAATGCAAATAGCACACTTGAAATGAACTCTGGACCTTTTATCTGCTCATTGTAATTGGGATAATGAGGGAATAACACACACCTGGCCATTGAACAGCTGAGAAGCCAATTGTCCATTACTTTTGGTCCCTTAACAAGTGGGAGGCACATATGCAAACTGTTGTAATTCCTACACCGTTCACCTGATTTGGATGTAAATACCCTCAAATTAAAGCTGACAGTCTGCAGTTAAAGCTCATCTTGCTCGTTTCATTTCAAATCCATTGTGGTGGTGTACAGAGCCAAAAATGTTAGAATTGTGTCGATGTCCCAATATTTATGGACCTGACTGTAACTGAATTCATCATTTAACACCCGGTTCACACCAGCATGACTTCAAACCTGCAAGCTGCATGACAAGTCGCATCCCTTTACCAGCAATGGCCACGTTCTAATCAGTGCGACTCAAGTCGAAAAAGGTTCCCGTGCTATTTTTGTGTGACTTTATTACAACTTGCATTTACATTAGTTAGTGACGTCGCACTGACCGGCAGCAAGCTTCAATGAACTTCTGCCTTGCAGTAATTGGGTCATGGGTTCGATTCCCAACCATGGCAGCTCTTGCATGGAGTTTGCATGTTCTCCCTGTGTTTGTGTGGGTTTCCTCCAGGTACTCCGGTTTCCTCCAACACTCCAAAAACATGCTGGTAGGTTAATTGGCTCCTGTCTAAATTGTCCCTATTAAGTGTATGTATGAATGTGAGTTAGGGTAAGCTTCAATGAACTTCTGCCTTGCAGTAATTGGGTCATGGGTTCGATTCCCAACCATGGCAGCTCCTGCATGGAGTTTGCATGTTCTCCCTGTGTTTGTGTGGGTTTCCTCCAGGTACTCCGGTTTCCTCCAACACTCCAAAAACATGCTGGTAGGTTAATTGGCTCCTGTCTAAATTGTCCCTATTAAGTGTATGTATGAATGTGAGTTAGGGACCTTAGATTGTACGCCCCTTGAGGGTTAGGGACTGATGTGAATGTACAATATATATGTAAAGAGCTGTGTCAATTGACGGTGCTATATAAGTACCTGTAATAAATAAATAAAAATGAAGTTGCACAAAAAAGTTAGCTGTCAAAGTTGTGCAACTTTAAAGCCACAGTGATGTGAACCAGGGCTTATTCTACTCCTGAAATCATGTGCAATGTGGTCTGGCACCCATTCTTCTTGTTGCCATGTAATGTATGGCATCATAGAGTTTTTCTAGCAGCTTGTCACAATCTTTGGTGATGTGGCTTCTGGTGATGCGGTTGGTCAGGGCAAGTGGAGACACTTGGACTACTGCATGAAGATTATTCTATACTGAAGGCTTCATAACAAAACAGAGATGAAAGGAAATTGCCAGCTTCACATACTAAGTAAGGCTAGTGATAGAAAGAAGGCACAATACAGTGATGCAGCACTGAAGTGCCCAGAATGGTTCATATCATGTAATGGGTCCGAATATAAATCAGTATATGACATTACATTATTACTGATAATAAGAAAGATTTTGCAATAAGGTATTGACCGATGACGAGTTATTATTACAACAACTATGAGATGTGCACATCAAAAGAATTTTAAAGGAAAGCAGTTTATGGGTATATGCACACTGGCTTTAAAAAAAACGCTAATTTTGGGATCTTTTGTATTAGCGTTTAGGAGCATTCTCAAAAATGCAAAACAGAAGGGGTTTTCCTGCCTCTGAATGCTGAGCTTAAAGTGTTACTAAACCCAAGGCCCTGCATTCACTATATCCGGTCTCCCCGGACCCTGCATTCACTATATCCGCTCTACCCGGACCCTGCATTCAGTATATTTGGTCTCCCCGGACCCTGCATTCAGTATATTCGGTCTCCCCGGACCCTGCATTCAGTATATCCGCTCTCCCCAGACCCTGCATTCACTATATCTGGTCTCCCCGGACCCTGCATTCACTATATCTGGTCTCCCAGGACCCTGCATTCACTATATCCGCTCTCCCATGGACCCTGCATTCACTATATCCAGTCTCTCCGGACCCTGCATTCACTATATCTGATCTCTCAGGACCGTGCATTCACTATATCCACTCTCCCGGACCCTGCATTCACTATATCCGCTCTCCCACGGACCCTGCATTCACTATATCCAGTCTCTCCGGACCCTGCATTCACTATATCCAGTCTCCCCCGGACCCTGCATTCACTATATCTGCTCTCTCCGGACCCTGCATTCACTATATCCGGTCTCCCACAGTACACAGAACATGGAAATGTGATTATTGTAGTAAATATAAACTGCTAAATATGTTTTCTTGTCAGCAGTATATAGCAGTCTTGTGACTTCTATCAGTGTCCAGCTGAGCACTAGTTAAAGCTTGTAGGTGAAGTTTTCATTCTGTCCTGATTGTCCTATGAGGCTGCATTACCTCTGACCCTTTGTCTGGATAGTGCTGAATAGCCCTGTGCTGATCACATGCACCCTCGCAAAAAAAAACCTTTCTAGCAATACACACTAAACTGAGCATGTACAGAGTGACTCCTAGAGCTCTGTACTATCAGCAGATGGACTGGGGACAGTAGAAGAAGGAGAGTATCAGAGAACAAAGGATCAAACCGCCTTTTTACACAATGCAGAGGATTAGCCCCTTAGGCTCCACAGTGAGTTTAACAAGCATGCTTTCCTGCATATACAGACTGATTGTACTGTTGTGGGTTTAGTAATGCATTAAAATATGCCTCTAGACCGCCTAATGTCCATGGACACATAGGATAATATTTTTTTTAAGCCAGTATGCATGGAGCCTTAAGAGAAATACAGGGGTTGCCATTGTTGACCTGGCTGTCTCTGACTTCAATATTTTCTGAGTTATGGGCTTGAAACAAATATTAAGTAAGTAGTAAATCCTTTTGTGTGTATCCCTGGGTCTGATATTACAATTTCAGAAGGTGACGTTAGCATTGTTATCCTCTGTATTACTCTTAGTACAGGTTTCTTTTAACTGTTTATCACATTCTCTACTTATCAGAATAAACTTTCCTGGCTCTACCAGCTGCTAAGAAAACATTCTTCCTATCAGTGGCGTCTATAGATCATACATTGTGCAGTACCTATCAGTCACCACAAGATGCTGCAATTGTAAAGCTAAGTACAGTATGTCCTCTCACTGAAGACAATATACTGTACACCAGGGGTCTCCAAACTATGGCCCTCCAGCTGTTTGGGCACTACAAGTCCCATCATGCCTCTGTCTCTGGAAGTCTTGCCTGTGGCTGTCAGAGTCTTGCAAGACCTCATGGGAGTTGCAGTTCCTCAACACCTGGAGGGCCGTAGTTTGGAGACCCCTGCTGTACAGCATATAGTAGGATCACCTGATATTATTATTATACTATAAATCAAGATAATAAAATAGTTACATAATAAAAGCTTAAAAGAAGGAATACAATCTTGCCTGGGGCACCCCCAGGCTTTGTTGGAGAGGATCTGGCAGGAGCAGGAGGCAGAAGATCACGGCCAACAGACTACCGTGTCCTAGGAGGAGATGTGAGTGAGCCACAGGGGCGGACTGACAACTCATGGGGCCCCCGGGCAATAAGGGATCATGGGGCCCCTGTGTCCTTGCCCAAACTCAAAAAAGCCTAAAAGGTACCAGGGGTATCTCATGGGGCCCCCTACTGACCCCGGGCCCTCAGGCAGTGCCTGAGTTTCCAAATGGTCAGTCCGTCCCTGGTGAGTCATGAACACGAGCAAAGTCTGTAGTGTGGTCGAAATTTGTAAAGGGCGGAATTTGTGAAGAGTGGGGGGGGGGGGGGAATTTGTGAAGGAGAGGGGGGGAGAGAACTTGTGAAGAGTTGGGGGGAGGGAATATGTGATGAGAGGGGGGGATTTGTGAAGGGGAGGGGGGGAGAGAGAATTTGTGAAGAGTGGGGGGAGGGAATATACAGTGGGGCAAAAAAGTATTTAGTCAGCCACCAATTGTGCAAGTTCTCCCACTTAAAAAGATGAGAGAGGCCTGTAATTGGCATCATAGGTAGACCTCAACTATGAGAGACAAAATGAGAAAAAAAATCCAGACAATCACATTGGCTGATTTGGAAAGAATTTATTTGCAAATTATGGTGGAAAATAAGTATTTGGTCACCTACAAACAAGCAAGATTTCTGGCTCTCACAGACCTGTACCTTCTTCTTTAAGAGGCTCCTCTGTCCTGCACCCATTACCTGTATCAATGGCACCTGTTTGAACTTGTTATCAGTATAAAAGACACCTGTCCACAACCTCAAACAGTCACACTCCAAACTCCACTATGGTGAAGACCAAAGAGCTGTCGAAGGACACCAGAAACAAAATTGTAGACCTGCACCAGGCTGGGAAGACTGAATCTGCAATAGGCAAGCAGCTTGGTGTGAACAAATCAACTGTGGGAGCAATAATTAGAAAATGGAAGACATACAAGACCACTGATAATCTCCCTCGATCTGGGGCTCCACACAAGATCTCACCAATGGGGTCAAAATGATCACAAGAACGGTGAGCAAAAATCCCAGGACCACACGGGGGGACCTAGTGAAGCTCCACCATAGTGGAGCTTGGAGTGTGACTGTTTGAGGCTGTGGACAGGTGTCTTTTATACTGATAACAAGTTCAAACAGGTGCCATTGATACAGGTGATGAGTGCAGGACAGAGGAGCCTCTTAAAGAAGAAGGTACAGGTCTGTGAGAGACAGAAATCTTGCTTGTTTGTAGGTGACCAAATACTTATTTTCCACCATAATTTGCCAATGTGATTGTCTGGATTTTCTTTCTCATTTTGTCTCTCATAGTTGAGGTCTACCTATGATGCCAATTACAGGCCTCTCTCATCTTTTTAAGTGGGAGAACTTGCACAATTGGTGGCTGACTAAAAACTTTTTTGCCCCACTGTATATAGGGCATCTGTGGGTCCCAAAAGGACATATGCAGGGGTCGGTGTGTGTCCCCTGAAGCCAAGGCACCGAGGGTCTGGTGTAAACATGGGCCGTCAGTCGGGAAGGCCATAACCACTGTGGAACACACGGAAGACCGGGCCAGAGGCAACATCCAATAGGAACGCAAGGATGAGTCAGGTGACACGTTTCAAATGGCTGGCTGGATTGTCACTCAATATAATTGATTTGCAGATATCATGTATCAATCTCTTATGCCCCTGTTCTAGATGTGTGTATGTATTGGATGCTGGTCTTCCGTGCGTTCCACAGTGGTTACGGCTTCCCAACTGAAGGCTCACCTTTACACCAGACCCGCAGTGCCCGGGCTCCAGTGAACACACACAGGCCCCTGCATCTGTCCTATTGGGACCCGATAAACGCCCATATACTTACCTCAGTGGTGCGTAGTAATTTGGCTAATTTTAACAGACACAATTGAGTACTGTCCGTGATACTATTTTTTATTTGCGCTAACATACAATTTTCAGGACAAGCTTTCAGGGTATGTTGCCTTCTTCAAGGTCCAAGCAGTACTAAGGCCAATTTTAATAAACTTGTATTTTGTACTGCACTTAGGCTGGCGCCCCCTTATGTTTTCTTTTATATTTCCACTGTTTTTTTGCTTCACTCTATGGGGAGCTGCCGCTATATAGTGCTTATGACATGAACTCTAAGGACCTTTTAACCACTTCCCGCCCGGCCCATGTACACGAACGGCCAGACGGGAGCAGTGCAGGAGAGGGTTGCCATTCATAAACGGTGCCTGCATTTTCAGGTTATGCTCGCTCCCTGGGAACACCGATCGCTGTACGGGACCTCTGTGTGAGGTCCAGATCATGTGATCACTGATTGGCCAATCGGTGATCACATGAACAGTAGTAAGCAAGATGTCACTTCTGACATCATTGCTTACTACTAGTGAAATCTGAATGATCACCGAGGTCACATGGTACAGGGCTATTCACAACAGCCTTCTACCATGTGACAAGCTGTGACCAATCACAGCTCGCACAGTATTTCTCAATGGCTGCAAGAATGCAGCCAGAGAGAAGGAAAAATTATTGCTTTTACAGCCTTTATGGGTGTAAAAGCAATCAGTGTAAAAAAAAAAAAAAATCTTCATCACCCTCCACAAGTAGTACAGTGTCACTATGGTGACACTGTACTGCTAAGGCGACAGTATGTAAAAAAAAACAAACTGAAATAATCTAAAAAAATAAAATAAAAATGTAGGAAAATTTTTTTTTAAATGATAATTTTTGGTTATAAACTAATTTGTTTTTTTTTTTTTTACTAAAAAGATAACCGAATAAATATTGGCCAAGATTTATGAAGAAATATTATTTATTTGCAAAATTTTATAAGAAAAACACTTTTATTTCACAATTTTTGAACTTTTTCATTTATATAGCAAAAATAAATAAAAATCCCAGCGATGAATAAATACCATCAAAATAAAGTTTTATCTGTCTCAAAAAAATGCTAAAAAATTCATATGGGTACAGTGTTGCATGACCGCGCAATTGTCATTCAAAGTGTGATAGAACTGAAAGCTGAAAATTGGCCTGGACAGGAAGGGGGTACAAGTGTCCGGGCTTGAAGTGGTTAATATAGGTTTTCTGATATTGCAACCTTATGTTACGGTGTTTATTGTCTTCTCTCATGCTAAAAAATTCATATGGGTACAGTGTTGCATGACCGCGCAATTGTCATTCAAAGTGTGATAGAACTGAAAGCTGAAAATTGGCCTGAACAGGAAGGGCGTACAAGTGTCCGGGCTTGAAGTGGTTAATATAGGTTTTCTGATATTGCAACCTTATGTTACGGTGTTTATTGTCTTCTCTCAGCGCCAATTACCTGTGTTGCCTTTCAGGAAGGAGCTGATGATATATCACACAAACTACAAACATAATCTACTCTAAAAGTATTATCTAAAATTATAAAAATGTTTTTACTGTGCATTAGGAAGAGAGCTAAGGGTCAAAAGTGGACATGATCCATTGCAGGACGCATTTTAATAAGAATGAAAACAAAGGTTGTCAAACTTTTTTTTTGTAGGCACTAGGTGTCATTCAGATATAAAGTGTATACCTCTACAATGTCAATACCATTGGCTTCCAACAACCCCGGAGCCCTGAGTATAATTCTGCATGTAGTATACGATATGTTCTCCTTCTATTCCTATTTTTCTTCCAGATGTTCTGGCTACCTCCCTGACATATACAGGTAGGTTACCTGGATAACTCCTGAAGTGGCTCCACTGTGTGTAAGTCTATATGACTATGGTTTGGGTACAGGGCTGTAAGCTTCTTTGGGACAGATACCGATATGAATGGATCTGGGTACTCGCTGGTTAATACATAAATATATCATCTCAAAACTACAGTGATTATCAAACAGAAAAATTGCTACTTGCCTTGAGAAATCCATAGTGGCCCCACTAGGAGTATATTTAAACTTAAACTGGTAACATTCTGTAATAGTCTTAGAAAAAAGAAAAAGGTATTTAGCACATACAAAGATGGCTAAAATGTTATCATTTCATGCTTACTGGAGGAATCTAACTTTTGTGACTCCCCTTGCCCCCTCACCTCTTCCACCCCCCCCTCACCTCCTCCGCCCCCCATACACACACACATCCTCCACCCAGCCATATTTTTTTTTAGAAAATCCCTTTATACATGCCTTAAATCCAGCAGTCCTCCGTCCAGTCATGTGGTGTCATGGGTCCTTTCTCTCCTTCTCTGACTTCCATGGTCCTTACTCCTGCACAGAATGGCGTTCACAGGTCAGCACCGTTCTGTGCAGTGGTACTATGAGCCTCAGACTGCATGATCATGTACACCCAGGGTGCCCCCATGATGGCCTGGGCTCACTGGAAGTCAGTTGAATGACTCTGGGTTTCATTCAACTGGAAGAGGACAAGCAATGGACCACAGAGATCAGCAAAAGCTAATTTTGTTTTTAAATCTTACACATGCTGGGCAATAGATTTTTAGAACAAATGTGGATTTGGACTTTAAAGGATAAGAACGCCTTTTGAACATTTTACATGTTCCACCCATTTTTAGGGTGGAACATGTAAGATGTTCCCGTAGGCGCAGCCGCTCCTGCAGCCTCCCCCCCCCCCCCCTCCTCTGACAGATAGTATGGGGAGAAGTTTCCCTGTGGTATCTGTCAGATTTGAAAACAGCGCGGCCGTGCGGGGCTCCGTCCACATGGCCCTGTCACGCATTCATAGAATTCTGTGAAGGAGTGCCTATAAGCCCCGGCAGCCTTAGCGGCTGTCGGATTGGAGCGCCGTGGTAATCCATTGAAGATTCCTGTCTGAATATCTACTTGCTCATACATCCCGTACGGCAGGCAGATATTCTGATAGGTCTGTAGGAGACCTGCGTGGCATCAGTGATCTACTGATCGCTGGTTCAATGCTTTCCAGGCTCCTTTGGACAAAAATAATAAATGTGCATTTTTTTACCTGCAAAAAAAATGTTCATTTATTTTTGTCCAAAAGGTGAACTTATCCTGTTAGGTAAACCAGTTGTAGGAAAAATACACTGGGGGTTATTTACTAAAGCTGGAGAGTGCAAAATCTGGTGCAGCTCTGCATAGAAACCAATCAGATTCCTGGTTTTATTGTCAAAGCTTCATTGAACAAGTTAGAAGCTGATTGGCTACCATGCACAGCTGCACCAGATTCTCAGTGCTCCAGTTTTAGTAAATCAACCCCATTGGCTGTCATTCTGAACCTACTTCTAAAATTGCTTGTTGCATTATTCAGTGACCTAGTGAGTAGGTGAAATCAAGCAGATTATGGCTGCTGCGTTCACAGTCAGTTAAATGACGCCTCTGATTACAACAGCGCACTATGCTATGGACACATAAACTGTCTATTTAGTGGCAGCCAGAAAAGCCATCATCGGACATAAACTGTGTGGGTCCAGGACCAGTCACAGTCCCTAAATGCATGTAACCACTCAGATAAACAGTTACATGCAAACTGTGAAACTGTGACAGCGACTGTCACTGATTTCTACAGGGTGCTGCACACAGCTGTTCACACACACACTACGTGCATGCCTGCCAGCAGCTGCCTCAGATTGCCTGTGTGAATGAGGCCAAGCGACGTATAAAGAATTGAAACTGCATATAACTGTATAACTAATATAACTGGATACTAACATTTATAGGTAAAGTTGATCCAAAGAATATCCGATTGCCTCTCGGGGGATCAGGAAGTACGTTTTTTTTCCCTGCAGCAAATTGGATCATGCTTTGCTGGGTTTTTTTGCCTTCCTGTGGATCAATGATGGGTGTAGGATTATAACTTTTTTTTTTTTGGTTGAACTGGATGGACTTTTGTCTTTTTTCAGCCGACTAACTATGTAACAATGTAAGAAACAACAGGACAGGCAGGCAATCATATTTCTCTCTTAACAGCAATTTTAAAGTGATTCGGTCATGAGGAAAGCATGGTAGGCTGCCACTGCAGGCCTTCTGAAAATGCTAGATGCCTGGCACATCTGACGCATAGATTTCAATTACAGTTCTGGAACAAGCATGATGTGAATGAATGTCAGGAAAATGTCTGAACTACTTGTTTCAGGTCAGCGACTCAGACAGCTAGGAAGTCAAAGTAAGGTGACATGACATAAATGTACAGTAGATGGCAGCATAGCACCAAACATACCTGAGGATCATCAATATCTGTATATATCTATAGGGGAAAATGTAAACGAAGGACTTGTTAAACTTGCTAAAACTCAAATATAAAGGTAATATAATCGCACTGAATGTATGATTCTCAGGACAGGTGAAGATGTGCTTATTACATGAAAGTTGAAGTATGAATGATGTTCACTCCTCCCTCCTCATTGGCCTACCTCATCGCAGGCTATCCCCTCTTCAGTCTATCATGAATGCTGCTGCCAGACTCATCCACCTTACTAACCGTTCTGTATCTGCCACCCCTCTCTGCCAATCCCTCCACTGGCCTCCACTCAGTGTCCTCCACCCCTCTCTGCCAATCCCTCCACTGGCCTCCATTCAGTGTCCTCCACCCCTCTCTGCCAATCCCTCCACTGGCCTTCACTCAGCGTCCTCCATCCCTCTCTGCCAATCCCACTGACCTCAGTGTCCTCCATCCCTCTCTGCCAATCCCTCCACTGACCTCAGTGTCCTCCATCCCTCTCTGCCAATCCCTCCACTGACCTCAGTGTCCTCCACCCCTCTCTGCCAATCCCTCCACTGGCTTCCCATTGCCCAATAAATAAAATTAAAAACATTAACAATCACATATAAAGCCATTTATAACTCTGCTCCAAATTACATCACCAATCTTGTCTCCAAATATCACCCAAACCGTCCCCTCTGCTCCTCCCACGACCTCCTGCTCTCTAGCTCCCTTGTCTCCTCCTCCCATGCCCATCTCCAGGACTTCTCCAGAGCCTCACCCATCCTCTGGAACTCTCTACCCCAATCTATCCAACTATCGTCTACTCTGCCCACTTTTAGGCAATCTCTGAATACCTATCTCTTCAGGGAAGCCTATCCAGCCTTCAGCTAATAACGGAATCTTCTATCTCTCCCATCAGTTCATCCCCCACAGTTATTACCTTTTGTACCACTTGCCCCTCCCTCTTAGATTGTAAGCTCCCAGGATCAGGCCCTACTAATCCTCTTGTATTGAACTGTATTGTTGCTGTATTGTCTCCCTTTATATTGTAAAGTGCTGAGCAAACTGTTGTCGCTATATAAATCCTGTATAATATTAATGTAGAAGTGACAACTGTTAAGGCAGAGACAGGAACCACCACAAGTGGTGACAATGAATCACTCTCTAAGTAATGGATAATATGAGACAAATACACCCACTCTAAGTAGATCGGAAGAAAAGGTCACTCGGCTGATTCTATTTTTTTTTTTTAATTCTGCACTCTACAATTTCCATAGATGATCAGTCAGGGCTCATGCACACCATGGTGCAGAGATGTCAGTTTTTCTGCACGCGTTCTGCAAGGACACAACTAAATCAATTGTTCTCTAAGTGCCTTGTTCACACCACAACACTGGTATCACGTACAGATTTTATTTCTGCACAGGAACCTGCAATGTGTATAAAACTCATTGGAGGGTGCATGAAAACTGATGTAAACTGATGTCTCTGCAAGTGAAATCTGTGCATCGGATTCCATCAGTTTTTCTGCACGTATGGTGTGAATGAGGCCTTAAAGACAGTACATAGACCATCTACAAATTAAATAATGGCTCATAATGAGGTGTATTTATTAAAAAATAAGCAGAGCTATCCCTCCTGCGAAACTGCATGTACAATTGTTCTATGCAAAGGAAGTCAGTGAGTGTTACTTGGCTATTTTATCTCCAATTCGGATGTTCTTCCTTCCTAACTAGAGAGTGAATCAGGACCAGGGGTGGACTGACCATTTGGAAACTCGGGCACTGCCCGAGGGCCCGGGGTCAGTAGGGGGCCCCATGAGATGCCCCTGGTACCTTTTTCATAGGCTTTTTTGAGTTTGTGCAAGGACACAGGGGCCCCATGATCCCCTATTGCCCAGGGGCCCCATGAGTTGTCAGTCCGCCCCTGAAAATGAACTGCTCACATTTGGGCTCAGAGATTATTTAATAAATTATTATTATTATTATTATACAGTATTTATAAAGTGCCAATGGTTCGCTCAGTGCTGTATATTAAAAAGGGGGACAGAACATGTGACAGAACAATACCAATACAATGCAAAATATGAGGGGATTGAGGGCCCTGCTCTTTCAAGCTTACAATCTAGGAGGGAGGGGATGGTGGCACAGGAGGAGATAGCTGTGGGGGATGGAGTGGTAGGAGGAGTGGAGGAGGTCGGCAAGTTAGCAGGGGGTGGGGTAGGCTTCCCTGAAGAGATGGGTTTTCAGGGTGCGCCTAAAGGAGAGGAGAGTAGGTGATAATCTGACAGGTTGGGGCAGGGAGTTCCAGAGGATGGGTGACACCCTGGAGAAGTCCTGGAGGCGGGCATGGGAGGAGGAGACCAGGGAACTAGAGAGAAGGAGGTCTTGTGAGGAGCGGAGTGTGCGTGCTGGGTGGTACTTGGATATTAGGTCAGTGATGTAGCTTGGGGCAGTATGGTGGACAGCTTTGAACTGCTGCATAACATAAGAAGTGCATTGAGGCATTTTTCTAATGCAGACTACTGAGAGGCGCCCTGCATTGCATTGTGGGGCAGAACAGTGGCGTTCCTCAGTAATGTCTTTGCTGAATCAGAGAATGGTACACTACATACAGTCTCAGCTTTCAGGGGATTCTCTGACATCCTGCAGAGACAGATTTTCTAGAAAGCTCTACCCAAAAGTACCTGGCGGTGCCCAGCGTATCCCAGTGAACTAGAAAGTTATATAATACAGACAGAAGAGATATCAACTACTTACTGCCAATACCACCATTCTCAGCTGTGCATGAAACAAAGAGATCGTCTAAGAAAGTGTTCACAAAACATCTAAACATTTTCTTTTTTACTGAAATAACAGACAGTCAATCAACTTCAATTTTTCTAATACAAGTTTAAGCCCGGGTTCACACTGATGCGGTGCGGAATTTGCAGCGTTTTCAGTGCCAATTCCACACCGCATCAGAATCGCACCCCGTTCATGCGAACCGCTGCAGGGGTGTATGTTAAGTTAACAACACCCCAAAATCAATCCGCAAAACGCGGTTCGATGTGCACAATTGGATCGCATAGGTGTGAATACCCATGCGATCCGATTCTAGTGCGGACCCAAAAAAGGGTCCTGCGCGTTTTTGGTGCGGGTGCGATTAGAGCCATACAAAATGTATGGCTCCAATCGCACCGCACACAAATCGCATGTGATTTGCTCAGGAATGCGATGCGGTTCCTGTGCGAATCACATGCAATATACCGCACCGCATATATGTGAACCCGGGCTAAAGCTAATTTTTTAATTAATTTAATTTTTAATTCAAGATAGAACCTGGCAATCGTGACTTCACTACAAGACTGGTTGAACAGATTTACAAATCCTAAAGTTGATAAAAAAAAGTTTGCTTGTTTGTATTTCAATTCTGTGTTTGTCTGTCAGGTGTTCATCTTTACCAAATACTGTATCTATATTTAAAATAAGAAACAATGAGGTAATGCCTGATATGGGCCTACATCCCTAAATATTGCAAGCAACAAAGAAAAACTCCACACTGGGACTTTAAAGACACCAATACATAAATTCAAATGTTCACATCGATCTTTATTTTGTATCAGAATAAAAAGGTCAGACATTTAGAATATCCAACAGCGCTGTGAGAGTGACTGTAGTTTAAACCTCACTAGGAGGTGTACCTTTATTGCAAAAGAGTCAATGTAGATCACAATGGAAGGCCTGGGCCAGGATGGACAGCCTGTCCGCTCCGATATGGTAGTATAGGACAGCGAGAACTCCTGTCACCAGCGATGGACAACGAGACTGCGGCGTCCCCGAATGACATCACCGCGGTCTACGGAGGAAGCGGGAGGGAGAATCCTGCCTTTGACCGCGAGCTGAAGATGGAGGCCAGTAACCTAGACAATGCGTTTCGTGCGCATGCACCTTATCCAGGACTTCTCTAGGACTTCCCCCATCCTCTGGAACTCCCTACCCCAATCCATCAGAATGTCACCTACCCTCCTCACCTTCAGGCGCACCCTGAAAACCCTCCTCTTCAGGGAAGCCTACCCCAACCTCACCTAACACCCGACCTCACCTAACAACTAACCTCCTTCTCTCCTCCCACCACTCCATCCCCCACAGCCACCTCCTCCTGTGCCACCTTCCCCTCCCTCCTAGATTGTAAGCTCGAAAGAGCAGGGCCCTCGAACCCTCGTGTAGTGTATTGTTACTGTCTTGTCTCATGTTATGTCCCCCTGCTACTGTACAGTGCTGAGCATACCCTTTGGCGCTATATAAATACTGTATAATAATAATAATAATAAAGTCAAGACACTCTCACAGCGCTGTTTTCTTTGATGCTCTTGGATTCACTACATAGGTGTTTAACACAGCAGCAGTGGGGTGCTCATGTTTCATACGTTTCATGCATTATATTTCCATATATGGATGGCTCTTTACTGCATTTGGATTCATTGACAGTTTAGACCAGGGGTCCTCAAACTACGGCCCGCGGGCCACATGCGGCCCGCCAAGGACATTTATCCGGCTCGCCGGTTGTTTTGTAATATTTGTGATCCACGGCGGTGTAGCAGCAAGATGAGTTCCCCTATGAAGATGTGTGTTCCTGACGCACCTGCGCATGTCACTGTTTTCGGCAGAAGTAGCCGATCGCCGATCAACAACCATAGCACAGAGCTGTCACAGTTAACCCCTTTTCTGCTGCACCACTGATTACACTTACACACTGACATGTGGGGGGGGGGGGTTCAGTGACATGGGGGGCCATAACATGTGAACAAAACTGCGGGTGTCATTAACTTTTTTTTTAAACTATAGTCCGGCCCTCCAACAGTCTGAGGGACAGTGAACTGGCCCCGTTTAAAAAGTTTGAGGACCCCTGGTTCAGACATTTATAATAGCTGTTATATTACATCACCATCATATCATATTAACAGATTACAGAGTTTATTATGCAAATGCGACGCGTTTCAGAGTAAAACAAAGTGCTTGTCAGGGAGTGGTGACAATTCATTTTGGTTTTATGTTATGGCTGACGGTCATTTCGATTAGACTCATTGGACATGTGAGTAATATTTATATGTATATAAACAAGATATGTCCCAATTACTGTACATTGTATATGTTTTAACCCCTCGCCCTTCAGAGGATTTACCCCCCTTCCTGACCAGGCCATTTTTTGCATTACGGAGCTGCGTTACTTTAACTGACAATTGCACGGTCATGCAGCTTTCTACATATAGTAAATAAAATCTATGTCCTTTTTTCCCACAAACAGAGCTTTCTTTTGCTGGTATTTGATCACCTGTGCGTTATTTATTTTTTGCACTATAAACAAAAAAAGGACCGACAATTTTGAGAAAAAAAACAATATTTTTGACTTTTTGCTATTAAACAATTCCTAAAAAAGAATTTTACAAATCAAATTTCAGCATACATTTAGGGAAAATTTATTCTGCTACATGTCTTTGCTAAAACAAAATCCTGATACGTGTAAATTAGGTGGTTTACCTGAAAGTTATAGCGTTTACAAATGGCAGTATAGATACTGGAATTTGTTTTTGTTTTTTTACTAGTAATGTCGGCGATCAGTGACTTATAGCGGAACTGTGGGACTGCAGCCGTCATTCTGACACTGGGGGGAACTGACTTGGTGTCACTTACATCCCCAGTGACACCAATATAGTGATCAGTGCTAATAAAAAGCACTGACACTGGGCAGGAAGGGGTTAATATCTGGGGCGATCTGGTTAGCTGTGTGCTTTTTTACTATGGGGGCTGTGTGTGTGCTTTCCACTGTAAGCACACTGCTTTGTATTGCTCTGTATGGCTGTGAGTGGCGGTGATCCAGGATACTGTAACTGGTGTGGTGGTGATCAGGGACACTGTTAATTTACTCTGAAATGCGTCAGATTTGCATAATAAACTGTAATCTGTCAATATGATATAATGGTGATGTAATATAACAGCCTTTTCAACATGCTATTCTAAATGTCTGACCTTTTTATTGTGATACAATGTAAAGATCGATGTGAACATTTTAATTTATGTATTGGTGCCTTAAGTCTCAGCGGGGAGTTTTTCTCTATTGTTTGCTATATTTTAAAAAATTTAGTGCCCCCAGACCTCCCCATGAAAGACAAAGATCAGAGAATCATCCTGTTTGAAAGGTCACTGACTATGTATGCCTGACCTGGCTTCTGAGAGCAAGTTAAAGCAGAGCTTCACCCTAAAAGGAAAGGACCGCTTTATGTCCTCCTCCCTCCTACTCTTTTTCTTTTGGAACTTTTTTTTGGTGAGAGGGGGGAGTTAGCGGGTGCTAGCTTTGGATTGTAGTAGAGAACAAAAGAAAAGAGCGCACCAACCTTGCGCATTACCTCAGTAAACAGTTCATGAATTTATTGATAAATTATACTCACAAGAGTAGCAGTAAAAAAAGGCATATATTATTATTATTATACAGTATTTATAAAGCACCAATAGTTCGCTCAGCGCTGTACATTACAAAGGGGGACAGAACATGTGACAGAACAATAACAATACAATGCAAAACATGAGGGGATCGAGGGCCCTGCTCTTTAACATCCATAACCAACACAGGGTTAAAAGACACGTGCAAGTTTCATCCAGAAGGGAGATAAACCCTTGCTCAAGCTGACGCAAAAGTGACAGAAACACTGACACATAGTGGCAGAATGCCTCCTATGAATAGGAACTGAATCTAAATAGAATATTTCTATCAGTAATCCAGGTGCTCATTGTAGACCTTTTAAGCTCCGAGGAAGAAGGGATCCCCCTTCGAAATGCGTCAGCTTGACCAAATGTTTATCTCCCTTCCGGATGGAACTCGCACGTGTCTTTTAACCCTGTGTTGGTTATGGATGTTATATGCCTTTTTTGCTGCTACTCTTGCGAGTATAATTTATCAATAAATTCATGAACTGTTTACTGAGGTAATGAGCAAGGTTGGTGCGCTCTTTTTTGTTCTCTACTACAGTCTATATCAAGCTTCCCCAGCTTTGTGTTAGAGCTGCACAACCTTTGATCAGTATTGGATTAACCTTCCTCTGATCTGAGCCCGAGTGCAAAAGGTGCTAGCTTTGGATTGCCTAGGTCAGGGGTGGGCAGCTGTGGCCCTCCAGCTGTTTTAGAACTACAAGTCCCATGAGGCATTGCAAAACTGACAGTTACAAGCATGACTCCCAAAGGCAGAGGCATGATGGGACTTGTAGTTCACCAACAGCTGGAGGGCCACAGTTGCCCCCCCCTGGCCTAGGTGATTCCAGGTGGATTGCCGGTTGGATTGCCTATTTGATTCCACCAAAAGTTCTCCTCCCCCTCCCTGTCTAGAGCCTTTTTGGAACACATCACAGGTACCAGCCGGCTGTGGGACCATTTCCACAGTGCAGCACAGCTGGCGCATGCGCAGTGAGAAGCTGACTGTGAAGCCGTAAGGAGTCACAAGCATCTTCCCACACTAAACATGTCAGCAACGGTGACCCGAAGACCAGTGAAGGACCAGTGCCGGGTGAGGATGGCACTGGTCCTTGGACAGGTAAGTATCCTTTTTTTAAAAAGTCAGCAGATACAATATTTTTTAAACAGACTGAGGAATCACTTTAAACACAACATCCTGGTCAGAACAACATTCTAAGTTTGGAGCAACTGCACTTGCAGAGTGCCAAGTAGATTTGCCTTCAGTAAATCTACCGCATTGTCTTATAAAAACAAAAAACATTAAGTCACAATATACACCGTGTTCCAAATTATTATGCAAATTCTATTTAAGTGTCACAAAGATTAAATATTTTGTTTTTCAGTGTAACTCATGGATGGCATTGTGTGTCAGGGCTCCTTTGATCACTGAAAACAATCTCGGACACCTGTGATAATTAGATTGGCCGGTGAGCCCAATTTAAGGAAAAACTACTAAAGGAGGGTGTTCCACATTATTAAGCAGAGCACCATTTTCAAGCAATATGGGGAACAAAAAGGATCTCTCTGCTGCTGAAAAGAGTGAAAGAGTTCAATGCCTTGGACGAGGTATGAAAACATTAGATATTTCACGAAAACTTAAGCGTGATCATCGTACTATGACGAGATTTGTGGCTGATTCAGAGCACAGACGGGTTCGTGCAGATAAAGGCACATTGAGGAAGATTTCTGCCAGATCCATTCATTGGATCAAGAGAGCAGCTGCTAAAATACCATTACATAGCAGCAAACAGATATTTGAAGCTGCTGGTGCCTCTGGAGTCCTATGGACATCAAGGTGTAGAGTCTTCCAGAGTCTTGTAACTGTGCATAAACCTTCTATTCGGCCACCACTAACCAATGGTCACAAGCAGAAACAGCTGCATTGGGCAGAAAAATACATGAAGACTAATTTTCAAACAGTCCTGTTCACTGATGAGTGCCGTGCAACCCTGGATGGTCCAGATGGATAGAGTAGTGGATGGCTGGTGGACGGCCACCCTGTTCCAACAAGGCTGCGACATCAGCAAGGCGGTGGTGGAGTCATGTTTTGGGCTGGAATCATGGGAACAGAGCTGGTCAGCCCCTTTAAGGTCCCCGAAGGTGTAAAGAATACCTCTGCATCAATGGCTGCTATGGAGATAAAAGGAGAGAAAGTCATGGCGTGGCCTTCATCCTCCCCTGACCTCAATCCTATTGAGAACCTTTGGAGCATCCTCAAGCAAACGATGTATGAAGGTGGGAGGCAGTTTACATCCAAACAGCAGCTCTGGGAGGCTATTCTGACATCTTGCAAACAAATTCAAGCAGAAACTGTCCAAAAACTCACAAGTTCAATGGATGCAAGACTTGTGAAGCTGCTATCAAATAAGGGGTCCTATGTTACAATGTAACGTGACCTGTTAAAATGTTTAAAAAGTTAAAATGTTGTTAAAAGTTTGATTGAAATAGCTTTTGATTTCAGTAAATATGCTGCAAACACAACAAATGACAATTTTCAGTTCTTTACAACCTATAAAGTGTTTTGAAACTTACAGTGCGTAATAATTTGGAACAGTGCATTGTAAGTTTATGTTTAAAAAAAAATCCTGTTATCATTAGGAGGTTTGTTCAATAAAAGTTGAATTGTACTCTTAATAGATGAGAATTATGCTGACTGTTATTTACATCAATTATTTAGGTAAATAAGAAAAATATAATTTGCATAATAATTTGGAACACGGTGTACTGGCTTACAGAATTGCAATATAAATGCTTTTTTATTTTTTAGATGCTAAATCTTTAACAGATGGCAAGGGGGAATCAGGAAAAAAGGGAGGATTACTACAAGGAGTGATGCATACATTTTATCCCTCCGGCAGTAGTCTTCCTTTCTTTCAGATCGCACCCTACAACATGCACCCTATAGAATCTGAGGACATTTTTTCTCACAAACTATAACTGGGATACTCACATATTTTTTTTGCAATGCATCGTAACATCCTAACATCCTAGAACAGATATGTGATGTCAGTACAAGGTATATAACAAACAAACAAATTACAGCAAAATGTATAAACAAAAGAACTGGACAAATCCCTGAAAAAAAGCCCTATGAAATTTTATTGACAGCCAAGATACAGGGGTTAGACAAAAAAAATGGAAACACTCCATGACTTGCAGGTGTGAAAGTGATGACGTTTCGCGCTGAAAGCGGATGTGATGTAACATTCTTTTGCTTCCGCTGCATGATGAGACACCTAACAGGTGGGAAACCGCACTTTTGTCATTCACTGCGTGCGCTGCTAGTAATATGGAGTCATGTCAGAGCTTATTGAGCTTCAAAGAGGGCAAACTGTTGGTGCTGCTTAGCCGGTGCCTCTGTGACCGAAGTTGCCAATTTATAGTATTTGCTGTGTGGTGAGGTTCAGTATCAGAGGTTATGATGGCATACATAGTTTCCGTCTGATCAAGATAAGCGCAGTCAACGCGGTCAGCTGACCGAAAGAGACAAAAAGGACATTGCGCAGCATTGTGACCCAGAATAAAAAAACAACTGCTGCAAAAGTGACTGCAGAGTGTCACAGCAAATAAATTGGCAACCTCGGTCACAGAGGCACTAGCTAAGCGACAAAAGCCGGTCCGTAGAATGTTGGCCAGTTCCCGCTGATCCAGCCGATATTCGGACTGCGTGGAACCAGCGTTAGAATTATTTCAGTTAATTTGTACTTTTCTAAAACACTGGCGTGATACAGTATACTGAACTGAAATGTATTCTATTTGCATCACTTCCTGCCCCAATTGGTGTTCACAATCCGATGTCTCTGGCATAATCACAAAAGATCACATTGTTCATGACCCAATTAACTTTCCAGGATGGAAGCAACCAGAATTACCTGGAGGAAACGTACACAAAAAAGGGAACATGCAAACTCAGGATGGTCTACCTGGTGAGAATTAAAGTGCAACAAGCCATCAGAGCTAACCACTTAATCCAGTCATAGGCGGATTGAAATTCAGCGGGTTCAGCAAAAATCAGCTGAATTTCGATCCATCTATGGGCAAGCTCGTTGTCCATCAATCGACTTCAGTACAAGCAGCTTGTCGCTTTTTTGGTTATGGCTGCCACCAGTGATCATTGTATTCTGAAGGCTGGAAACCCTCCCACTGTCAGAATTCAATACAGCAGCGGAAGGGGTGGGGGAAATCAAGCAATTTTCGTTCCTTCAAACCCTGGTTGAAGGAAAGAAAATTGCATGATGTATGGCCTGCCTAAGGCACTGCTGTGCGATGGTTGTTACTAGTGGTGCACCGAAATTAAAATTCTGGACCGAAACCGAAAATTCAGGATGCACTTGGCCAAAAACTGAAACTGAAGTGGACAGTTTTTAAAAAATATGTATTTTTTATATATATATAATGGTGTTATATTTGACTTTTTAATTAATATCACAAATTTAAATGAATATGAACTTAAAAAATACAATCCAGTAATGTAAAATAACTTTTATTGAAAGTGACACAAAAATTGGACAGAAAAAAAATGAAATATATATGTCAATGGCACACAATTTTGCGTTGAAGTCAATGGGAGGGGGCGTTTTTGCATTGAAGTCAATGGGACGCAATTTTGCATGGAAGTCAATTATCATTATCGGCACCTTTTTTTACTTCTACCGGCAAAACACAGATAACCCTATTTTCGGCCGATATATCGGTGCATCACTAGTTGGTACAGCTACAATCAGAAAAAGACAAACACACAAAAACTGGACAGAAAATACAATTAAATATATACAAAATTAAAAAAAATAAAGCACTGAAGTCAATAGGGGGCGCTTTTGCATTGAAGTCAATAGAACGTGATTACATACATCAAAATTCCAGTGTGTTCTCTGCCTATCCTTGGACACTATGGGGGAGGTTTACTAAAACTGAACTGTGCAAAATCTGGTGCAGCTCTGCATAGAAACCAATCAGCTTCCAGGTTTTATTGTCAAAGCTTAATTGAACAAGCTGAAGTGAGAAGCTGATTGGCTGCCATACACAGCTGCATGCTCCAGTTTTAGCAAACCGGTGCACCAGTTTTAGTAAATCTCCCCCTCATAGATATCCTAGACAGACAGCACACCATTAGGTTGCTTACTACATACATTAGCTATTTAATACCCAAAACAATAGGGGTCGGGACTGTTCTTCACAAGTCGTCTTCTCATGCTTCTAAAATTACTCAGAATTGTACAATCAATGACCCTGATTTGGATAAAGATTCGTCGGCACATCATTTACCATTTCACAAGCTGACTCGAACCAGGGCAGCTTTTATCTTCCCGCAGAATTTTCACACATACGTCTAGGAGCAAAGATAAACTAGATTTTCAGCAGACAGAAATGGCCGTGTTTTTATACATTGCATAACTTAGCTAATACTAAACCAAAATGATTTTTAATAAAATATAACAAGAAGAGTTTTTGGCACCTTAGAAATACCTGATTTAACACGCAAAAACGAGGTCCCCCAGCTGCTCACAGACATTAGACGGTGGTATAAAAACAAATGCATATTTCGTTTTGTTTGAATCATGTTTCCAAAAATGAGGGTGCAGCCATGGCATATGCATGTCTGTGCTCAGAGAATATCTCCATCTCACTTTTGGGGAGCCACAGATTCACTGCTTTTCATTAGCAACCTACCTGATACCAAGATGTGCCCCTGAAGCCTCCGTAGGGTGGTCACATACTAACGTTATCAAGTACAATGCAGGGCCAAAAGTCCTGCAATGTACATGACAACACAGATGGTCTGCCCACAACTCAAAGAGAAAAGGAGGGCGCCAGACTCTGCTGGAGCAAGTAACTAGGTAAGTATTACACTGTATTCCTCTACCCTTGGACTAAACATGCTTATTTAAACTGTTACTAAACCCACTGTCACTATATCCGGTCTCCCCGGACCTTGCATTCACTATATCCATTCTCCCCGAACCCTGCATTCACTATATCCGGTCTCCCCGGACCCTGCATTCACTATATCCATTCTCCCCGAACCCTGCATTCACTATATCCGGTCTCCCCGGACCCTGCATTCACTATATCCATTCTCCCCGAACCCTGCATTCACTATATCTGGTCTCCCCGGACCTTGCATTCACTATATCCATTCTCCCCGAACCCTGCATTCACTATATCCATTCTTCCCGAACCCTGCATTCATTATATCCGGTCTCCCCGGACCTTGCATTCACTATATCCATTCTCCCCGAACCCTGCATTCACTATATCCGGTCTCCCCGGACCCCGCATTCACTATATCCATTCTCCCCCAACCCTGCATTCACTATATCCGGTCTCCCCGGACCCCGCATTCACTATATCCGGTTTCCCCGGACCCCGCATTCACTATATCCGCTCTCCCCGGACCCCGCATTCACTATATCCGCTCTCCCCGGACCCCGCATTCACTATATCCGCTCTCTCCCAGACCCCGCATTCACTATATCCGCTCTCCCCCAGACCCCGCATTCACTATATCCGCTCTCCCCCAGACCCCGCATTCACTATATCCAGTCTCCCCAGCCCCCGCATTCACTATATCTGGTCTCCCCGCACCCTGCATTCACTATATCTGGTCTCCCACAGTACACAGAACATGGAAATGCAATTATTTTAGTACATATAACTGCTAAATACCTGTTCTCATCAGCAGTTAGAGCAGTCTTGTGACTTCAGCTGAGCACTGCTTAAAGCTTGTAGGAGTTTTCTTTCTGCTCTGGGAGAATACAGAACCCCTGACCTCTGTCGAGACAGTGCTGATTGACCCAGTGCTGTTCACATGTATTCGCCCAAGAAAAAAAAAAAACCCTCTCTAGCAATACACACTAAACTGAGCATGTGCCTACAGATTCAGTTTGTCTTATCAGGTGGACATTGCTGATTTCTATCTGGAATTGGTAGCTGATGGGTTGCCATTGCTGACTGTCTTTAGTGGCTTCTGATCAATGCCCAAAGCAAGAATGCAGAGTTCTGACATGCTGCATGCCCTATTCCAAGTGTTGAAGCTGGAGACAGCCACGCAAGAAGTATATTCACATGGAGGGCAATAATTACTAATTTGACCTGACAAAATGTCCCCTATGTAATGAAGAAAAAAAAAAGTAGTAAAAAGTAAGTAAAAAATTAAAGTTACACCCAAGCACATAATCCCCCCCCCAAAAAAAATTTTGAGGCACCCCACCCCCACATAAACGCACGTACAAATGTAAAAGCACATGACAGGGCACCTACGTATGAAAATGTTGATAGAAACACGTTAGGTAATGCCACGCATGCCAGAATGAGAGCAACAATTCTAGCACCAGACCTCTTCTGTAACACTAAACTGGTGACCTATACGGGGCTTTAAATGCATCACCTATAGAAAATATAGGGTACTAAAGTTTGTCCCCATTTCATGAGCACACCTGAAACTTGGTGCAACCTCATGATTTATTACCCCCCCCCCCCCAAAAAAAGGGTAATTTATTGCTGTTTTGTGCCCTGAAATGAAGTGTATTTTGTACTGAAACTTTGTGGCAATATCGTGTGACAAATTGGAACTACCACTATTTTATTCTCTAACATCACTGCTTTCAGAAAATATAGAATGTTTTGGGGGTTTAAATACGGTTTTGGTTAAAAAAAAAAAATTTGTCAGGACAAGTAGATTTTTATGAAGAACAAGCAGATTTGGATCCCAATTTAGTCCCTGGACAAGTAGTTTTTTTTTAAAAATGTCCACACCCCTGGTATCACTTAAACGTTCAATCTATGGCTTGCACAGTATAATACTCTATTAGTCTTTAGATGTAGTGGGTATAGAAAAGAATCACCCCTTTAAAATAATCACATGTTGTTGCTTTGCAGCCTGAAATGAAGACAAACACAGTTTTTGTTTTATCAGCTTTAGTTACTCAGTAAATAACTGCAACTTATAACATGCAAGTGAAAGATATAACACTAATATATCAGAATTAAAGAAAAAAAATCAAACACAGAAAAACTGAGTTGGAAAAAGGGTCACCCCCTTGTGTCAGTATTTTGTTGAACCACCTTTTGCTTTAATTCCAGCCTCTAGTCTGTTGGGATATGTCTCTACTGCTCAAGTTCAGTAAATGTGATGGCGACCATTTGTGGACTGCAGTCTTCAAGTCATTCCACAGATTTCCAATGGAGTTTAAGTCTGGGCTCTGACTAGGCCATGCAAGGACATTCGCCTTCTTCTCCTCCAACCACTGTGGGCTCATTTTTGCTGTGGGCTTTGGGCCATTGTCATGTTGGAAGGTAAACCTTCTTCCCATTGACATCTTTCTGGCAGAGAGCAGATTTTCCTCAATAATTTGACGGTATTTCTCCCCATCCATTTTTCCTTCTATCCTGGTAATTGCTCCAGTCCCTGCTGCACAGAAACCCCCCACAACAGGGCATTCCCCCCTCCCTGTTTCACTGTAGGAATGGTTGTGTTTGGATGGTGAGCTGGACTGGATATCCTTTAGTGTTGAGGCCAAATAATTCCATTTTAGTCTCATCTGACCAGAACACCTTTTTCCATGCAGCCTCAGAACCTTCAAGGTGCATTTTGGCAAAGCTCAGTGGTGACTGCATGTGGCCTTTCTTGAGGAGCGGCTTTTTTCTTGCAACCCTCCCATACAAGCCACATTGGTTGAGGATTTGTGAATTTGTTGTCACATGCACACAATGACCACTCGTTGTCATCAATTCCTGCAACTGCTTCAGAGTTGCTGTAGGTCTCTCTGACCAGTTTCTTCTTGGTTTTTTCATCCAGTTTGGAGCAACATCCTGATCCACGGAGGGTCTGTGTTGTACCAAATACTTTCCACTTCTTAATATACTTCACTGTGCTTCTAGGCATTGATAAAGCCTTCAAAATTTTTTTTGTATCCATCTACTGACTTGTGCTTTTCTATTTTACCCCAGAGATCTTTTGACAGTGCCTTGCCACCCATAGTTGATTGTTTGCTTCAGTTGCACTACCGGGGACTGAAATGCTTCAGAAAAGATCTTTTTCATGCTGATCTAATCAAATGACCACAGCTGAAAGTCAAATGTCTTTGTGTGCCATTGAGAAGATGATTAGCTACACCTGATTGAGTTTACAAGACATTTTTTAGGAGGGGGTGATCTTTTTTCCAATTCAGTGATTCTGGTTTTGATTTTTTTTCTGACATGCTGGTGTTATATCTTTCACTTGGATGTTATAAGTTGCACTTAGTAAATACAGGTAGATAAAACAAAAACTGTATGTCTTCATTTCAGGCTGGAAAGCAATAAAATGTGATCATTTAAAAGGTGGGGGGATTCATTCTATACCCATTGTAAACTGTACATTGTGTATTAGTACCATTCACAGTAGTACCTTAAATCAACCTTTTTCAATCAGGCAACCTGGGGTGCCTTCAGGTATATTTTAAAAAATTGTAGACAAGCCAATGGGTGGATCAAGCCTGCCATTTAGTTACACAAAGCCAAAGGTTTTCATTGTACACCACAAAAACCTTCTAGCTGCCAGCATTATAACAACAAATGACATCATCGGCTGATGAGGAGGATGTTGTGAGAGAAACATTGGAATACTAGTCATCTCCTAGATTGTAAGCTCGAAAGAGCAGGGCCCTCAAACCCCTCGTGTATTGTATTGTTACTGTCTTGTCTCATGTTCTGTCCCCCTTGCTGCTGTCAGCGCTGAGCATACCCTTTGACGCTATATAAATACTGTATAATAATAATCACCAGAATGCAAAGGTGTATTTGCTTTGGAAGAATACATCTCTAACGTTGGGTGTCATACATGTGTGGATGTTGCTGCATTATGTAAAACTATTGGTTTAGTTTTTCACATTTTAGTGCTGCTTCACACATGTGCAGTGCGGATTGACGCTCAGGTTTCACAGCTAGCAGACACAGTAGCCAGTTCAGCTCAGGTTTAAATCAGGTTCAGGACAGGATCAGTTCAGGATTTTATCCTGTTCACACACGTCAGGTTTAGAAATGGTTCCCACAGAAGTCAATAGCCTGTAATCCACACATCTCAGAGATCAGACAAGACTCCTTTTTTAAACCACACAGCGAACTGAGCCAGGTGGACCGGCTACCTGTCAAAAGCAGTGCATCCTGATGCAGCTCGAGTGCGGATTCAGTCCTATCAGTTTTCTGAGCAGTGCGGTCTGGCTCAGGTGCAAATTAAGGCCCACTGACTTCTATGGGAACACTTCTGAATCCCACGTCATTCAGTTGTGAACAGTATAAATCCTGACCTGATCCTAAACTTGACCTGAAACACTGAACAACTACTTGTTAATTAGCACTGAAAACGGAGCTTCAATTCGCACCATACATGCGTGCATTCACACTAATGTCATGCGAATTGGATGCGGTTCAGAACGCATTCAATTTGTATATGTGTGAACCGGTTCTCAATGTAAAAACCGAGTGAAGTAAACAGCTATTATACAGTAAAATACAGAAAGGAAGCAGTGGTTTTACGTGACCTTTAACAAAAAAAGAGCATTCAACTAACAAGTCAGACACCAGAAGATGACATTCCCAATACTCTTATAACACCTTAAAGAAATGAAAAAGGTAAAAAAAAGAAGTGATAAAACCAGTAATTTTACTCAAATTGTACAAAATTTACATGAATGGCAGGAATATGAGAGCTCTGACACAGCAATTATTCCACTGTTATGTAGAAGAAAATGGCACTATTGAAGGATTTCACCAATGATTTCTGCCAAGAACTATACAGTGTACAGACACTTACCCCTGGTTCACATATATGCGGCCGTTCGGGCCATGTTTTGCGCAGGCACGAGAGCCCATTCATCTGGGACAGACAGGGAAGAAGTTCCTGCACTTCTTTGGAAACCGCAGCCCTCGGTTCCCACTGCGGGTTGGCGTGCCATTAGAATTAATGGCACCGGCCCGTGTGCCCGCATTCTTCTGTGTGGGTAGTGTGGCTCCACAGCGTCACTACCCGCACATATGTGAACCTAGCCTGAGGGGGCGATTTACTAAACCTGGAGCACTGAGAATCAGGTGCAGCTGTGCATGGTAGCCAATCAGCTTTTAACTTCAACTTGTTCAATGAAGCTTTGACAATAAAACCTGAAAGCTGACTGGTTTCAATGCAGAGCTGCACCAGATTTTGAATTCTCCAATTTTAGTAACCCCCCCCCACACTTTCAAGAAAAAACAAAATCCAAAACAGTCTTTAGTGCAGGTTCACATATATGCGTTTTGAACTGCATCCAGTCCGCATGACATGTGAAATAACATTGCTTCCTACAGTACCTGTTCACATATGTCCGGTGCACTGGCAGTGCAGATTCAGTGCAGACTGAAAAAGGAGGCATGTCCGATTTCTGAACAGTGTGGTCCGGTTCAGGTGCGGATTACAGGCTATTGACTTCTATGGGAACCGTTTCTAAACCGAAAGTCATCAGTTGTGAACAGGATAAAATCCTGACCTAAACCTGATCTAAATCTCACCTGAACAACTAGTATGTCAATTAGCTGTGAAACCTAAGCTTCAATCCCTGCAACACATGTGGGCAGCACAGTGGCTAAATGGTTTTGCCTGGCAGTACTAGGGTTTTTGGTTCAAAACCCAACCACAGTACCATCTGCCTGGAGTTTATATGTTCTCCCTGTGCCTGTGTGGGTTTCCTCTGGGCACTTCCTCCCACACTCCAAAGACATGCTGGAAGGTAAATTGGCCCTATATGTGTATGTATGAATGTAAGTTAGGGACCTTAGATTGTACGCCCCTTGAGGGTTAAGTTTAGTGATAGTGGTTTTAACCCTTCCCTACTCTGTCTAAATAAAAAGCCTCTTTGGGGATTTATTATAGGTACTGATATAGTGCCATCAATTTACACAGTGCTTTACATATACAGTATATATCAGTACCTGTAATAAATAAATCCCCAAAGAAAAGGCTTTTTTAGACAGTAGGGAAGAGTTAAAACCACTATCAGGTTATTTTTTGCTGATTCTGTCCCACTGGGGAGATTTTCCTTCAATTCCTGTCCTAGAACTGCATCAGAAAATGAGAGAAAGTTTCCCCAAAGTGAAAGGCATTCCTATCTTAGAGAGTTGCTATAGAAACAGGTGTCCAGATCAGAGCATTTCTCTTGCGCTGATAATAACAAACATTTTTGGAGTTCCCTTTACATTCCATCTCAATGGCTGTATCCACCCAAACAGGTTGAACCTCTTCTCTGGCATAAAATAAAACTTTTATAAAGAGTATAACCCCCTGGTGCTCAACACGCTGCCCACCGGTTGGGGGTCGGGGGGTGAATGGGGGATTAACCTTCTCTGCTATAACTACCAGTGATCTGCTATAACTACCAGTGATGGGGGGCTATTATTGCACTCAGTGACACCAATGTTGAGAGGTTAATACTGCATGCACTGACACCAGCACTGGGGATTATTACTGCATGTACTGACACCAATGCTGAGGGTCATTATTACTGCCACTGACACCAATGCTAGTGGTTATTATTACTGCCACTGATACCAATGCGAAGGGTTATTACTGCCACTGATACCAATGCTAAGCGTTATTATTACTGCCACTGATACCAATGCTAGGGGTTATTATTACTGCCACTGATACCAATGCTAGGGGTTATTATTACTGCCATTGATACCAATGCTAGGGGTTATTATTACTGCCACTGATGCCAATGCGAAGGCCTATTATTACTGCCACTGATACCAATGCTAGGGGTTATTACTGCCACTGATACCAATGCTAGGGGTTATTATTACTGCCACTGATACCAATGCTAGGGGTTATTATTACTGCCACTGATGCCAATGCTAAGGGCTATTATTACTGCCACTGATACCAATGCTAAGGGTTATTATTACTGCCACTGATACCAATGCTAGGGGTTATTATTACTGCCATTGATACCAATGCTAGGGGTTATTACTGCCACTGATGCCAATGCTAGGGGTTATTATTACTGCCACTGATACCAATGCTAGGGGTTATTACTGCCACTGATACCAATGCTAGGGGTTATTATTACTGCCACTGATACCAATGCTAGGGGTTATTATTACTGCCACTGATGCCAATGCTAGGGGTTATTATTACTTCCACTGATGCCAATGCGAAGGGCTAGTATTACTGCCACTGATACCAATGCTAGGGGTTATTATTACTTCCACTAATGCCAATGCTTAGGGCTATTATTACTGCCACTGATACCAATGCTAAGGTTTATTATTACTGCCACTGATACCAATGCTAAGGTTTATTATTACTGCCACTGATATCAATGCTAAGGGTTATTATTACTGTCACTGATGCCAATGCTAGGAGTTATTATTACTGCCACTGATATCAATGCTAAGGGTTATTATTACTGCCACTGATGCCAATGCAAAGGGCTAGTATTACTGCCACTGATACCAATGCTAAGGTTTATTATTACTGCCACTGATACCAATGCTAGGAGTTATTACTGCCACTGATACCAATGCTAGGGGTTATTATTACTGCTACTGATATCAATGCTAAGGGTTATTATTACTGTCACTGATGCCAATGCTAAGGGCTATTACTGCCACTGATGCCAATACTAAGGGCTATTACTGCCACTGATACCAATACTAAGGACTATTATTACTGCCACTGATACCAATGCTAACGGTTATTACTGCCACTGATACCAATGCTAACGGTTATTACTGCCACTGATACCAATGCTAACGGTTATTACTGCCACTGATACCAATGCTAATGGTTATTACTGCCACTGATACCAATGCTAAGGGTTATTACTGCCACTGATACCAATACTAGGGGATATTATCACTGCCACTAATGCTAAGGGTTATTATTACTGTCACCGATACCAATGCTAGGGGTTATTATTACTGCCATTGATGCCAATGCTAAGGGCTATTACTGCCACTGATGCCAATACTAAGGACTATTATTACTGCCACTGATACCAATGCTAGGGGTTATTATTACTGCCACTAATGCTGGGGTTATTGCACTCCAACTTCTTCAGTGTGCATTGCAATGTGCTGCAAAGAATGCAGCGAGACTGAAATTATTGGGCTTTGGGGTGCATTATAACCCAATTATTTTAAATAGGTGGCCTCACAACACAGTGCATTAAAATTCACTGCTACTGTGCAACCCTCTGGAAGTGTCGGGGGCCACACTTAATGATTAGGTTGAATTTAACTGGTCTGACTTATCCTCATAATATCCAAAAATTTAAAAAAAAATTTCTCACTCATGCTGGCCAAAGGTGTTTTAGCATAGCACAGACTGTAGAACTAGTGATAACAGGAAGTTACAAACTCAGATTTCTGGCAGAGCAGGTCATTTTACACTCATGAAATAGATATGAAAACTATTTTAAGGGGATATTTATTATTTATTTCAGGTACTTACATAGCACCATCAATTTACAGATATATATTGTACATTCACATCAGTCCCTAACCCTCAAGGGGTGTACAATCTAAGGTCCCTAACTCACATTCATACATACACATACTAGGGCCAATTTAGACAAGATCCAATTAACCTACCAGCATGTCTTTGGAGTGTGGGAGGAAACCAGAGTACCCAGAGGAAACAAACACAGGGAGAACATGCAATCTCTAGCCAGGTGGTGCCGTGGTTGGGATTTGAAGCAACAACCCAAGTACTGCCAGGCAGAAGTGCTAACCATTTAGCCACTGTGCTGCTAGAACAAAAGGGAGCAAATAAAAGTTAATTATTTGGTGATCCCCTTAAGAACATCTCCTTACGACGAAAAGTATTGGGGCGGGGCTAAAGCTGACCTCATCATGCTGCTGGAGGTCCACTTTAAAATATCAACTCTATTTATGCTGTATGAGTACCTTTTTAGAAAAAATAAACTGGTGGTTATGGTGTTATGCTATGTGGCTTCTGTGACCCATATCTTTGCCAGGACTGCATCGCATCCCTGCTGGCCTGTGGTTTCCAATACCCGGTCTAGATAGGAGAACACAGTGGAAAGTCTTTTGCTTTAATGAGCACCATACACAGACCTCCTATATTCTGGGGACTAATCTTCTGATAAGAAGCTGGTGTTTCTGTATGGTGGAGGAATCACAAAGGAGTTACAAAGAAGTGTATGATTTTATTGATGGACTTTATTTTTGATTTATTCATTGATGCATTTTGCATGTATTGAACATTTGTGGTGTTAACACAATGTTTATGTATTTTTGATTTAAAAGGTAAAACATAATGAACTTTATTTGATTAATCTTATTTATTGATTATTTAGTTGCATGTTTGTATACTGTGGTGTTTGCACAAGTGTTTTTGGCATTTGCTGATTTAAAGGCAGAGTGCAGCATTAAATGTTACAATTATTAGGTTTACATACACTTTAAAAGGGAAATAAACTCTGGAAACTTATCGTAAAAACAGGCAGAGGGCAAAAGGCCTAGTCACCAGTTTTGACTGTAGTTCCCCTGCAGCCGATCTCTCCTATTACTGACTTACCATGCCTTGTTCTGCCCTGTGTTTCTGCGTGAAGGAGACCATCTTGATAGAGGCAGGGTTTTACCTCCTCAAAGCCAGAACTTCCATCAAGAACAGTGAATGGTGCAGTAGTACAAACATCAATTATTTTGAGACCAGACTAATTTCAATCCATATATGGGCAATTTGGTTGTATAGAAGTCCATCTACTGATCGACTTCTGTACAACCACTCGCGTTCTCGATCAGTGCCACAGGCAGCTTTGATCAATGTATTCTGATGGCAGGGAAGTCTCCCTGCTGTAAGAATAAAAGAGCTCAGCAGGGAGGATTTGAGTTTTTGTTTTTTTTCATTCAACCCGCTGGTTTTACAAGCAGATATATATAGCTACATGATTGTAGACCACGGGTGTCAAACTGGCAGCCCTCCAGCTGTTGCCAAACTACAAGTCCCATGAGGCATTGCAAGATTGACAGTTACAAGCATGACTCCCAAAGGTAGAGGCATGATGGAACTTGTAGTTTCGCAACAGCTGGAGAGCCTCCAGTTTGACACCCCTGTTGTAGACACTCACATAGCACGAAGTGCACTGCTATTAAGTGCTCCACGCACACGGGGCGTTTTAATAACACTGGTAACATCAGCTGTGTAAAGTCACGTTAAAAACGTGAGTTTTTCAGCACTTTATAGCTCTTATGTATTAGCGTTTAGCGGCGTTTTTTTTGCGTTTGCATTTTTTAAAGTTTTTTTTTTTACCTAAAAAAAAGGCCAAAACCGCTGGTTTGCCGCGATTTACTGTGTTTTGCCACGTTTTTCAGCATTAGAGCATTTTTACAGCTAAAAAACTCTTCTAGAAACCCACTAGTTGTTTTTTTTTTTTCCAGCAGAAAATGCCCCTGCCATAAAAAGCTGATTACAGTCTATGTGTGCATGGACACATAGGATAACCTGCTGGGGAGTTTATAGCTTTTGGTGTTTTTTTTCTACAGCCAGTAAACAGCCGCTGTTAAAACCTCTAGTGTGCATGAGGGCTAATCAGGGAAATTCCAGACAAAAGATACATTTTTCTGAGTAATGTTTAAAGTATATGTAAACCCTCACCTTATAAAACAACTCATTCAGTTTAGAAAGTTTTTATATTTATACAAAAATGTTTTACCTTTCACTTCTATTTTAAACTTCTTTTTTCATCTTTTTTAGTGATCTCTTGTTTTCTGTTTCCAGCGGCGTAAGAGCCGGGGGCTGAGCAACAGCAGTACATGAATCTTCCCAGTGAATGGTTGTGGCGGGGGGGCATCAGGACAAATCCAATCATTGGAGGAGAGCAGGCCGAGTTCCCAGCACAGCCAGAAAACTGACCACACTGTGCTCTCAAGCATACTGTGGTCAGTTTTAATAGAAAAGCAGAGAGACTGGCAGGAGCACCATGGATTCCACACGAAGAAAGTAATACAAAGAGAACAGGAGACTTTTTTAAACAGGTACATGGTACATCAGACACATCAGGAATATAAAATTTGGGGTTTGCATATTCAAGCGCAACTAACATTTTTAGGTACAGCAATTGAGTTCAGATCTGCTTTAAGGAATGAAAAAACAAAAGTACTGACCTGATAACCAGACTTAAGCCCTCCCCCCCCCCCAAAAAAAAAAAATATAAGTGGAATTTACCTGCATTTTGCAGACTCAAAGTTTGTTTTCTCTTTCTTTTGGCTAACCTAGGTGCATTGTATCAAACAGGTTAGGCCAATGGTGGCAGGGAACTTGCTTTCCAATGACCTGTTATACTTTCTTACCTTCTAGATATCTGGTTCCATATGCATATTCTGGAAACAAGCCCCTCAGGTAAGTAATACAGGAAACAGAAACAGCCAGCAGCCTCTTCATGAGAACCAATGACTGCTGCTCTGTGGCGATGCGATTGGGTAGAGTCACTGCATTCTGTAAAATGTTTTCAAGCAATAACATTGTAATACCATGTAAACAGCCATCACTAATACACAAAACATAGTGAATATTCCAAATGAGTAATTCCTCCACTTTCTCAAATCCACTTGGATCTGAAATATGATTTATATTTTGGAGGAACGGTTACATTAATTCTGGCCATACAAGGGCAAACTGTGCTGTGTCAGAAGACATGTTTTTACCTCCTCTGCAAAGCAACTATGGAGCAGCCAAGATTTAATCCTTTCACCTCAAATGATTTTACAGTGTATGGTATCTGAGCAGGCAGTTGTCAAGTGTTTATATCATGTAGAAAACAACACATCATGGGGATTAATTACCCCCCATAGTATCTGTTTGTATATCAAATGTTGGCTTTGTGAAGGAGTTCATGCATAAATTACAGAATTATCCAGCAAGTTGGAACAAGGGTACAGACTAGAATCCGCCTGTTGATTACGTATCATCCACTTACAACGGCCATAAGAAATATTCAGAACTAAAAGCATTACATGCCACGCAGTAGCACTGTGACTGTCCCATAAAACTCTTAGGCTGCTTTCAGTCTGATGCAGTGCAGTTTTGACAGCACCACGGAAGCAGGTCATTCACTGCAATGTCAGGCGGCAGGATGCGTTGCTTGACATCTCAGTACAATTTGGGCCAGTGCACTGCGATAACATACAGCATGTGTGCATTTTATCTCAACACGTTGCAGCACAGCACTATGCCTCGTTGCAGTGTGAATGCAACAATTGTTTCCTATGTGTCCCTACGGTGACAAACATTTTACCATGGTGTGCATTGGTCCTGCATGGAAAAAAAAAAAAAAAAAAACTCAGCTTGTATAACCAGCTTTAAGCAGGATGGGTCGAAAATCGGCCGATTTCTCGGCCGAAAAAAAAAAAAAAAAAAAAAAAAAAAAAAAAAAAAAAAATCGGCTGATTTTCAGATCTTTAGTGGGTTAATGGGTCGGCCGTTTTTCGGGATTTTGGCACATTTTTTTTTAATCGGTAAAGTTGGAAAAAAATCAGCCGATTTTGCCGACTGGACGATTTTTTTACCGATAAAAGGAGTTTTACCGATAAAAAATCTGCGCATGATCCGTGACCTGCAAGAAAAATAAAAAGAAGAAAGAATAAAAAGTAGAAAAAGAATAAGAAAAAGAATTCCAGTCCGCTATTATATTTGACATTAAAAAGTATTGCGGTTGCAACAATGTATCTATTTGTATCCGAATAAAAACATCTGTATCCGAAATGTATACAAATAGATACAATGTTGCAACCACTATACTTTTTAATGTCAAATATAATAGCGGAGCTCTCTGCAGGGACAGAAGTAATACTCCGCTATTATATTTGCTGGCCGTAGACGGGACGAAATTCGGATGATTTTTTTTGGTGATAACATCAGCCGATTGAACAACAGATTTTTTTTTTTTTTTTTTTAAACGGCCAGTTTTCGCCCCGTCTATGGCCTGCATTATCCAGCTTTCTGACCGTGTTGCATGTTCACATGATCACAGTTTACAGTCCTAGGAAGAACAGCTTCTATGAGGGCACGCCATACCCAGCTCTGCCCCCGTGCACTAGGCAGCCCATTCACAGCTTCATTCTTCACCTCCGCCACCCACAACTGTCACCGGCGGAGGTAAACAAAGAAGTCTAGTGCATGGGGCAGAGCTGGTTATGGCGTGCCCTCATGGAAGCTGTTCTTCCTAGGAGAGGGTCCATATGCAGTTTGCCCTTGGCGGAGCATTCCATATAGAGGCTTTTGGCTGTTTCCTATGTCCTGATGTGATGTGCTTACATGCTGTTTACCAGTAGCTTTCTGGTGAGTTTACATCTGACAGAGGTGGTGGATTCCTTCACTGGATGATTTCAGTTTTTTCACTGTGATTGCTGTGACTTATAGTCCCATGGACTTTATTCATTAGAATATATATGGACTTTATTCATTTATTGCAACTTTATATGTTGCACTTGATTGTTCCACATTTATCAGCTATTTGAGTGCTGTACCCTATATCAGCACTGCACTTGGATGTTTCATAATACTTTTTAAATTATTTATCTAATTTATTCATTTAGCGCTGCACTTTATACTATAAACGATAAAAGAAACCTACCTGCCTACTAGAAGTTTTCTTTGGAAAGTACACGGAGCCGAGCGATTGTAGCTCTGTTTACATTCCAGCACAGGCTCTGTATGGC